>NW_016804580.1:4049793-4092293 GCF_001698545.2 Rhinopithecus bieti | reverse complement strand
GCAGCCGGGGCTCGCAAACTGTCGGTTCCACTCGGACAGCGCCACCCCGGTGCCCGCAGACGGTGACTTCCGAGCCCCAGCGATGCGCTCCACTGCGTTCAAAACAGATCTAATTCCACAGCCAGCGCCGCTGCTGCCTGCTCCAGATCCACTAGGGCTGGTCGGCTCTGCAGGAACTTTCCTCTGTCTCGGGATGGCCCCGGCAGGAGGTTTTTAGGTTTGCAGGAAGGAGGTTGATGGCGAAACCCTCCCGACAAGTTTTGCTTCTTTTCTTCGCCCGACGCAGGGCGCGTGTCCTTTCTCGCAGCGGGAGGAATGGGCAGCTCCAAAGAGCTGAGCCCTGGGAACGTTCGGGCTGCAGCAGTCTGAGGTCCGAAGGCAGGAAAAAAAAAAAAAGGAAGAAAGGAAAAGGGTGGGGTGGGAGGGAGTCAGGCTAGAACCTATCGGGAGAGGGTTCCTCCAGGCTCAGGAGGAGGTGGCCCCAAGCCCCCGCGGAGCCCCAGGAGTTTGGTGGCGGAGGAGGCGCTGCCGTCGCCACGCTCCCCAGCGCTCCTGCTCCACACTTTGAGGAGGGAAGGCAGCTCGCAATTTGCCAGATCTGCCGCCGCACCCTCCTCCTCCTCCCTCCGCCCTCCCCTTCGCTCCTCCAGGCTTCTCCCACCTTCCTCCCTGCAACTGGCAGCCCGCACCGACCTGTCCAATGACTGCACTTTCCTCAGGGCTGGCTGAGGAGTCGCCGCCAACAGATTAAGCCGGGGGAGCCTAGCGAAGGGGAGGGAGAGGGCCACTCCAGCCCTGCGCGCCCCGGCAGCCGGCTGCCCCCGAGCGCGGGGAGAGGGGACGAGTCCGGGGAGCTAGCGGGGGAGCGCGGGGCCGTACCTCCGCGCTGCCTTGACGCCATCCCCGCACTCTGCTCGCGCTTCCTGGGCAGCTCCGCCAACTGCTCCCCCCACCCACCTGGCGTCCAGGCCGCCTTCGCGCCCGACTGCGGGGGGCCATCGCGCCCCGCCCCAACCCTGGCGGTGTCTCCCTGGGCACGAAAGGGTTAACCATAGTTCGCTCCCTCCCGGAGGCTGGGTCTGGCAGTGGCTGGGTGTGGAGAAAGCAAAGGAGAGCCTGTTAGGTTACCGACTCCACGAAGCCCCCTCGGACCCCAACCCTGCGCGGGAGGGTGGCGGAGGGTGGCGCGCCGCAGCGTGGTCCCCGCCGCTGCCGCCGTGGCTTTGTAAAGTGTCAGCGGGGGCGAAAGCGAGAGTTTAAAGGAACAGGAGGCCCATTGAATTTCCTACCGGGGCTTTCAGGGGATCTGGCTCCCCGGTTTGTTTTTGTTTTTTCACTTCGGGGATCTGTTTCCGCGTTAACCCTTGCCGGCCCTCTCGTTAGTTATATTATTTTGCATACAGTTAATCATTTTTGAAAGAGAAATACAAGGAAAAGAAGCAAAGCGCTACTGGTTAAAAGTACAGGATCTAAAGCCCGGATAGCCTGGGCTGGAATTTCACCTGCCCTGCAAGGAGCAATTTATCTCCTAGCCTCAGTTATCCATCCATCAAATGGAGAGAATTAGAGTAACGCCCTTAAAAGGTGGTTGCAACGGATTGGATGAGTTAGCTCTATATTTAATAAATGTAGAACATTGCCTACCGCAAAGTACGTGGCTTTAAGTGTTTCCGAAGCAAAAGTGAGAGAAGACTTCAATCACGTAACAAATTTCCATGTGTTCTAAGTTCAAGTTCCTTTCCACTCCAAGTTCTGAAGAGTCTATGGATGCTGTCAATAGATGTCTCAGCTTGCAACAAAACCCACTGGAAGTGGATCCGGATAATCAATCTACCTTTGCAAATGTGATGCTCAAAGGATGGCTCTCTCACAAGAAATGTGTTTCCCTTAATCCAATACTCAATTTGCTCTTTATTTCCAAACAACAGATATACACGAATAAACACAAACATATGTCACGCCTACAAGTCTTTATTATGCCAGGACCCTGGCTCTTCCCTGAGCTTTCCTCCCATAGGTTGATTTCTACTTAGGTAACGATTCTTCTATTTCTGCTTAACCAGGAGTGTTTAAATTCCATGTAATATTACATCTGAATTTGAGTACCTAGATACATACCTGCTTAAAATCAAGTTTGAAAACTGAGTCTTCTCATCAAAACTTGATTGTGCGGTTGACCCTTGAACAACAGGGGTTTGAACTGGGAGGGTCCACTTTGGCATGGATTTTCTTCCTCCTCTGCCACCCCAACACAGCAAGACTAACCCCTCCTCTTCCTCCTCCTCTTCAGTCCACTCAGTATCTCTTCCTCCTCCTCTTCAGCCCACTCAATGTGAAGACAATGAGGATGAAAGTCTGATGATCTACTTCCACTTAATAAACAGTAAGTATATTTTATCTTCCTTATGATTTTCTTACAACAGTGGGGTATTAGTAGTTAAGTTTATGAGAAGTTGAAATTGTACATGAATTTTCTACTGTGTAGGGGGTCCGTTCCCCTGACCCCCATACTGTTCAAGGGTCAACTATAGTTTAATTGATGCTGATTCTTTTTGAGAATCATAAATCCATGTGGAAAGCATCCCAAAATATTCTGCACAACTCCAGCTCCCATCATATCTAAAATAATGGGGAATCCAGCAGAAACCATTTCAAGAAAGCACCTCTTTTTTTAGACTGGGCTATTTCTCCTTCTTTCACAGTAGAAAAATAGGTGTATCCTCCTCTGAGAACAATGAAATCCCCACCTATCCTTGCTATCATTTTCTTTCTTTTTTCCTTTATTATTTTATGTGCGTCTTCGCAGCGTTCATTTTTTCTTGTTACTTGGGGTCATCAATGCTCTGCCCTCCTGAATGAAACTATATATTTTTTGTAAGTAGAAATTTGATGCCAAAATTTGAAAGGGGGCTAAATGGTCATTCAGGGTCAGTCGGGAAAGACTTTTATATGTTTGGTTAAGTCACTGATGCTGCTGAATTGTGCTGGTTTACTCCTATCTCAATTTTATTGTGAAGAGATACACACAGTAAATGCAGAAGTATGGGAGAAGGTACAAGTAAGCAAAACGCAATCATGCTTGATGAGATTTGCTGTTCAGAAATAAAGATGAAAGAGCAACATTGTATAACAATAAACTCAAGCTTTGATCATTTGTCTTAAATGTTGATGAATAATTATTTTTAAAAGTATATTCTGCCTTTACATTGTGGCAAGGAACGAATAAATAAAATGTATGTAGGACAGTATGCTCAGAGTGAAATGGAAAAAGTAGATTACTCTTATCATTCTGGCTAAAGTAGGGTATTTTGTGGCCTAAATTATTTGGGTTTGCCATATACATTTCACCACAGTAGAAGTGTCTCTTTCCATTTTGTAGTAACAAAGTAAGCGTTCGTGGAAGATGTTACATCTTCCATCTGACAGGAGGGAGAGATATAGTAATGGCTGGAGGTCTGTTTGTATTTACTATAGATGTAGGAAAAGAATTAGTGGTTCTTTCACCCACTCCCTTCATTTTAGTTAATCTCTCAAAGAACAAATGAATCAGGAACCACAAATGAATAGCACTTAGATTCTTTGTCCATGACAAAGATCTGGAACTCATATGACACTCTCTCCTTTAAAATAATATATCAGAATCATTCTCAACAACATAGAACTCTGGGCAAAGATTAGCATGTGATCTATTGCTGTGTGGATTTCAAATCTGTTTACAACCCTTATCTCTACCAAGCTTCAGAGAGATTTTTACACATTCCAAGTGCAATACTATCTATAGAAATGAACTTACAATTAATCACCTTGTTTCATCTCTGTCTTTAACAATGTTGTGTTTCCTAGGACCTGTCCAAAATTGGAACTTGGCTAACAGGATGCTGAAGAAAACAGCATACTCCCTTGGAAATGAGATTCTATACATGCTGTAGAATACTTGACATTTATTATAATCTTTTCTTAACTATTCAGGAAATAGTTTTTGTCCATTTTAACAGGATTTGTTAAAACTTTCTACAATTGCTGTCAGATAAAGGGAAATTGCTATTAGTGAATTGCTTTTATTCAGTCCAAATATTATGACCTTTCTTCTAGGTCTCAGCAATTCCTCTCCCTCCTCATTTGGTAGGGCTAATTTTTGACCTCTGGTATGCAATTACAAGACTCGTTTGTTCATCTTGGCTGATCTGCTCTCAGAATAAACTGGAATTCTATTGTACTGTTGATGGGTAATTCCAGCTTTTTGTTCTTTACAGTTTTAAGGAGAAAATTTTATCAATTTGGCATTTGAAATGAATAAACATCTTTTAAAACTTACTTAACAGCTAACATAACTCTTTTTAATTGGAGCGTTTCACATACAAGAATACTTTATGCCTTTTAGCCTCCTATAAATACTGCATGTACTATTTAGATGAAATTAACAATATAGGCACATTCATAATGAAACAATATCCTGCATTAACATGGCATACATGTTTATAGTCTCCTTTCTGAATCTGAATGAACTAAAGTGGTTTTGACCAGTAAATAGCAAAGCATAAAATGTAGAAAAAAAAAAAGTAGAAAAGATGTTAATAAAATGGAACACTATATTCTCAAAAGGGGGTAGGAGCATTATGTTATCTTTATTTTTAAATGGCAACATTGTATTATAGAAACTTAAATCTTATTCCCAAATTGTGCTCAAAGATAGGTTAAATTCCTGCATTTTGCTAATAAAGGAAAATGGGCAAGTGCTCAGCAAGCACTTAGTGAATTGAAAAATGAAATAAACATGTTAAAGAATATGCTGTACAATGCAGAGTGATGGGGCACATGGAAAAGTTCTCAAGTGATTATTGCTTTGGACACAGTTGTCAGCCTTATAGCCTATCCAGATTTTGCTAAACTGATGGAAATATCTAAACTGCAGGAAATTTGACTCTCAAATATCAGCCCCAGGAGAAATTGTGCTTCTGCAGAGCCCCTAGTGGAGGCTGTTACTCCTGGCACAGATCACAGGGCTTCTTGTGTTGGAGGCAGGACTGCTCTGATTCCCATAGGCACCACCACTGCTAGTGTCCGCCAACATGACTTGTACTGAATTTCCTTTCCTCATCTTGCATTCATCCTGTTTTCTTTTGCCCTAGATTTCCAGTCTTTTTATTTCCATCTCTACAAAATTTTTATTGATATATAATTTACATAGCTTAAGATTCACCTTTTTTAAGTGTACACTATTCAGTGGTTTTTAGTATGCCCACAAGGTGGTAAAATCCAGACTACCATCTAATTCCAGAACATGTCATCACTCCAAAAAGAAACCCCATATCCGTTAACAATCACTGCCCATTCCCCTTTCTCCTCAGCTCCTGGCAAACACTAATCTACTTTCTGTCTCTGGGAATTTGTTCCTTCCGGAGAGCTCACATAAATGGAATCATACGGTATATGGCCTTTTGTGTCTGATTTCTTTTGGTTAGCATGTTTTCAAATTCGCCCATGCTGTTGACTATATCTGTATTTTGTTCCTTTTTATTTCCAATAATATTCCATTGAATTATACTATGGAAAAGATGAAGCCCATCAGTTATTGGACATTTGGGTTGTTCCCACTTTTGGATATCACGAATAACGTGACTTTAAAAATCCAAGCACAATTTGTGTGAACATATGAGTAGTTTGGTAACTCTACAATTAACTTTGTGAGAAAATGACAAACTGTTTTCTACAGTGGTTGCACCTTTTTACTTTCCCAGCAATGCATGAGGGTTCCAATGTCTCCTCATCCTTGCAAATACTTGTTAATTTTCAGTTAAAAAAATTACAGTAGAGGGCCGGGCGCGGTGGCTCAAGCCTGTATCCAGCACTTTTGGTCGCGAGGCCCAGAGACGGTTCGCGGGATCACAGGTCAGGAGATCGAGACCATCCTGGCTAACACCGGTGAAACCCCGATCTCTACAAAAAAATACAAAAAAAAACTAGGCCGGGACGCGAAATGGAGGCGCCTGTTAGTCCCAGCTACTGGGGGAGGCGCTGAGGCAGAAAATGGCCGTAAACCCGGGGAGGCGGAGGGCTTTGCCAGTGGAGGCTGAGATCCGGCCACTGCACTCCAGCCGGGCCCGACAGAGCGGAGACTCCGTCTCAAAAAAAAAAAAAAAAAAAAAAAAAAAAAAAAAAAAAAAAAAAAAAAAAAAAAAATTACAGTGCATTCCCAGTTGTTGGAAGTGGTATGACATTCGGTTTTTATTTGGCATTTTTCCCTTTTGATGGAACTATTGAATGGTAAGCATCTTTCTTGTCGCGCGTTATTGAGCATACGTGCTATCTTCTCTGGGAAAAGATTCTCTCTAAAACCCTTTCTCATTTTTAATTGGGATTGGCCTTTTTATTGGTTGAGCTTGCTACAAGAAGTTCTCAACATAGTCTGGATGTTGGGTTCTTAAAATATGTAGGATTTGCAAACATTTTCTGAAAGAAATGAAATAATATGAGTTGTCTTTTCACTTTCTTGATAGTGTTCTTTGATGCACATTTTATTTTGTTTTGATAAAGCACAATGTATATATTTTTCTTTGGTTACTTCTACTATAGGTGTCATGTATAAGAAACCTATGCCTATTCCAAGGTTGATTTATACCTATATTTTTCTCCTAAGAATTCTGTAGTTTCGCTTTCATATTTAGATCTTCCATCCATCTTATATAAATTTTGTATAAAATGTGAGGAAGGGAACAAAAATTATTCTTTTGCATATAGACATACAATTGTCTCAGCCACTTGTTGAAAAGATTGTTACTGCATTGAATGATCCTGACATCACTGTTGAAAATCAGTTGGCTGTAGACATATAGGTTTCTTTCTGTACTCTCAATTCTATCCCATTAATATATCTGTCTATCCTTATACCACACTGCTTTGGTTACTGTAGCTTTTTGGTAAGAGTTGAAACAAGGAAGTGTGAGTCCTCTTGCTATGTTCTTTTTGTCAAGATTGATTTAGCTAGTCTGAATCCTTTGCATTTTCACATAAATTTTAGAATCTGCTTGTCCATTTCTCCAAAAGAGGCTGTTGGAATTTTTATTGGGATTTAATTGAACCTCCAGATTAATTTTGGGACTGTTGCCAACTTGACAATATGAAGTCTTCCAATCCATGAATATGAGATGTTTTTCTATTAATCTTGTTCTTCTTTAATTTTATTTCAATATTGTTATGTAGTTTTGTAGCTTCAATGTACTAGCATTGTACTTGTTTTGTTATATTTATTTCTAAGTATTTTGTTCTTTTTGATGCTGTTATAAATGAAATCATTTTCTTAATTCCACTTGTAGATTTCGAATGGTTCTCGTATTAGTTTGCTGGGCTTCCACAACAAAACACCACTGACTGAGTGGTGTAAACACTCGCATTTCTGGAGGCTAAGAGTCCCAGATCAGGGTGCCAGCAGTTTTGGTTTCTTCCGAGGCCTTACGTCTTGGCTTGTAAATGGTCATGTTCTCACATGATCTTTTCTCTGTGTATACATCTTCCTTTGTGTCCAAATTTTCTTTTATCATAAGGACAGCAGTGAGATTGGATTAGGAACCACCATAATGGTCTCATTTTAACTTGAACACCTCTTTAAATGCTCAATTCCCAATTACAGGCACATTTTCAGGTTCTGGGAGTTAGGTCTTTAACATATGAATTTGGAGGGGGAAGAAATCCAGCATATACCAGCTAATAGATAGGAATACAATTGATTTTTGTTTATTAATTTTGCAACCTTGCCAAATGCATTTATTATGTCTAATAGTTTTTTACAGGTATAAGAATTCCTTAGGGATTTTTTTTTAGGCATAAGATCTGCAAATATCATTTTTTCTTTTTTTGTCTTCATTTCCCATATAGATAGATGCCTTTTGTTATATTTTCTTGCCAAATTACCCTGATTAGAACCTCTGGTACAATGTTAAATGGAAGTGTTGACAGTAGTTGTCTTGTTCTTGATCCTACAGGGAAAGTTTAACTCTTTCACCATTAAACATGCCATTAACTGTGGAATTTTCACTGATGCCCTGTATCAGGTTGAGCGAGATTCCTTCCATTTCTAGTTTATGAGTATATTTATCATGAGTGGGTGTTGGATTCTGCCAATTTCTTTTTCTGCATCAACTAATAAGATTGTGCATTTGTTTCTTTTATTCTATTGGTATGGCGTATTACATGGATCGATTTTAATGTGTTGAACCAACTTTATAACTCAAGAGAAATTCTACTTGGTCATGGATATGGTCCTTTTTCTCAGATACTAAATTCAGCTTTCTAGCATTTTAACAAAATTCTGCATCCATATATATAAGGGGCATTAGTTTTTATTTGTCTTTTCTTGGGAAGTTTTTGCGTGGTTTTGGTATCAGGGTAATACTACCCTCATAGAATGAGTTAGGAAGTGTTCCTTCCTCTTTACTTTTTGGAAACAATTGGAAAATATGTGTTAATTTATCTTTAATCTTTTAGTAGAATTCACCAGTGAAGCCATCTGGGTATGATTTTTTTGTGTGTGTGGAAACTTTTTTCATTATTAATTTACTATTTCTCTTTTTTATCAGTCTAGTCAGATTTTCTATTACTGTTTGAGCCTGTTTTGATATTTTGTCAGGAATTTTCCATTTGTTATCTAATTTATTAGTATACAATTGTTTATCATATTCCCATATAATAGTTTTTATTTCTGAACGGTTGGTAGTAATGTCCACTTTTTCATTTCTGATAACTTGGGTATTCTTTTTTCTTGCTAAACTGAAGTAAAGCTTTGTCAATTTTGTTAATCAAAAACTAACAGTTTTGTTAACATTCTTGATTGTTTTTCTATTCTCATTCTCTATTTCTTTTATTTCCACATTAATCTCTCTTGTTTACCTCCTATTTATTTTAGGTTAGCTTACATTTTTTTCTAGTTTCTTAAGGTGGAAAGTTAGGTCATTGATTTTAGATCTATTCTTTTTAAATGTAGGCATTTGTAGCTATAATTTTCTTTCAGAATACTGTTTTTGCTGCATCCCAAGTTTTGGTATATTGTGTTTTCATTTCATTAATCTCAAAATGTTTTCTAATTTCCCTTCTGATGTCTTCTTTTACCCATCAGTCATTTAGGAATGTGTTGTTTAATATCTACATATTAATGAATATCACAAATTTTCTCTATTATTGATTTCTAACTTTAGTTCCTTTTGGTCTGAGAACATATTTTGTATGATGTCAAACCTTTTACATTTATTGAGACTTGTTGTATTGACTAATACATAGTCTATTTTGGAGAACATTCAGTGAGCACTTGAGAATAATATATTCTGCTGTTTCACAGACATTCCCCAGAAGTCCACAAATATAGAGAACGTTCTGCAGAGGTCTCTGGTCTAGATGGTTTATAGGTTTGTTCAAGTCTTTAGTAGTAGGTTTAATTTTGTGTTTACTTGTTCTAACTGCTATTTAATGTCTTCAACTATTATTTTTTGTCTTTTTATCTTTTCAATTATTTCAGTTTTTATGTCTTTTATGCTCCATTGTTAACTGCATATATGTTTATAATTGTTATATCTTCTCAGCAGGTAGACTCATAATTATAAAAAGTTCTGTTGATCGCTGGTAACAATTTTTGTTTTAAAATCTTTTATTGTCAAATATCAGTATGGACTCTCCAGCTTTCTTGGTTACTCTTTAGATGGTGTATGTTTTCCTATTCTTTTAATTTTTTGTGGGTGTCATTGAATGGAAATTTTGTCTCTTAGAGTTAGCATACAGATAAACTTTGTTTTAAAAAAATCTATTATGCAATATCTTTTAATTGGAAAATTTAATCCATTTAAATGTAATAGAATTACTGATAAGGTAAGGTTCATATTTGCAATTTTCTTATCATTTTCTTTTTTGTTGTTTTTTGATGGTGTCTCACTCTATCACCCAGGCTGGAGTGCAGTGGCACCATTTTGGCTCACTGCAACTTCCATCTTCCATGTTCAAGCGATTCTCCTGCCTCTGCCTCCTGAGTAACGGTGATTACAGATGTACGCCACCACACCCAGATGATTTTTGTATTTTTAGTAGAGGCAGGGTTTCACCATGTTGGCCAGGCTGGTCTTGAACTCTTGACCTCAGGTGATCCACCTGCCTCAGCCTCCCAAAGTGCTGGGATTACAGGTGTGAGCCATCACGCCCGGCCAGTTTTCTGTATGTATTTTTCCCCCTTATTTCTGACTTATTTAGTGTTTAATAGATATATCTTCTAGAGTACCATTTTAATTCTTGTGTTATTTCTTTTCTTTTATATTTTATTGTCCTAGTAGTTGACCTGTGAATTATAATTAATATCTTAATTTATAATGATCTAATTTTAATACAAAATTAATTAATTTTAATAGCATACAAAAATTTTGCTCCTATATAGCTTTGTTATCCCCCGCATGCTGTTTTGGCATAAATTACATGTTTATACATTGTGCACCCATCAACGCATATTTATAATATTCCTTTATGCAGTTGTCTTTTAAAGTCAGGAGAAAAAATTACAAAAAAAAAACAAACCTTATACTGTCTTTTATGTTTACGTATGTTGTTGTTTTTACTGGTGCTTTTTAGAAAAAAAAAAAAAGAAAATTCATGTGAATCAGAGTTACTATCTAGTATTCTTTCATTTTAGCCTGAGAACTCCTTTTAGTATTTCTTGTCAGGCAGGTTTTCCAGCAATGAACTCCTTTGGTTTTTGTTTATCTGGGAATGTTTTATCTTCACCTTTATTTTTGAAAAATAGTTTTGCCTGCTATAGAATTCTTGGTTGACGAAGTTTTGTTTTGTCATGTCTTCTAGCACTTTGAATATATCATTTCAATGCCTTCTGGTCTCCAATATTTCTGATGAGAAATTCAATATCAGTCTTACTGAGAATTCTGTTTATGTGATGAATCATTTCTCTCAGTACTTTCAAGATTCTTTCTTTTCCTTCAACAGCTTATTATGATATATCTAGGTGTGGATTTCTTTGATTTTTTTCCTAGTTGGAGTTTGTTGAGTTTCTTGGATGTGTAACTTAATCCTTTTCATCAAATATAATAAAGTTTTCCAACCACTTCCTCAGATATTTTTCTGTCTCTTCTCTTTGTCCTCTCATTCTGGAATTCTGTTTTGCATCCATCAGTGCACTCGATGTTGTCCCACCATTCTCTGATATCTGTTCATTTTTCCTTTTTTCTTCTTTTTGTCTCTCAGACAAAATAATCTCAGTTGACTGTATTGAAGTTTACTGATTCTTTCTTCTGGACTGTTTAGATATTCTGGTGAATCCCTCTAGTAAATTTTTCATTTCAGTTATTATATTTTTCAACCCAGAATTCCTTTTGGTTCATTTTATAATGTCATTTATGAGCACGAATTCTCATGCTTAAAAAAAGCTTATTTACACATGGTTTATTGCAGGTTTTTGAACATATTTGAACTAGTTTGTTTAAATTTTTGTCTAGTGAAACCAACATATGAGCTTCTTCAGAGATAGTCTCTGAATTTTCCCTGTGCATAGGCCAAATATTCTTACTTTTGTGCATGTCTCATAATTTTTTGTTGGAAACTGGACATTTTAAATCATACCATGTGACAACTTTATAAATCAGATTCTCTTCCCTCACCAGGGTTTGTTGTTATTGCTGCTTGATATAGCCATTGTTTATCTAGTAAATTTTCTGAACTAATTTCATAAAGTCTGTATTCTTTGTTAAAAGTGGCCTCTTAAGTCTCTATTTGGTTAGCCAAGGGGTCAGCTAATGGTTAGACAGAAGTTTCCACACACACACACACAAAAGGATTGAAAATTATTTCAGTCTATGCCAAGGGGCTCTATGTGCTTCTTGGGGTTAGCCTTCAACACTCAGCCTGGCAATCTGCAAATCTGCTTTAAGCCTTCACTTTCTGCTGACGGTCAGCCAGAAGTGAGTCCTTACAGCCTTGTAAGGTCTTTCTGTAGCCTTATGCATGCACGTGGTCTTCTACAGTCCAGAAATACATTGTAAGTTCTCAAAACTCATCTAGATATCTCATTCTTCAGTTTCTCCTTTTAAACTTTTTGGTTAGTCTATTATTTGCCCCATCAATTATCAATCTCCATAGGCAACCACAAAAGTAAAACTCTTGCTTATAATTGTTTCTGACAAATGCCCCCACACTCACCTGTCATATGGTTTTTAGTACTGGGAAAGTGCCAAGTTACCTTCTAAGTGGGTCTATCTGGAATTCTTCAGGCAGGTCTAATAAGGACAGATATTTGGCCGGGCGAGGTGGCTCAAGCCTGTAATCCCAGCACTTTGGGAGGCCGAGGCGGGTGGATCACGAGGTCAGGAGATCGAGACCATCCTGGCTAACACGGTGAAACCCCGTCTCTACTAAAAAAATACAAAAAACTAGCCGGGCGAGGTGGCGGTGCCTGTAGTCCCAGCTACTTGGGAGGCTGAGGTAGGAGAATGGCGTGAACCTGGGTGGCGGAGCTTGCAGTGAGCCGAGATCTGGCCACCGCACTCCAGCCTGGGCGACAAAGCGAGACTCCATCTCAAAAAAAAAAAAAACATATAAATAAGGACAGATATTCGGAAATGACTCTTTGAAATGGCTCCAGCTCTGTTTTCTAATTCCAATAGCTACCAAGGTGCACCAGGAATGCAGACTGTTATTTTTATGGTTGCCATTGAGTTGAAGAGCAAGACATAGAACTAGAGCGTGATAAAATTCCACAAAACTCCCAAGTTTTTGTTGAGTATCTATTTTAATTGAATAAACATCTTCTGGGTTCCTTCAAGCATCTGGTTAATTTCTAGAATCCCGAAAAAGATGATTCTGTTGCCAGTTGCTTTTCTAGAGGAGAAAATTTTTGAGATCCTTATTCTAACATTTTACTAATGTCACTCCTGTGCCTTTTTAAATAGTCTGAAAACTTTAGAGATTAAGGATGTTTATAAAAAATAAATGTGAAATAATTAAAGTATAATAAGAAGATATAGTACATGAAGTTATAATATCTGGTTTAACTTTAACATTAAAGTAAGTTAAGTCTTTCAAAATAGGTGGGGATAGAATAGCATCACATTTGTATATTCTTTTGATTTAAGAATATTTGTTAAGAGATTTAAAAAATACACTAATTTCCCCCCTACCTTTTTATGCATTTTGGTTTGAAAATGTTAATATATGTCATAATAGAAAATATTTATATCTTTAAACTCATTAACCTTATACTGCCTGCTCCTCCACAATGCAGGACTGCAAACTACTGCTCAGCATCCCTTTGCATAATTTTTAACTAAATAAAGATTAACTTTTAATCTGTAAGATAAAAATGAGTTACATCAGGCCAGGCACAGTAGCTCATGCCTGTGATCCGATCACTTTGGGAGACAGGTGGGAGGATCACTAAGTCCAAGAGGTCTAGACCAGCCTGGGCAACATGGCATTACTTTGTCTCTACAAAAGTAAAAAAAATTAGCTAGCTTAATTTTTTGTGTGGTGGCACATACTTTAAGTCCAGCTCGAGCCTGGGAGGCTGAGGCTGCAGTGAGCCAAGATTGTGCCACTGCATTCCATTCCAGCCTGAGTGGCAGAGTGAAATCCTGTCTCAAAAAGAGTAGCATGAGTAGCATAGGTGAAAGTTGACTTCTGAGTTATTAGAAATCTTAGCAAATAGTTCAAATAAATGTATTGATTTATTTTCTCATTTGTCTTCTTATCAATGTATTCTTGTAAAAAATTAAAATCTTTTATTAATCAGTCCAGTCTCAACAAATAAACAGATGAAGAGCATGTTATCATATTTTGAATATTTCTTAAAAGAGGTAGATTGACCTTAAAGACATTTCTTTATACACAGATGTTCACTAAAATGACTCATTAAAGTGATTTGTTGTAATAGCTCTTTTAACACTAATGGATGTTGACCTCAGCCCATTATTTTGTGCTTCTCCATACTCTTTCTGGTTGGATTTTAGCATGTTTCCAAAGTGATCCTAAGATCTTAAATGGGCTAAAGATGTTTCAAGTTCTCCAACTTCCTTTTATTGTGGTAAAATATGCATAACAAAAAATTTAGCATCCTAATCATTTTTAAGTGTATAATTTCATGGTATTAAGAACTTTCGCATTGGGCCAGGTGTGGTGGCTCACACTTGTAATCCCAGCAATTTGGGAGGCCAAGGAGGGCAGATCACTTGAGGTCAGGAGTCTGAGACCAGCCTGGCCAACACAGTAAGACCCTGTCCCTACTAAAAATACAAAAATTGGCCAGGTGTGCTGGTGTGCACCTGTACTCAGGAGGTTGAGGCAGGAGAATCGCTTGAGCCCAGGAGGTGGAGATTGCAGTGATCCAAGATCACACCACTGCACTGCTGCCTGGGTGAAAGGGCAAGACTCCATCTCAGAAACCAACATCATTCTCTACCTTCAAAACATTTTCATTATCCCAAAATGAAACTCTGTGTTCATTACACAATAATTCCCCATTCCACATTCCCCCATCCCTTCATAACCACTATTTTACTTTTCATCTTTATGAATTTGACTAGTCTAGGTACCTCATATAAATGGAATCATATAATGTTTGTTCTTTGGGGCCCGGCTTATTTCACTTAGTATAGTGTCCTCAACGTTCATCCATGTTGTGCCACGTATCCAATTTCATTCCTTTTTAAGACTGAATAATATTCCATTGTATGTACATAATACATTTTGTTTATCCATTCATCCATTGACAGACATTTGTCTGACCTCCTTTCTTGAAATGATTTTAACAAAAACGATGGCATATAATTAGTTCATATGTTCAAGCCAAAACTAAGTTGGAAAAGAAAATTATGCTAGCAAGTGAAGAAGAAAACACATTCCATATAAATCCCTTAGGCCATATTCATATTTCAAGGTACCATATCTACATGACTAGAATGCAGACACATTTGAGTTATTTATCTGTTTATCTGTATATGAACCATTCAACACTGACTGCTGGCTGAAAATTAACTTTTACTTGCTCTTTTATTTCATGTTAATAAACTTGGTGTAACAATCTCTATTCTCAACATTAAGATTTGTTAAACATATACTCTAAAAGTCTTAAATACTACTTAATAATACATTCTTTATAGCAATGGTTTTGCAATATACCAATTTTAATTTTTTAAAAGACAAATTAGTCCTGTTTGTTTGCTTTGTAGTCTTGTCACTCTGGTTTCATTCTTATTCTAACCTACCCTTCTATCGTCACTTGCTTCAGAATTTTCCTGGCAATCTGGTTTTTCCCCCTAAAACTCTCCTTTGCATCCTCAAATATTACTACTTTGTTTCTTAAGATATTGCACTTCCATTTCTATTTTATTTTTCTTTTATCCTCAACTAAGACAATACCATAGAATTAATTTGCTATAAACATATTACTGCAACGAAGGAAATTGAATATCAACATGATTGCAGATATGAACCATTTAAATGTGAGAAGTGTTACTGGATTATCACAACTTATCCACTTTTATTAAGGAATAAAGGCTAAATCTCACATGGGATGTGGATAATTAAAATCAACATATACAAGAGTCAAGATTGCTCATGTAATGTGATGTGAAAGCTTCAGAAGGCAAGAAAAGGGTGTGGTGAAAACTCTTTCTGCTGTGTATACAGTCACTTGAAACTTGATGGCTTCAGCAAGTTCCTGCACACTCACATCAACAGGTTAATATCAACGCAGTCATCTCAGGGATTCTTCACTGTGCCTATTTTTTGGCCTGGATGAAAAGATAAACCTGATTTTTTTTTTTTTTTTTTTTTTTTTTTTGAGGTAGGATCTCGCTCTGTCGCCCAGCCTGGAAAATAGTGGCACGATCTTGGTTCACTGCAGCCTTGACCTTCTGGGCTCAAGCAATCCTCCCACCTCAGCCCCCTAAGTAGCTGGGACCACAGGCACACACCACTACACCCAGCTAATTTTTATATTTTTGTAGAGACAGTGCTTCACTATGCTGCCCAGGCTGGTAAACCCAGAATTTTATAGGAAATCATATTTACTTCACAAGTGATGCTTAGCAGATCTGAATGTATATTTCTAAATTTAAAAACAATATAATGTTCCCTCTTGTTCTGATAAATGAATAATTTAATTTATTAAATAATTAGATAAACAGTGTTATACTAGAAGAGAATTCGTAGACAAATATTTGGGAGATCCGTTTAGAATAAGCTAATAAACAACCCCTCATTTTAATGGAACAAGTTGAAAATATCTTTCAGATTGAGTTGATGCTGATGGCACAGGCAAGTCAGGCAGAAGACTTCTTTTCACAGTGTATTAAACCAGATAGAACTAACTAGCATCTTTCAAAAGAGAAATATACAAAATCTTGGCTCAGAAGGCATTATGCTCCAAAGGTCCACATCTGTCATTTTTAATTTTTAAACTGCAACCATATTCCCATTAGCAAATATGTTGTGATAAATGTTATGAAGTATGTCAACACCAAAGTAAGTTGCCAGGACAGTCAAAAATATGTTTTTGGTTCATAATAGTACTGGAATTGTACTTACAGCAGAAAAAAATGACCAAAGTAAAACATATAACCATATACCATTTAACATACATACATAATAATGTCCTACAAGTTAACTACAAACGAAAAAGGATGGGAGATATTTCAGAGAAATACATCTGATAATATTACATTGATCTAATAATAATATGAAAAGCCATGTGAGCAAAAAAAAATAATATGTAACTTTCAAGTAATATGTTATTGTACACTTTGAACTTTCCTATAGCTTCGTATTGAGTTTGTCAGGGCCAAGTACTTTAGAAGTTACAGAATTTGGCCACCAATGCTTTTTTCCAGTAGAACATAAGTATTATTTAATCATGACTAATTCACTGAAATATGTATGCACTATTTATTGAAATCCTGCAAAAGATGAAGGAACAGTGAAACTCAGGTATTCTCTGACCTACTTAAAATGACAGACAAATCACAGTGTAATTTGTGTATTAAAAGGCAAATGAAAGCTTTAGAATCTCTTAAGAGCATCCAAAACATTTTAATGAATGCTAATGTGCTATTGTTAATGAATGCCTTTTGCACATAACTGGAAAAGTCTATTAGTTTCTTTTAATACTTAGAGGATTCCATTTATTATTAAATAATTCAATACTCCCATTTTTTTCTAGCTCTACAGAATGTGGTCTGACATATTTTACTATCTGTGTGCAGTCTCTCCTTCTGGTTTAATTTTAGTTGTCCTGATTAAATCATCCATCATTTTAGGATGATTTTCTCCTTATTGGTTTTGGGACTGCCTCACTAGCTTTAGCTGTTTGGAAGTTTCTCTTTCTGATATGTCACTTTGAAAATAGTTCAGTGACTTTTTTTTTTTTTTTTTTTTTTGAGAGGGAGTCTCGCTCTGTCACCCAGACTGGAGTGCAGTGGCCAGATCTCGGCTCACTGCAAGCTCCGCCTCCCGGGTTCACGCCATTCTCCTGCCTCAGCCTCCCGAGTAGCTGGGACTACAGGCACTGCCACCTCGCCCAGCTAGTTTTTTGTATTTTAGTAGAGACGGGGTTTCACCGTGTTAGCCAGGATGGTCTCGATCTCCTGACCTCGTGATCCACCCGTCTCGGCCTCCCAAAGTGCTGGGATTACAGGCTCGAGCCACCGCGCCCGGCCAACTTTCTTATTTAAAATTTTTCTAATAGCATTTTAGTTTCAGTTCATTTTTCTATTTATTATTCTTTATGCTTTTCCTGTCTTTTCAGTAGTCAATATGACTTAAGTTTTGAAATTTTGAATTTCTATGTCGATTTGGGGCCTTCAATAAAATAAACAGATCCCCCAGATAAAAAACATCATCTCTGTATTTTCATTATACAACTTGTAAATATTCCATAACCTCTAAATCCTGTGGCAATGAGAGGAAAAAGCTTTCTAATATATTGGATTAAGATGATCATGTTAGTTACTTACTTTATGTTAGGGACTGGAGAGTTGATATGGTTTGGCTCTGTGTCTCCACTCAAATCTCATCTCTAACTGTAACCCCCACGTGTCAGAGGAGGGCCCTGGTGGGAGGTGATTGGTTCATGGAGTCAGATTTCCTCCTTGCTGTTCTTGTGATAGTGAGTGAGTTCTCATGAGATCTGATGGTTTAAAAGTGTGGCACTTCCCCCCACGCTCTCTCTTTCCTGACGCCATGTAAAACATGCTTCCTTTTTGTCTTCTGCCATGATTGTAAGTTTCCTAAAATCTTTCCAGCCATGCAGAACTGTGAATCAGTTAAACCCCTTTTCTTTCTAAATCAACCAGTCTCAGGTTGTTCTTTAACAGCAGTGTGAAAATGGGCTACTACAAGAGTGTTTTGTATTCATCCCCAAAGACCATTTAAACTTTCTATTTTGTGTAGTAGGGAAAGCAAAAAGATATATTGCTTAGGGACCTGAGAATTCACTTGTAAACTTACTTGATGAAGGCCAACCAAGATCAAAGTCTAGGCAAGAAATGCTTGCACTACAGTACAGAGTGCATATACTAGCCTTGGTCGTATTTGAACATGAAGACAGAGGATGTGTAAGAGGAGTAGGAGTAAAGAACTCCATGCTTGAGTGGGAGGAAGTTCATTAAAAGATAAAAATCAAGAGGTAACATTTAAAAGACTCTGAAGATCTGTGAGAAGCTATAACAACTGAGCATACTCTGGATAGATAGATATATATATATATTAGCAAATGATGATCAGAGATAACTGACATGTAGTTCTGGAGACAGCACCAAAGAATGATTCCTGATACAGGATAGGGAGAAATACAGAGATAATATGATCAGAGGATAGACACAGAGTTACAACCACATAATGATCCCTCTCTTGGTTCCAAGTGATACCCGAGAGTCCTCATATCACTAACTAATCTCAAGCCTTGTGTAGCCAATTTTATAAACTCTAAAATTAGATCCAAGATGAATAATGGCCACTTGACTCGGTATCTGCATTTTTATTTGATGTTCATTGGTAACTGAATTTGATTTATTTATTTTTGAGATGGGGTCTCACTCTGTCACCCAGGCTGGATTACAGTGGTACTATCATGGCTTACTGCAACCTTGACCTCCCAGGCTTAAGCGATCTTCCCACCTTAGCCTCCCAAGTACTTGGGACCACACGTGTGTGCCACCATGCCTGGCTAATTTTTATTTATCTTTATTTTTTGTAAAGACAGGATTTCACTATGTTGCCCAGGCTAGTCTTGAACTCCTAGGCTCAAGTGACCCTCTTCCCTCAGTGGCCCCTGAGGGGAATTGAAGTTATTACTCAAAACAGTCTCCCCAAAGGCTCAGAGGTTAGACTGTTTATGGATAATTTGGTGGGTAGGGGCTAGGGAATAGGTGCTGCTGATTCGTTGGGACGGATTCATAGGGGTGTGGAAAACCATCCTTGTGCACTGAGTCTGCCTCTGGGTGGGGCCACAGGATCAGTCGAGTCATGAGTCAGGAGTCCTGGTGGGGTCAGTCTGAAAGATATCTCTGAAAACCAATCTTAGGTTCTACAATAGTGACTTTCTCTATATGAGCAACTGGGAAACTCACAAATCTTGTGACCTCTGGCCACAGAAGCCCTGAGCAATAAAAGATTATAGAAACTATGCCTAGCTTATCATAATTCAGGTACCTCTCATAATCCTATTCTTGTGGCCTTTTATTAGTCTTCCAAAGGTGATTTTAGGCCCCTGAACAAGGAGGGGATTAGTTTTAGGGAGGGACCATTATAGTCTTTGCTTTCAAGTAAAACCATAAACTAGATTCCTCCCAAAGTTAGCTTGGCCCATCTCCAGGAATGATCCAGGACAGCTTGGAGGTCAGAAGCAAGATGGAGTCAACTATGTCAGATTTCTCTTCCTGTCATCATTTTGCAAAGGTCGTTTCAAGGATATGTAGATAGAAAAAGAAATGATGTTATAGTTTTGCTTTTGAGAAAGAAAGGAAGTCTACTTTTAAAAATACAAACTACAATATAAAATCTCAGTTAATGGGAATATTAAAAAGATAGTTATTCCTTTTTGTTTGTTTTGTTTTGAGGCCGTGTCTTACTCTGCAGACCAGGCTGGAGTGTGGTGGCACAATCATAGCTCACTGAAGCTTTGACTTTTGGGCTTAAGCGATTCTCCCTCCTCAGTCTCCCAAGTAGCTGGACTATGGGTGTGGACCAACACAGCTGGCTAATACACACACACACACACACACACACACACACACACACACATATATTTTTTGGTAAAGTTGGTAGTCTCACCCAACTGTCATGGCTCACTGCAACCTTGACCTCCCAGGCTCAAGCGATCTTCCCACCTTAGCCTCCCAAGTAGTTGGGACCACAAGTGTGTGCCACCATGCCTGGCTAATTTTTATTTATCTTTATTTTTTGTAGAGACAAGATTTCACTGTGTTGCCCAGGTTGGTCTTGAACTCCTGGACTCAAGTGATCCTCCTTCCCTGGCCTCCCAAAGTGCTAGGATTACAGGCCACAATGCCCTGCCAAGAAAGATAGTTATTCTGAATGGGGCTGTGGTGTAGCTGCCATACCCTGGAAGTGGGGTGTATGAGAAAGGAATTAGATTTTTATGCTTATTAAAAGAGAACATTAAATAGCACACAAAATATCAATCATGTATAATGGCTAATCAGTGCCGTTACACAACTGCTTGCAGGAGTCAGCGTTTAAGTAGCTTTGAATGACTTAGTATCAAACTGGGGATGGGACTAATTTAGTGACTCCGTAAGGACTGCCATTATGGGCAGTTCCATTCGTTGTCAATCATTAGTTTAAAAAGAAGCCTCATGGACTGGGTGCAGTGGCTCACCCCTGTAATCCCAGCACTTTGGGAGGCCGAGGTGGGTGGATCACCTGAGGTCAGGAGTTCAAGACCAGCTTGCCCAACATAGTGAAACTCTGTCTCTACTAAAAATACAAAAAATTAGCTAGGCATGGCGGGGGGGTGGGGGGAGGGGGAGGCTGTAATCCCAGCTACCAGGAGGCTGAGACAGTAGAATTGCTTGAACAATTGCGATGGAGGTTGTGATGAGCTGAGATTGTGCCATTGCACTCCAGCCTGGGCAATAAGACCAAAACTCCGTCAAAACAAAACAAAAAACCTCACATAATATACAATAGAGATCCTCAGGTATTACATCGAAATGTACTATAAGGAAGCTTTATAGAGTAAACCTTAGATAAATCTGACATTAGCCCCTAAAGCAATGCTGCTTGGAGGTCCCTCCTTCCACTGCCTCTACCAGTATCACCAGATAGTCTTGTTTCAGATGCAGACTTCTGAACCACACCCGGCCTGGTGATTCTGATTCAGTGAGTCTGACTCTGGGCGGAACGTGGGAAAGTAATTTTTTAACAAGCTTTTTAGGTGATTAAATTATGCAAGTCATCCCAACACCACACATCCAAAACAACCCTAGGTTAAAGACATCACAATAAATTTCCATTATACATGTGTATATGAATGCATTTTTTATACTCTCTCTCTGATGTTAATGACGAATGAGGATAACCTTAAAAGAAAATGTACTTCTATAAAATAACAATGAATAATGTTTATTATTTTTATTTTTCGTAGAGATGGGATTGCCCAGGCTGGTCTTGAAGTCCTGAAGTCCTGGCCTCAAGTTTTCTTTCTACCTCAAACTCTCCAGTAGCTGGGATTATAGGAGCAAACCACTGTGCCTAGCTAATGCATGATTTTTTTTTTTTTTTTTTTTTTACACTTCTCTAGTGTCTACATTTTTTGTTTTGTTTTGGTTTGAGATGGAGTCTCACTCTGTTGCCTACGCTGGAGTACAGTGGTGTGATCTCAGCTCACTGCAACCTCTGCTTCCTGGGTTCAACCCATTTTCCTGCCTCAGTCTCCCGAATAGCTGGGACCACAGGCATGTGCTACCACACTGGGCTAATTTTTTGTATTTTTAGTAGTAACAGGGTTTCACCATGTTGGCCAGGCTGGTCTCGAACTCCTGACCTCAGGTGATCTGCTAGCCTCGGCCTCCCAAAGTGCTGGCATTACAGGCGTGAGCCACTGCGCCCGGCATAAGTGTCTGTATTTCTGAAGTGGGTTTTATTTGGATTAGAAAGTAAGAAGCATACATTAAAAATTAAATATAAAGCACATTCCTCTAAGATGAAATTCGTTTATATAATGAATTGTTACTCAGAATTTAAGAAGGACAGTAACAGGTAAGTTGAAGACCAGTCCATCTTATTTAATGGCTCCTCCTTGGTTATGTTTATATGTTACCAGTCAAAGCTTAAATCCTTTTGATTCTAAAACAATAGTTTCTCCTATAGGGCTTTTTAGAGGTATTTATGGAAACTTTCTTCTTCCTTGCTTCATTTATCAGAATAAGTACACATACCTAT
The DNA here is from genome assembly GCF_001698545.2 of Rhinopithecus bieti. Taxonomy (NCBI): domain Eukaryota; kingdom Metazoa; phylum Chordata; class Mammalia; order Primates; family Cercopithecidae; genus Rhinopithecus; species Rhinopithecus bieti. The sequence goes on along the minus strand of NW_016804580.1, from coordinate 4,069,859 downwards.
AGAGGGAGGTGCATTATTCATATGGTCATTATTTTAAACAGGGATATAATTGATGTCTTGGCAAACTAGCCCTTTAATTACACATAAAATCTCTCATTGCTTATACATACATAATGACGTATATACATAATAATGATATCTATTATTTGATTATTTATTTTAGCTTTAAATAACTTTTTAAATTATTGAAAGCAACAAAAAAACACATTATTCATGGCTTTATCTGAGAAAATAGTACAGACTGTAAGAAATAAATACTTTGTGTTTCAAGAGTTCACTGTTACCCAAATACTAATTTTAGCTTTGTAATGTATGTTTTGGCTATGTAAAATACTTTATAGGAATTAATTCCAAATATGTATCATTTAAATGGTAGTAAATTTATATCTTGTTGTTTTTGTGTAAGTTGTATTATCTAAATCTTGTGTTAGAATATTTATTTATTTTGTTTTTATTTTTTATTTTTTGAGATGGAGTCTTGCTCTGTTGCCCAGGCTGAAGTGCAGTGGCGCAATCTCGGCTCACTGCAGCCTCACCTCCCAGGTTCAAGCAATTCTGCCTCAGCCTCCTGAGTAGCTGGGATTACAGCTGCGTGCCACCATGCCCAGCTACCCTTTTTTTTTTTTTTTTTTTTAGTAGAGACAGGGTTTCACCATGCTGGCTAGGCTGGTCTCGAACTCCTGACCTCGTGATCCACTCACCTTGGTCTCCCAAAGTGCTGGAGTGAGCCACCACACCCGGCCTATTTATTTACTTTTTAAGACAGAGTCTCACTCTGTCACCCAGGCTGGAATGCAGTGCCATGATCTTGACTCACTGCAACTTCCACCTCTTGGCCTCCAGTAATCCTCCCACCTCAGCCTCCCTAGTAGCTTGGACTACAGGTGCACACCACCACACTGGTTTTTTTTTTTTTTTTTTTTTTTTTTTTTTCAGTAGAGACATGGTTTCACCATGTTGCCAAGGCTGGAGAATATTTAGATTGACGAGGGTCCGAAACTTGTTCTTCCAAATGAATTAACATAGTTGTTCAATAGAAACTGATACTGTCATAAATACAGTTTGGAATGTAAAACTTATCAAAAAGTTACAGACCTTGAGAAAATCTTATATTTGATTTTATTTATTTATTTTTTTTAATTTGGGGATTCTGCTAGGTCAACTTCTAGTTTTGTAATGTTCTACAATTGGAATGAATCCTCATCATAAGAGAGCAGTGTTCTGCCTAAGTAGAGAGTTCATCCAAATTCTGATCAAGCTTGACAGATGAACCTCTTCTCAAATCAGATTGTGAAGTAGGCACTATGACACTCGAATAAAACAGTAGAGTTACAGTAAAGGGAACAATATCCTCTTTATTGCCTTTTCTTCACAGTTCAGAACACAGACCAGTCTGGCTAATTTGGAAATGGTGACAGTAATGGTTTGTAAATGCATAATTAGAAGATTTTAAAAATGTTAACATTTCATCCTTTAAATGTGAGGTAAAATCAACAGTGAAAATGAAATGCCTATCCAGCAAAAATAGCTCCAATTGGCTCATTATTCAATTCTGCCATTCTCTTTCTCATTCAAAAGGCCCGTATTTGCCTTTTCTTGTCTATGAAGATATTTTGGAGTCTAAAAGGATTGTTGTCATAAACAAGCTATAATGTATAACCTTGGCTACTTTCTTCAAGGGTGTTTTTAAGAATAAAATAAAACCTTGGTGCTTGCTTCATTAATATAGATACTAAAATTGGAACAGTGCAGAGATCAGCACAGTCCCTGTGCAAGGGTGGTTCACACATTTGTGAATCATTCCATATTTTTCAGTCTTTGTATTGGAGGAGATGAGAGTATGGAGAGAGGATGGAAAAGGGGATTCAAGGGTACTTGATCTCTATCACGAATATTTTACTTATATTAATAAAAGTTCATCTTCACGTATGAATCGAAGTGTTAGTTTTATGTTGCTCTCTACTGTCTTTGTGTTTAAATATTTAAAAAATATTACAGCAGTCATTTCATTTCCAGGTTTTTATTTCTTCTAATTTTATTTATTTATTTATTTATTTATATTTATTTATTTATTTATCTATCTATCTATTTAGAGACAGAATCTCAGTCTGTTGCCCAGCCTGGAGTGTGGTGGCCTGATTACAACTCACTGCAGCCTTAGCCTCCCAGGCTCAAGTGATCATCCTACCTCAGCCTCCTGAGAAGCTGGGACCACAGATGTGTGCCACCACACACAGCTAATTTTTGTATTTTTTTGTAGAGACAGGGTTGCCTAGGCTGGTCTCAAACTCCTGGGCTCAAGCAAGTCTGCCTGCCTCATCCTCCCAAAGTGCTGGGATGACAGATATGAGCCACTGCTCCAAGCCATTTTCAGTTTTTTAATCTAAAGAAAATAAATCAGAAGTGTATGCTAAGATGTATGCATAAGAATATTCACTTCAGCACTATTTATAATAGAAAAAAATGGAAACAAGCTAAAAGTTGAACAATACAGAAATGGCTAATTATAGCAAAGTTATGTGATTATTATGCATTTATTTGGAAATCTTTCACTATGTTTCTTATTGCTGCTGTAATAAATTACCACAGGTCTGGCATGGTGACTCACACCTGTAATCCCAGTTCTTTGGGAGGCCGAGGCAGAAGGATTGATTGAAGCTGGGGAATTGGAGTCCAGCCTGAGTAACATAGCAAAAGCCTATCTCTACAAAAAAAAACCAAAAAAACCCAAAAAACAACAACAAAAAAAAACAAAACACACACACACACACAAAAAGCTAGCTGGGCATGGTGGCATGAGCCTGTAGTCCTAGCTACTTGAAAGCCTAAGGTAGGAAGATCGCTTGAGCCCAGGAGTTCGAGACTGCAGTGAGCTATGAGTGTGCTGCCGCACTCCAAACTACAGGACAGAGCGAGACACTGTCTCTAAAATAAACACAAACTTTGTGTCTTAAAACAACACGAATTTGTTACCCTACTAGTCTGGTGCGAGGGCAGAAGTCTAAAATGTGTCTCCAGGGAAAAAGAAAGAGATTGTCAGGGCTGCGTTTCTTCTCGGGGGAATACTTTTCCTGACTTTTCTCAGCTTCTGGAGGCTTCCTGCATCTATTGGCTCATGGCCCGAACCTTGCATAGCTCCAGCCTTTTGCTTTTATTGTTACACTTTCTTCTACTGACTCTGATTCTTCTCCCTCTCTCTTGTGATTATATCATGCCCATCCAAATAATCCAGAATCATCCATCTCAAGGTGCTTAAATTAATATCTTCAAAGTCCCTTCCACCATGTAAAGTAAGATATTCATAGGTTCTGGGAATAAAGACGTGGTCAACAAACCAGTGGGAAATTAGGATATCTCTTCAACTTTTATATCATTTATATACACATATATCAACTATTATGTACATACTTGGATGCAATTCACTACAAAGCAAACTAGTTCCTCTCAAAAGTTGTTTTCTTATTAACTATTATTTTTAAGTTGTGTAAAGTATAAACCTCTGTTTGAAGTGCATCCTTCAGTGTGTAACATGAATTCTTGCCCCAGATATCAGGCGACTTCAGTCTTACATGTGTATATCATGCAGGCTGGCAGTTTTCCATTCATTTTGTTGGCTAATACCCAGATATCTACTTTTAGAAATTAAGCAAGCAGGGAAATGAATCATTTGTAAGTAAAGGTCTTAATCTGCCTGACTGGCACTTTCTTCTCTTTTCTATGTATCAAGGACACTTAAGTGTTAGAAGGAACAGTCTGATGCTGTATCATTCCAGATATCTTTTAAATCAGAGTGTATATAGTACACACCAAATGACTGGCATGCAAGTTTCTGGTTTCAACCACGAGATTAACATAGCCTGGATGAGATTAACAGAGACTGGAGAATCTAGCATTTACTCTTCCATTTCACTTGATTTTCTTTTTTTCTTTAGTTATGCTACATGTTTTGTTTTTTTCTATTACAGAAAATATTCTATTGAAATTAACAAGTGTAACTATTAACACTATAATTTAAAGATTCATTAAAAAGCAAAATTTAAAGAAATTCAACCACATGAGTATAATAATCAATCATGCCCTTTTGGTGGTTTAAAATGCTATTAGAGCCTTTCCCTTCACATTTTGTGAGAAAATATGAGTCCTAATTTCTCCTCAAATACGAATGAGATATGTGAAAACAATGTAATCTTTCAAAAGGCAGCCATTATTTTATGTATTTGTGCTCTGAGAGAATCTATTAATCTTTCAAAAAATTATTTGGTGGACTTTTTAAAAATAAAATTTGGAAAGTCATCTGAATTTTGGAAAGGTTGGTAAAGCCTGTCTCATTCTATCATCAACTATGATTTTATTACTTTCAGATATAATTTCCAATTATAATCCCAAGTCAATAACATGAGAGCTATTAATGCACAATTAACTATACATCAGATAAATTATCTTTTCTTTTTTACTTAAAATATTCTATAGTGTCATATGGAAACCATGTATTGCTTTGAAACCAGAAATGTTAAATTCCATATTTTTAAATCCCAAATCATTGATAACTCTAAATAACTGTTAAACTGTTGTAATTTCTGTTGTTTTTTCCTATGTTTCTAGTTTCAATTAAAAGACAAGATCGAGATTTTACTTATTACCTGTGTCTTGGAGCTTGTCACACACACCCTCTGAGCATCACATTTCTCCTCTGTAAAGCAAAAATAACAATCCCTTCCTTAGTTCAGAAGGTGGTTGTAAAAAATAAAATAATAGAAAACCACATGGTAAACTCTACTGCAACTAGAAATGCAGTATTATTTTCTATCGGAAATATTAAGTAGTTAGATAAGCATCCCAAATTTATTATTTCAGGCACTTGAAACCATAGGCTTGGAATGTTACAATGAGTAAGTTATACCTCTTCCTACCACCCTTTCTCCATTTTGTCACCAAAATTATTTTCTCAGAGATGTTATGCTCTTCACTAGAGTCAGCCTCCTTAGACTCTGTCTTTCAAAGCTGTCTTCGATATTGCCCACATTTCTTGGCTCTTCTCCAGTAGCCCTGAAACTTGATGACGTGCTCTTCACCCAAGTCATCAAGTTTTAAACCTGTATTCTTTCTGCCTCTGTTAACTTGCTCATGTAATTCACTTTAATGGAAATACATAGTCAACCTCTTATGGTGTCTTCACTTCTTGTCCTATCCAGTACTGAATATGTAACCCTATCGCCTCTGAGAGAAACCCTAGTACAGAATGTGCTCCTTCCTCTATATATGCTCACTGCTTTTAAAAATACCAACAGTTTTCAGGCCCATAGTTTGCTTTCTGGAGCTCATATTTTTATCTATTTAATAAAGTTGGTACTAAGCTCAAGATGTTTTCAAATTGCCCTTATATCTTACAGTGTAGAATCAACAGATGAACCACAAATAAAAACAATCATGAAAGAGGATGGAAAAAAAAAAAAAGAGTGGAGGCAAAGTTTTGAGGTGTTGGGAAAAGAAATCACTATCCAGGACAGAGGAGTAAAAAATATTTGGAGGAGAAGAAAATTATATATATAAATATAATCATATATATTATTATTTATATATTAACATTAATAACAACGAATGCAACATTCAATTCTTCCCTTGGCGGTTGATTCTTGTTGTTTACATGGTTCCTTGTGTTTTCCTCTACAGGATTAAAAACCTTTTTTTAAAGTTGGATCAGTGTGGAAAAAGGAGACATTCAGCATTTCTTGCTGCTTAATTTTGAGATGTAAATCCTTTGAATTTCACTGTTTCTGAACATTTTCTCCTTTCAGTTAGTAAGGATAAGGAGAGTGGTCATGATTCAGTACCACTTTGGTATCTCTGAGTTATGAGAAAACGTAGAAACATTTTGTTCAATGTCTTATTTTTAAGGAAGAGATCTGCTTTCACAATTAATTTATTCACTGTCTTAATTATTTGAGCTTTTGTCTGTCACTGATACCCAAGGCTCTTCTGTTAAACATTGATGAATTTATTAACACTTTCCTAAAAATCAGATAAAAATAGGAAGTGATAGTCAATTTTGCTTTTAATTTTCAAGGTTTTCTTGAGGGGACAATCTTCAATTTCATTTAATTGTACCCATGTTTTAAATGTAAAAATAATTTAATCCAGTGTAATAGAAAATATGAACATTATAAGTCACATCATGATAATAACTACCATTTATTTAGTACCTACTATATGTCAGGTGCTCTATATACATATATCTGATTCTCACAAAAATCTGAAGTCATCAGTATCTTAACAGACATTTTATAAATGTGGAACCCAACTTTTTAAGTGAATATGTTGCTCAGCTGATCAATGACAGAGTCACGTTTTTAATCCAGTGCGAACACACATACACATTTTGACTGTGCCATACTGAACTAGCCAAGCATTTTAAAAATTATCAAATGTCTTCAAACTCTCTGTAGCTTTTGTAAAAATGAGACAAAAGAAAACATATAGGTTCCAAAACCTCTAATTATTTAAAATTCATAGTAGCGATCAACCAACTCTTCTATCCTGTGGTATGCCATGCCTGCAGAAACCTCTAGGTGTCACTAGCAAGCCTAACGCATAAGTAGAGAAAATACAGAAAAACAAGGAGACAGAAGAAAAGAAAAACAAAGAGAGAAATAAAAGAGAGGATACCACCACCAATTGGCTATCAGAGACCCCTGTTGGATAGATCTACTTTCATATCAAATGCATTTTTGAAAATGTGTATGAAAGTCTCATGCACGTTAATCAGATAATAGTCAAATATCGGAAGAGTGTCTCTTCCCAAAGAGTTTAAAGAAAAAATACAAAAGCAACCTCTTTTTGTTACACTTAATCTTCCATGATAAAATTCCAACATTTTATACATATTAAAGTTGTTTTTGTTTGTTTGTTTTAATTTAACAACCAAATACAGGGTAGACCTGCTTAAATCTAATCAGAATCTGGTTAAGATATATTTTTAAAATCTTAAAAGTTTTCTACTGCTATTTAAAATGTATTAGGTTTATGAGAGCCATAGTTCTTGTCAGCCAAGTCAGCATGTTTTATTTTTCAGTTTTCATATTTTTTTTTGTCAAGCGTTAAGGACAAAATGAAATAAGATTAAAATAATTATAAAACCTCTGGTGCACATAAATGGTGATGTCATCAAAATTGAATAGCCTAAGAAGAGTTCTTTTTCATGATAGCTTAAAATGTGTATCCGCTGCTTATGAAAGTCTGAAATCAGAATTCTGAAGGTCGTTTAAAGGACACAGATGTATAAGTTGTGAAAATTAAACTTCTATGGAAGATGAACACATTTAGAAAAAGGTAACTGCCTATAATTATCTACATTTTGTCTCCTTGGTTCAATGTCTCTGAGGCCATCTGGTGTTCCTTTAACTGTAATTTATCAAAAACAGTACTGCATTTCAAAATCTGAAGTAGTGAAAAGTTCACTTCATTAATTTTTTTTTTTTTTTTTTTTATTTACAAGGCAAATACCCTCTTCCAACACCATGGAAAATGTAAGAATGGATCAGACTGAGTCTTCTCTCAAGGAATCCATGAGCAGGCAAAGACTTATTTGATATTACTGAATTACACTGGAAGAGTGCGTGGTAGGTCTTCAACAAATACTGGTTGAGTGAGTGAAGGGGAATGTATGCTATACAGACGCAGAAAGGAAGGAAAGAGAGAGAAAAAAAGAAAAAGGAAGGAAGGAAGGAAGGAAGGAAGGAAGAAGGAGGGAGAATACTAAAACTAAAGGATTTATAGTTTACAGCCAGGAGGAACTTTAGCAGTTGTGTAATCAATGAAAAACCATAGAAAATCTATGAAAAACCATAGATTATTAATAAATGCTAATAAGTGATTGAATTGAGAATTATTTTTTCATTTCAATACACTGTTTTTGCAACGATGTAGTAAAATAAATGAATATGTATTAAATAACCAAGGTGAACTGAGGCAGGATCAGGCTTTATAAAGGATATAGGAAAAATGTGACTAGGTTTCTTTGCATATTACTGTGATTGCACAATAAATGGTAACTATCATTTATTAAGTAGTTCATGTCTAGAATTCTGAGGATGCTTTTTATTAATAAAACTATAGCTACAAACACTTCTCAAGAAGTAAATAGGAAAATAAGAGCAAAAAGAGTCGACGTAATTTTATTTTCTTTATGTATTTATTTAACTTTTAGGTTCAGAGGTACATGTGCAGGTTTGTAACATAGGTAAACTGGTGTCATGCAGGTTTGGTATACAGATTATTTTGTCACCTAGATATTAAGCATAGTACTGGATAGTTACTTTTTTCAGGTCCTTTCCTTCCTCTCACCCTCTTCCCTCAAGTAGGACCCAGTGTGTGGTGTTCCCCTGTATGTGTCCGTGTGTTCTCATTATTTAGCTCCCACTTATAAGTGAGGACATGCAGTATTTGCTTTTCTATTCTTGCATTACTTTGCTAAGGATGATGGCCTCTAGCTCCATCCATGTTCCTGCAAAGGACATGATCTCATTCCTTTTTATCGCTGCATAGCATTCCATGGTGTATATGTTCTATGTTTTCTTTTTCCAGTCTACCATTGATGGAAACTTATATTTCTTTCAGGTCTTTGCTATTGTGAATAGTGCTGCATTGAACATACAAGTGCATGTGTCTTTATGGTAGAACAATTTATATCCTTTGGTTATATATCCAGTAATGGAATTGCTGGGTAATATGGTAATTCTGTTTCTAGCTCTTTGAGGAATCTCCACACTGCTGTTCACAATGGCTGAATGAATTTATACTTCCACAAACAATGTAGAAGGGTTTCCTTTCCTCCACAACCTCACCAGCATGTTTGACTTTTTAATAACAGCCACTCTGAGTGATGTGAGATAGTATCTCATTGTGGTTTGACTTGCATTTCTCTAATGATCAGTGATATTGAGCTTTCTTTTAATGTGCTTACTGGCCATTTGTATGTCTTCTTTTGAGAAGTGTCTGTTCATGTTCTTTGCCCACATTTTAATGGGGTTGTTTCTGCTTGTAAATTTGTGTAAGTTCCTTATATATTCAGGATATTAGACCTTTGTCAGAAGCACAGTTTGCAAAAATTTGTTTCCCTTTCTGTAGGCTGTTTACTCTGTTGGTAGTTTCTTTTGCTGTGTGGAAGCTCTTTAGTTTAATTAGATTCCATTTGTCGTTTTTTTGCTTTTGTTGCAATCGTTTTTGGCATCTTCATCAGGAAATCTTTGCTCATTCCTATGTTCTGAATGGTATTTCCTAGGCTATCTACAAGGGGTTTTTATAGTTTTAGGTTTCACACTTAAGTCTTTAATCCATCTTGAGTTGATTTTTGTTTACAGTATAAAAAAGGGGTTCAGTTTCAATTTTCTGCATGTGGCTAGCCAATTATCCTGGCACCATTTATCAAATAGGGATTCATTTTCCCATTGCTTGTTTTTGTCAGTTTTGTCAAAGATCAGATGGTCGTAGGTGTGCAGTTTTATTTCTGGGCCCTCTCGTCTGTTCCATTGGTCAATGTGTCTGCTTTTCTCCCAGTACCATGATGTTTTGGTTACTGTAGCCCTGTAGTACAGTTTGAAGTCGGGTAACGTAATGCCTCCAGTTTTGTTCATTTTGCTTAGAATTGTCTTGGCTATTCAGGCTCTTTTGTTGGTTTCATTTGAATTTTTAAATAGTTTTTTCTAGTTTTGTGAAGAATGCCATTGGTAGTTTGATGGGAATATCATTGAATCTGTTCATTCCCTTGGACAATATGGCCTTTTATAACATTATTGATTCTTCCTATCCATGAGCATTTGTTTGTGACATCTCTGTTTTTTTTTTTGAGCAGTGTTGTATATTTTTCATTTAAGGGATTTTCACTTCCCTGGTTAGCTGTATTCCTAGGTATTTTATTCTTTTTGTAGCAACTGTGAATGAGATTTCACTACTGATTTGCCTCTGGACTTGGATGTTGATGTATTGGAATTGTATTGATTTTTGTACATTGATTTTGTATTCTGAAACTTTGCTGAAGTTGTTTATCAGCTAAAGGAGCTTTTGGGCCGAGACTACGGGGTCTTCCAGGTATAGAATTATGTCCTCTGCAAACAGGGATAGTTTGTCTTCCTCTCTTCCCATTTGGATGCCTATCAAAGTAATTTTAAATAGCACCATAACATTGCTAGACTTTGCCACCCTTTACATAATATTTGTCTTGGTCCTTTCCAATAAACAGCTTACTAAACATCTTTCAATGTCATGAGGCATTTATTCTTTAAGATAAATTAAGGCTATTAAATGTTTCTTTTTAACTTCCGTTGTACCTTATCTCTAGTGTTCTTTGGAGGTCTTAAAGATTTTCAGCTTTGATTTCCAAATGGTGCCTTTCCCTGAGGCTGTTATCCTGTAGAAAAGGCAGATTAATCCAGCATATATCAAATAAGCTGCTCATTTTCCCTGAAGTAAGCTGAACAGCATTGCTGAGTTAGACCAATTGCTGGAAAATGCTTTCCTAGTATCTAGACAGTGATTGCAGGCATACTTGGGAACTTGCTTCAGAGACTGGTGGTTTTCTTTGTTATTTTTTTTTATTTTTTTTTATTCTTTTCTTGTTTTATGTTAGATTTGCTTTTAGGGTAAATAATAATAAAACATGAAATAAGATGGAGAAATATTTGCTGTAAGATCAAGCAAGAACTTGAATGTTTGCTTTTGTTGCAATCATTTTTGGTATCTTCATCAGGAAATCTTTGCTCATTCCTATGTCCTGAATGGTAATGCCTTGAATACCTGAATGGTATTATCATTCCAATACCTGAATATATTGTTATTATTTACATAACAGCTGCACAAGGGACTCACTATCACAAGAACAGCAAGGAAGAAATCCACCCCGATGATCCAATCACCTCCCACCAGGTCCCTCCTCCAATTCGACATGAGATTTAGGCAGGGACACAAATCCAAACCATATTATATGGCTAAATGGAATTATGTGTAACACCTGCCATCACAGTCTTAATCAGTGGTACAAGAACAGTCTCAGAACTCTTTAATTGGCCATTTAAGTTTAATAGTAAAAAACTGGGTAATGATAACAACACGTCACAAAATCTTTAGAAGAAAAGAAGAATGTTTTGTGGACTATTTTGGCATTTTCTGCATGGGGCAGTTTTAAGTTATTAGTTTTAAAATGAGTAATTTTAATGGAAACAACTTGATCAAAACTCTGCCACAGAATATTGAGTCCCATAATACCAACATTTAATGAGAAAAAAATCATGTAGTAATCACTCACACTTAACTTATGTACCTTTTCTAGAACTTAAAAAGTCTGGATTAGAATATAGATAGCTATGTTTATTTCTTAGTTCTCATTTCAGAATCATAAGTTCCTCGAAGTTATAATGTGTGTTGATTTGTCTGTTACCTGATGTTCCTACACTATATATTAAGTATTCTAGGTGCTGCTGCAAAATATTAGTTGACATTACTAATTGATTAACTTCAGAGTTAATAATTATACATGGCAAATTATTTAATGTAGTCACTAAATTAAACCTTTTTAACATTCAAGAGCAATCCATGTTTGCTAAAGAATATTGAGAATATTTAGAACAGAGTATAAGCCATAATAAGAAATCGAAATTGTTCATAGGCTCACAAATAAGAGATGCATTTGTTAATTCAACATTGTTCACCACCACCAGGGTTTAGGCTGGTCCCCTTCCCATTGGGTACAGAGCTCAGACAAGCCCTACATTCACAATGCCTACGTTCCCGTGGTGGGAGACAAACTGCAAACAAAACCATAAAACTTGGAAGGAGCATGTTCTGGGGCAAAGATCATGAAGTGGGAAAGAATTTGATGTATGTGAAGCTTTTGTAGCTGGAGCAGAGGATGAGAATGGAATGAACGTGTAGATGTTCACGAGGGCCAGTGTTAGGAAGTTGAGTTTTTACTCTAAGTACAAAAGGAAGCCATTGAAATCTTTTAGATAGGGAAATAATGTGGCATTATTAGAAGGAAATAAACCCCCCATACAGGAAGGCAAAACCAAACCTAACCAAACCATACTGATTGCTATAAGGATGGCGGGGGAGCAAAACTGGATCAAAAGAGCTCCAACAGGAAGCGGCTGCAATAGTGCATCTCTCGAAGAGATGATGCAGGCTTATATTAAGGCGATAGCAGAGGAGGAGAGAAGATGATAGAGTCGAGATGTATTTGGGAAATACAAGACGACTTGCTGATAGACTGGAAGAGGGTAGGAGGAGTGAAGAATGACCCTGGGATTTTTTACTGGAACACTAGGTGGACAATAGTTTATTTCCTGAGATGGCAAGGGCTGATGGAGAGTTAGTGTGGCAGAGACCTGTGCTTGTCACGCATTACCAATACTCCCTTTCTTTCTTGGTGTCAGAATTCAGATTTTATTAAGGATGGGAATGGATCCAGCCAAAATCCATTGCTGCTTTCCCTTTCTTGAAGCTAGGTATGTGGCCTTCGGCTGGGTTATGGCCAATGAGATACACATACTCAGAAGTATTATGTGAGATTTCTAGAACGGTGTTGGAGACTACGTGATGTGACCCTTTTGTATTAAAGCTAAGCATACGTTTATCTGAAAACATAGCACTTCTTTACTTAGATAAATACCTAGCAAAAATGCATACATATGTTTACCATGAGGCATGTCCAAGAATATTTAAAATAGCACTATTTCTATAAGTTCAAATTAGAAACAGGCCAAAATGTCCATGAAAAAGTAGAATGGATAAGCAATTTTTGGTATATTCATTCACAACGAAAACTGTTGCAAAATGCCATGAAACAAATGAATTTCACAAATATTATGTTAAACAAAAAGCAAGATACAAAAGAATATATATTATTTCATTTACAAAGGATACTAATTAACATGATGTAGGAAGTCAAAGAGTAGATAGCAATGGGAAAGAGGTGGGGTTGATGATTGGGAGAAGCCACTGAGGGAGGTTTTAGGGGGTGCTGGTGATGGTCCATGTTTTTATATGAGTGCTGTTTTCATAAGTTATCATTCACTTGGCAGAGTGTCAAATATAATAGGCATTCATTAAACATGTGTGTTGAATAAACTTGTTGAATTTAAGGTGAGAAGGAGTTTTATCAGTGAGAAAATAGCTGTTGTATTATTGCAGTACTCCATAATACTTTATACCTCTACAGAAACCAAAATAACAAATGTGGTTAGGTTGTGCTTCACATATTCTTTTTAAAGCAAGAAAATATTTGTCAACCATATATATTTTCCACATTTTGAATATTTAAATTAGCAAATTCCTAATTTCTGGAAATTTTCTCATTCAGATTATTTCTTCCCTGATAATTGTAGATTAACTAGGTAGTGGGGGTGAAAACATGTATATTGGTCACTAAATTCATTTTTTGTGGTAATATCCAAGACAAAATGATTTTCATTAAATTTCAGAAATGCAATGTTAAAGTTAACGCTAGAAGTTTTCGAAAGTGCCAGGAGAGAAAATAGGAAAGCTTAAAATGTCCCTAAAATCATAAGGCTTTCAACTCCACAGTAATAGATTCTGAAGAATAAATTGGAATGCTTAGGAACTGTTACATGACAAATGAGAGTACAAATATTTTCTTTTTCTAAATGTGCTAAGAAAAACAAACAAACAGAAAGATAAATACTTCCTGAAGAATAACTAAGCCATAGAAATTCAGAACATTTCAAATTTATGAGATATTAAAGCCAGGAAGTATTGCACATGAAATAAATTCTAATAATCTTAGAAAAAAATTATAATGATCTTTTGTCTCTATGGTAAAGGAAGATGATGGATTTCAAAGGCAAAGGAAAAAAACAAGTTTGCACTTTCATGTTCTTCTTTCCTATAACTAAATTTCAGATTTTCTACTTGCAGAAAAGGAGTGAATTCCCTTTTGTATTATAAGGTTAAGGAAGAAGGAAACCATTTTAACTCTTGATTATACTTTGAATGGACTCTGATTGTAATAATACTTTATAAACATTCAAACATCCCCAAAAGGCTATTAATAAATCGTTATCTTAGATTTAACAACAAACAAAAAGCCCCTAATGTTTCCTAACTACAGATTACATTTCCAGCTCCATTTAGCCAGCCCCACAAGGGTTCTCCTATTTGGAGGAACCAGGGGAGACAGCAAATAATTTAATTCAATGTAACCCATTCAACTCATTGAAAAACTATTCAAAGCATGGGCCTTATCAATGGGTATCTATAGTGTCATCGATACTGTTATTATTACTATGGGATGTACATTATGAGAGGCAGCTGGAACTTATAGTTCACAATACAAATTCTAGAGGCAGACAGAGTTTGAATGCTGCCTTCACTTTTAAGCTGTGAATTTGGGTAAATTGCTCAACTACTGAGGGCCTCAAAGTCATTAACTGAGAAATGGGAATAACAGAGTCATATGTCACTTCTTGATGGGGATATATTCTGAGATATGTGTGGATAGGTGATTTCGTTGTTGACAAACATCCTTGGGTGAACTTACACAAACCTAGATGGTAGAGCCTCCTACACATCCAGGCCATATGGAATGAATAGTCTGTTGCTTCTAGGCTACGATATTGCACAGCATGTTATTGGACTGAATGCTATAGGCAGTTGTAACAACTGTAACACACTGGTAAGGATTCATGTATCTAAACATAGAAAGGGTACAGTAAAAGCATAGTACATAAGAAATAGTATACCTATATAGGGCAGTGACCGTGAAAGGAGCTTGCAGAATTGGAAGTTGCGCTGGGTGAGTCGTGAGTGGGTGGTGAGTGATGGCCTAGGACATTACTGTACAAGACCTAGACCTTATAAACACTGTATACCCAGACTACATTATTCAAAAATATTTTTATTTCCTCATTAATAAATTAACCTTAGCTTACTGTAATGTTTTACTGTATAAACATTTGATTTCTAACTTTTGGCTCCTTTGTAAAACACTTAGCTTTAAAACACAAATACATTGTACGACTGTCCAAAATGTTTTCTTTCCTTATTCTACAAGCTTTTCTTTTATCTTTTAAAATTTCTCATTTTAACTTTTTTACTTTTGAAACACTTTTGTTGAAAATTAAGACACAAACACACATATTAGTCTAGGTCAATACAGGGTTGGAATCGCCAATTTCACTGTCTTCCACCTCCACATCCTGTCCCACTTAGAAGGTCCTTGGGGGTAATAATATGTGTAGAACTGTCATTTCCTATATAAACAATGCCTTCTCCTGGAATGCTCCCTGAAATATATGCCTGAGACTGTTTTACAGTTAACTTTTTTTAAGTAAGTAGAAAGAGTACACTCTATAATAATAATAAAAAGTATAGTATAGTAAATGCATAAACCAGTAATAATATTGTTTGTTATCACTAGCAAGTATTATGTATTATACACAGTTATGCTATATGTGCTATACTTTTATATTACTGTCAGCACAATAGGCTTGTTTACACCAGCATCACCACAAACATGTGAGTAATGTGTTTCACAATGACATTAGGACAGCTACAGTGTCACTAAACCACAGGAAGTTTTCAGCTTCATTATAATATTATGAGACCACTTCCATTTATGCAGTCTGTCTTTGACCAAAACATTGTTGGGGAGCACATGACTGTCTATTTACCTCATGGAACTATGAAGATTAATGAGTTACATGTAAAAAATGTACTTATTATCTAGCACCTAGTAAGTTCTAATAAATGTTAATTATCATCATTGTCCCTTTTCTTGCTATTATTGTGTAACTCAGAGAATAGGAAAGGTCAGAGACTTACGAACTTTGCTCTAAGAAAGAGGGATGCACGAGTCATAATTGAATTGATCCAAGTAATCACAGCATCCCCTAGGGCTTCCGGGAGAGCAGAGTGTGGAAGAAAGAATCAGTCGCCAAAATGGCTTTCTCTATCGCTTCCTGGTCTAAGCGGGAGTCGTCCACCACCACTGGGGCAGTTGCAGCTCTTCCTATGGATGGTGGGAAAAGACATGGGAAGCCCCACTATCTGCTGAACCAATCACCGTGAGGCTGAGAGATAAGACCCTGAAGCTAGGTGATGTGAGAGGCGTGATGATGGCTGAGCGATGGGCGGAGGACCCAGGTGAGGACAGCGAGGGGAAACTGGGACTCCTGCTGAGTCTGCCATACCTCTAACAACTTTAAGGAGCTCTTTTTTTTTTTTTTTTTCTTTTTTTGTTTTTGATACAGAGTCTCACTCTGTCACCCAGGCTGGAGTGCAATGGCACCATCTCAGCTCACTGCCATCTCCTCCTCTTGGGTTCAAGTGATTCTCCTGCCTCAGCTTCCTGAGTAGTTAGGATTACCTTCCAAAGACAACCTCCAAATATTATCACATTGGGAAGTAGGTTTTCAACATATGAATTTTGAAGCAAAACAAACATTTAGTCCATTCCATGTATGTATATGTGTGTGTGTGTGTGTGTATCTGGTTTCTTTTGCTAGGTAGGGTAGTGAGGGAGGCATAAGTAAACATAATGTGTTCTTATGTTTTTGATAATGGTAAATTAATTCAACTTTCTAAGCTTCTCCCCTCTTTTTTATTTGTCTAAACATAGAATTTGTTTTGCCCAATGAGTCAGTTGTGACGGGCCTGTCAAACACGGGAATAGACTGTTGCCAAACAGCCTCCAAAAAGCAAGTGCTGCTTTACAATATGAATGCATGCCAGCACAAATGCTCCTCTATCAAAGCACTGAGCCAATATTTCCTAAAACCTATAGTAGACTATATGTTTTACATCAAGTTTATAACAAAACAACAATAATGAAGAACCCCAAATGCATTCTCTGTAAGGCAGCATGCTTAGCCTTGTTGTGGATAGAAAGACATGCAAAGGCCCTACTCTCTGGGTCCACAGTAAGAAAGCAGAAACACTGGGGAATGAAAGATGTATTCATTCCTGCCATGCAAACCTGTAAATGTGAGGCATTCGTTTACCCCCTCTCGGTGAGCCCTAGTTTCTCATACATTCTCAGTTCCCAGGATTGAACTGAGACAACGTGGAGGCTGTTCTTACTCTTGAAATTCTTGAAATCAATCTGACTAGAACGGATGCACAAGAAACTTAGCCAATAATGTCTAAATATAAGGGTGGTTAAGTATGCAATGAGTATTATCGCTACCGTAAGAGTTCAGGGCAAAGAATTTACTGAAGGCTGAGAGGTGGAGGAGAGGCTTCCTGGAGAAGGGAGGTCTTCACTGGAAGCTTCAAGATAGAGTAAGAGATGGATACACAGTGAAGACAGGATAGGGAGTTTCATTCGGTTGACGTGGCAGTAGGATTGTGGTGATAAAGATGGAGGGTAATGACATGAGAAGAAAGTTTTGTTTAAAATTAAAAAACACAAGATAAGTTTGGGAAAATATGCTGCAACGTGGCTACGATTCACTCATTTCCCACTTTTCTGTGAAAAATCTCAAACAAAGAAATGTATGATGCCTTGTGAGATGAACTCATTCTGGCAATGTTCTTAGTTGCTTATTTTTAAAATTTTCTAATTGTGTTATATGTTTAATAAATTATGAAACTGAGAACAATCATCTTTTATAACATTTTCTAGTTTTTAATTATTTTCTTAAAGCAAATAAACAATAAATTTGTATAAAAAATCCTTTGTCGTCAAGAATAATGTTAAATATCACATGAAAAAATAACAAATATTAATTTTGTAATATATGTAATTGGTCTAGATGTCAGCAAATATTTATTTGGAATCTGCTATATGTCAGGCTGTGTGGCAGGTGCTGGGACAGATACATATCAAAATGCTCTCTGAATGGAGTAAGAAATAATTTTTCAAACCAAGAGTGAATGGAATAAGGAAGAAGTTTTGAAACCAACAAAACTCAGTCAATAATATAATGCAAGTAGGTCTTTCTGATAAATGAAGAGTGATTCGATGTATATGTACTTTATTCCAAAGAAACCTGACAAATATTTTTTGCCTTGATTTATAAACATTGATCAACTGATACATAACTATTAATTTCATTCAACAAATATATTTTTACAATATCAATAGAGAATATTTAAATTAGATTGATTATTCTTAGCTTGTAGAGGTGACCAAATTTATCATATAATTATTTCAAAATATCAATTTATTAGAAAGAAGGAAGTAAAAACTCTGGAAGTGCCCAAAATGCTTATGAGCTCTGTTTCCTTAACTACAAAATAAAAAGTTAGTGACAGAATGATGACATTATTCCCTGGGAGAAAATTTTACAATGCTATGAATTTGGCAGGGCATATCCTGATCTATCCATTTTCAGACTTAATATGGTTTGGTTGTGTGTCTACTCCAAATCTCATGCTGAAATATGATCCCTAGTGTTGGAGGTGGGGCCTCATGGGAGGCACTGGAACACGGGAGCAGATCCCTTATGAATGGCTTGGTACCATCCCCCTGTTAATGAGTGAGCTCATTCTCTGAGTTCATGCAGGATTCTGAAAGTTTAAAAGTGTGGCCGGGTGCAGTGGCTCATGCCTGTAATCCCAGCACTTTGGAAGGCTGAGGCGGTTGGATCACATGACGTCGGGAGTTCCAGACCAGCTTGACCAACATGGAGAAACCCCGTCCCTACTAAAAATGCAAAAAGTAGCTGGACGTGGTGGCGCATGCCTGCTGTCCCAGCTACTCGGGAGGCTGAGGCAGAAGAATCACTTGAACCCTGGAGGCACAGGTTATGGTGAGCCGAGATCATGCCATTGCACCCCAGCCTGGGCAACAAGAGTGAAACTCGGTCTCAAAAAGTAAATAAATAAATAAATAAGTGTATGGGACCTCCCGCTTCTCTCTCTTGCCATGTGATGTGCAGGGTCTCCTTCACCTCCTGTGATGACTGTAAGCTTCCAGAGTACCTCATCAGAAGCAGATGCTGGCTCTATACTTTGTGTACAGTCTGCAGAACCATGAGCCAAAGTAAAACCTCTTTTCTTTATAAATGACCCAGCCTCAAGTATTCCTTGATAGCAATGAAAAAACAGACTAACAGAGTGTTTTGAATTTTCCTTGAAGAAACAAGCTACAGCAGCAGGCACACACAAGGTCAACTGCACAGTTGCTTTTCAGGGAATAATTTGTTAAAGCAGATAGACTCAGACAGTGACACGAACTATGACACAAGCTTTTCACTTGTTATATAAGTCCCTTTCCTTATTCAATTCTCCGAGATTTTGCTTCTGTAATTTCTCTGAGTCTATAAAATGCCCATCAGTTTCCTCCTACAAATGACTAAATAGTCATATTTTAATTTTTTAAGCAAAGCGTTTAATGTTAGCATTAACAATGGTGGTTATTTGTGGGGTGTGGCTAAAATGGGATTAAGAAGATAGAGGAATGAAGACTTGGAAGTTGGGGACAGAGACAGGAGATATCTCACTGTATATATTTTAATGCTTTCTGGTATCTGAAGCACATAATTGTAGCCCCTTGACAAATACACAAGTAAGTGCCTAACAATAACAACAACAAAACACCAAATACCTACCCCTGGCAACAATAACACACCTGGAAAGAACAAAATTTACTCTTCAATATGTATGGGGATTGTTAGTGTTAAGTTATAATAACCAGAAGTTGCTAGTGATATACAGGTAAATTAGGTAAGATATTTCAACTGTGAACTTTTCCTGTAAAATATACAACCTACACAACATTTTAAATATTTCTAATGGCTGGGTGCAGCAGCTCATGCCTGTAATTCCAGCACTTTGAGAGGCCGAGGCGGGTGGATCACTTGAGTTTAGGAGTTCAAGACCAGCCTGGGCAACATGGCAAAACCACGTCTCTACTGAAATATCAAATTTTGCTGGGTATGGTGGTGCACACCTGTAATCCCAGCTTCTCAAGAGACTGAGGCACGAGAATTGCTTGAACCCAGAAGGCAAAGGTTGTAGTGAGCAAAGATCATGCTACTACACTCCAGACTGGGCAACAGAGCCAGACCTTGCCAAAAAAAAAAAAAAAAAAAAAAAAAAAAAAAAAAAAGAAAAAA
>NW_016804580.1:4034725-4049547 GCF_001698545.2 Rhinopithecus bieti | reverse complement strand
GAAAGAAAAGGAAAATGTGCTTACGTTTAAAATATTTATTAATTGACATGCTTACACCATTAGCCATCTTCCCAAGCCCCAAATGCCTCAGATCATATTACTGTCACTCTACATGTGTGGGAAGGATATCAGTCTAATTCCTCACAGCTTGAGCTAAGGTTAAATATTGCATGCTATTAGTCAAGTATGATTTTACATATGATAATTCACAAAGAAAGCCAACATTTCTCAAGTATTTTCTATTAAAAGAAAAGCTCTCTTTCAATTCTTTCTAAAAGTAAAGAAGAGAGGAGTTTTACTCATTTTCTTATTACATGCTGCTTTTCTAGTAAAGAAAACATTTTAAGTACTTTTGCCATTCCTGGGTTCTAAGAAGAGTGGTAAATAAAAAACACTGAATGATTGTGGCTGCTCTAATGCCTTACATCTCCAGAAAGTCTTCCATAGGCAACTTCAAATACATTGTATTTAGAGTACTATAGTACTATCCTTATTTTACACACAAGTCAACAAAGGCTGAAGAGGCTAAGGGAGTTATCCACAATTACAGAGTTAGTGGGGAAGTATGTTCTCTGAGAAATCCTCAATCAGGCACTTTGCTGATGACATCTGACTACAGGGTGGAAAGAATGAACTATGACAACGTGGAAATGGATATGCCTCCACAGGGTTAATCAGTGATATTATGATTTGAGAGACTTTATGCTACAGACTGTATGCTTGGGTCCCCCCCAGATTTATATGTCTAAACCTAACCCTGAATGCAATGGTATTTGGACATGGGGCTTTGGGGAGATGATTAGGTAATGAGGGTGAAGCCCTCATGAATAGGATTAGTGCCTTTATGAAAGCAACCTCATAGAGCTGCCTTACCCCTTCCACCATATGAGGACATAGCAAGAAGAAGGTCATCTGCAAACTAGAAACAGGACCTCAATATCTACCAAATATGCCAGAGCCTTGATCTTGGACTTCACAGCCTCCAGAACTGTGAGAAATACATGTCTGTTGTTTATAAGCTACTCATTCTAAGATATTGTATTATAGCAGTCTAAATGGGCCAAAAAACTTTTCTACTTAAATATGTATCTTCCCAGAGCTTGGATTCCACTGAACCTTGTGGCTGGAATGCCTTCTCCTCAGTCATTGTTTTCCATTAGGCACCATGGGAATACTGCATAAAGAACATGAGTTCTCCAAGAGTGCAAGAAAGTGTTGGAAAACGGGGAAACTCTATTGTATTACATATATTTCAAAAATCACAAAATTGAGTTGATAAACATTTAATGTCTACAAAGTACACATTATAGTATCTTGTCAAATGTAATTCAACTCATATGATCATGCATAAATGGGCACATTTTAAATATGTTACATGTCATTAAGTACTTCAAAGAGTGTCAGAGGCTCTGAGGGACTTAAACGAACGCCACCTCTTACCCTGGCCTGCCTGGAGACAACTCTACATTGGTCAAATGCCAGCTCAAGTTCACTTCCTCTGAGAGGCTGTTTACTAATCTGCATTTCTGTTTCCTCTAGGCTAAAAGTTAAGCATGTATTTCTCTGTGTTGTGATGATAATTTATTTGTATTATGACTTCAGTCATTTATTGTGGTTTTTGTTGTTTGCTTGTTTTGGGGTGTGCTCTAAAATACTGCCTGGATTTTCAGTTTATCCAGAACAGGGACCAGGTATTACTCATCTCTTTATTCCCAGCAGTAAAAACAGTATAGGTAAGATAGTAGGTGACCCACAGTCATTTACTGGATTAAATTCCATTTCTGTTCAGATGCCAGAGCACCTAAAATTATACCTATATAATTATACTTTTTTGGAGTTTACCTATCCTTTTCACAAAATGCACATAATCTTGAGTATTATATAGGAGGGTTTTTCCTGGATCTTTTGCATACCTTACTATTTTACCTAGGAGTGCACAGACACAGAATATTAGAATCATTTTTGATCGTTTAACTTTTACTTAAAGGATGATGGATAAACTGAAACTTCCTCTCTCCCCATTTACTTTTCTATTTCTTCTCTTGATTATAATAAAATGTTTTCTCCTCATTCCTTCCAATTTGGACCTATCATAAAGGTTTTTACCAAGAATCAGTTTTCTGGAGGGTTATTTATCTCAAAACTTTGAAGATTCAAGATTTTCTTTCAAATAAACCTTTTCATAATTTACTGTTAATTCTAATATATTCATGTTCTCTTTTAGTGAATAGGAAAAAAAACAAGCAACAGGGAATGCTTATCCTCATATTTTTTTTACATTTACCAATTCTTGATTAATTACAGCTATATGCTACAGATGTCCAGCATAAACTGGATCATTTAATGCATAATTGCCCTTCTTAGATGAACTCAAGACCTACTGCTGTTATTTTCCATGGACTGCAGCAATTATGTGCCTGAACGGAATTAAGTTCCCATCTTCTCATGTCATGGGACATTGTCTCATGGAATATAAGAAAGAAATAGAAACTAACTGGAGGAGAAAGTGTTCTTATCACAGCCGAAGTGGTACTTTTATGAGTGTTTTGAGGTTCCTGAAAGGAGGAAAACTGCAGATATCACCATTAACTCATGTAAAACACAAATTTTATTTTGCAGAAACTGATGGTTCACATGATAGTAATATTGTCACTAGAGTAGTAAGTTTTCAAGAAATGCATCATGGACTTGGTAACAAAATATTGTTCATATGCTTAAACTTTCTTCGATTAACAAGAAAAACCTAAGAAAAAATTTAGAGTGTTGAAGAGATGAAAGAGTCGAAGGAAGAAAAGTCTATAGCATATATTTTGCTTCATTTTGAATTTTATTTTCATATTGACATATAGCTAACAAGATGTGTTAGTTTTCCATAAGGATAACTATTATTTACGACAGCACTGAGTGTGTGGGGCTGACTTTTGGCGACAGCAGTAACCTTTTTACAATTTGATTGGTTTTATGTCATAACAGCATTAGAATTCCAACACAGACTTTTGAAAAAAACAATATCACCTATATTTCCAAATTATTTAATTGAATCGTGCACCTAACACCTTAATTTACTTGTTGGTTTTGATCTCTTGTCTCTTTCTTGAAGGCAGTTTTTGAATGGTAATAACAAACTGCTAATGTGCTTTCAAGCCAAAAAAGTTACACGTCAGAGCTGCCTTGCAAAGGACCTCTTTCATAGAACTATTTTATTGAGGTCTAAGGTAAGTTTCAGAATAGGAGGATGAATGTGGAGCCTGTTGAGTGGTAGGTTTCATATGATAGAGTTGTAGGCTACAAGCCAGAAGCCAGACTTGAGCGTTCAGTCCCATAACTACACTTTGTGATTGACTTTAGGCAGGCAAGTCATAAATTGTATAAAATTGGGGTGAACATACCTCATTCAAAGAATGGCTTTGAGAATGTGATGAGATAATACATAAGAAAGCACTTGAAAAGTGCAAAAGACAAAACAAATCTCAAACTCTATTTAGATTTTCTCCTGCTCTGCTACCTTAAAGGATCAAGCTTGACCTAAGGTTGATGTATTCTGTTAAACCACAAAACTGTACCAAGAAGCACTTCTTTGGATTTAACTTTAAACACATTACAGGTTGAGTGTTCCTGATTTGAAAATCCAAAATTGGAAATGCTCCCAAATCTGAAACATTTTTAGTGTTGACATGATGCTCAACCCTAATTTGATATCCAAATTACAGATGCTCAACTCGTAAGTATAAATCAAATATTCCCAAATCAGAAAATAACCTGAAATCTGAAACATTTCTGGTACCTAGCATTTCAAATAAGTGATACTCAACCTGTATGTACTCTGTTTGGTTAATTTAATTCATCTCTGTTAATACAAATCAGACTTCATTAACAAATAGCATCAATACTTAGATGGGGAGAATACCTTCCAGTGTTCTGTTACATAGTATGGTGACTAAGAACAATGTATTGTTATGTTTCAAGACAGGTAGAAAAGACGATCTTGAAAGTATCATCACAAAGAAATCATAAAGGTTTGAAGTGGTGGACATCCTAACTACCCTGATTTGATCACTATACATTGTACACATGTATTGAAACATCACCCTGTACCCTATAAACATGAACAATTATCATATATCAATTACACACAAAATAAATAGCATCATAGCTGTCATTTATTGAAGCACTGTCCACTTGTAATTTAATCACCCACTAAAAGCTCTGTGAAGTAGCTCATAAATACGTGTACTTTAAAACCGAAAGTAAAATAACTTGTTTAAGAAAACCAGAATGTAGGCCGGGTGCAGTGGCTCACACCTGTAATCCCAGCATGTTGGGAGGCCAAGGCAGGCAGGTCACCTGAGGTCAGGAGTTTAAGACCAGCCTGGCCAACATGGTGAAACTGTGTCTTTACTGAAAATACAAAAATTAGCCTGGTGTGATGGCACATGCCTGTAATTCCAGGTGCTTGGGAAGCTGAGGCAGGAGAATTGCTTGAACTCAGGAGGCAGAGGTTGCAGTGAGCTGGGATCATGCCACTGCATTCCAGCCTGGGTGACAGAGTAAGACTCTGAAAAAAAACGAAAGAAAGAAAGAAAAAGAAAAAGAAGAAAGAAAGAAAGAGGAAAGAGAAAGAAAGAAGGAAAGAAAGAAAGAAAGGAAGAGAGAGACAGAGAGAGATAGAAAGAAAGAAAAAAAAGAAAGAAGAAAGAAAGAAAGGAAACCAGAATGTAAATCCAGGTCTGCCTGTTCTCACTTTCACACTTGCACATTGGTCTAGAATCGCAGATCCATGTTACCTACAGTGTATTACAATCGTCACTGGAATATCTAGGTTACTCAAATTTAACATGTTTAATTCCAAATTCATTATTTTCCTTCCGAGATGAGATTCTCTGCCTTGCATTAATAATTTAGTTAATTATTATAACAATATCTACTTAGATTTGAAAGCCAGAAACCTACAGTAGTTTTACGTTCTCTTTCTCTAAACCACCGTGGCCAAATAGTCAAAAAAATAATAATAATAATAAAAAAAAAAGCCAATTCTACCATAAAAGTAGGTTTCAACATCTTCTACCCACACAGCCACATTTTTAGTCCAAATTCAAATAATTGTTGGTTGATATGATAGCCTTTACATTGGTCTCCTTGCTACCAGTTATTCTCTATCCAAAAGCACCTGTCACGTTGTAACTCCTTATCAAGACACAGCATCCTTTATTAACGTGCCTTGACCTATGTTCCTGGTTTCATTTTCGCCATACTTTGTATCCAATCCTCGGACACATGAAACTTGTCTAGAAAGCGTTTGTTCTAGCTTCTACTTCCATGGGCTTCCCCAATATTTCTTACTGTTAAAACTCTCTTCCATTCTTCAGACTTAGCTTTTCCTAGCTCCTTTATTAAGTC
The DNA here is from genome assembly GCF_001698545.2 of Rhinopithecus bieti. Classification (NCBI taxonomy): domain Eukaryota; kingdom Metazoa; phylum Chordata; class Mammalia; order Primates; family Cercopithecidae; genus Rhinopithecus; species Rhinopithecus bieti. Next base: position 4,044,150 of record NW_016804580.1, on the reverse strand, counting down.
TTTCTGTAGTTATCTTTCTACACGCACGTGTCTCCTGGTAAACTGACATCTCCTGGAAGGTAAGACTCAGGATTTAGTCACCCATCCCTGAAAACTACGGTATTATCATATATAGAAGTGCTTAATAATTTTTTTTGTGAAATAAATGGTTGAATTAATAGTCTACATCTGAATACAAAGGAAATTCAAAAGGTTATCAAAACCATAATTTATTTTAATAAGGTCTGGACATATTTATACTCAGTAATATTGTATAGACATAAAAAATGTTAACTTTAAATAATGAGATTCAGAAAATACGATTAAGTATAGAGTATATTCCAGCTCAAAGCTTGAGGATAGCCACCTGGTAACACAGATTTGTTTCCCTGAATATATACTCCGATTAGCAGCAGTTCCAATCAGATTTTTAAAGAAAAAAGAAGCCAATCCTAAGTTGTTTTCCAAGAATTTACCTTAAAATAACACAAGCTCTTGATTGACTGTAGATTGTTTTTGGCGTCACAATTTCCAGGAACATGAAGGTAATGGAGGAGGCAGCTAGTCAGGAACAAAATGCCCTTTAACAATTGCCCTGGCATTAGTGTGGTAGATGTGGAGTGGAACGTGACTGAAACCATGAGTAATGCCCCACCCAGGAAAGTAACGCTGATTGAAAGGTTTATTGCCATTGGCCAGACTACCAGGTGGCCCATTACTCAAGATAACCATCACAACCAGGTAAGGGACCTGCAGCCCCTACCCCTCACCCGCTTTGCCTAGCAGAGCCTGCATACCCTATCCCTGTTGTTGCCGCGGGAAAAAGAGGTCCTAATCCAGGCTCCAAGATAGGATGCTTGGATCGTGTGCAGGAAGGAATGCAAGGCGAGTTACAGAGTGCAGTGAGAGAGTTTACTGAAAGCTACTCAGTTACTTTACTACTCAGTACGGTGTTCTCAGAAAGCAAGAGGAGGAATGCAACATCTGTGTTTTAAGTTTTTCTTATATAGGGGTCTTATCTATGTAAAAGCTAAGCTAAATTGTGTCTGCATGTGGGTGGGCTGGCAGAATGACAGAATTTATTACTTTGTTGATTTAAAGAAAGTTATCCTTGGCATTTTAGTGCATAAGCACAAAGCATAAGTATTATCACTTAAAAAGTGCATATTGTTATATAATATTGGGATATCTGGGTGTTTTGTTGTCCCAGGTGTTTATCCTTGCAGGCATTATTAAGCTGCATCCTCAGCCTTAAACATCATATGACAGTGGGTCATGGCTGGCAAGGAATGTGCCTTGCTAGTTTTAAGATGGAGTTGATTTTTAAAAAGGTGTCACTCGGCTGGTCGCAGTGGCTCACGCCTGTAATCCCAGCACTTTGGGAGGCCAAGGCGGGTGGATCACGATACCCGGAGATAGAGACCATCCTGGCTAACACGATGAAATCCCGTCTCTACTAAATATACAAAAAATTAGCTGGGCGTGGCGGCGCATGCCTATAGTTCCAGCTACTCCGGCGGCTGAGGCAGGAGAAACGCTTGAACCTGGGAAGCGGAGGTTGCAATGAGCTGAGATGGCGCCACCGCACTCCGCACTCCAGCCTGGGCGACAGAGCCAGACTCTGTTTCAAAAATAAATACATGAAATAATAATAATAATAATAATAATAATAATAATAATAATAATAAAAACTTGTCACTCTGGCTTTCCTATGCTTCCCGTTTTCCTAGGTAAAATCAAATTCCTGCATACTTTTGCCTAATTAAAAAAAATCCCTACGGGCTGTTTTTTTTTTTGTTTTTTTGGACAGTCCGCTCTGTCCCCAGGCCTGGTAGGTACCAGTGGCTGTGATTACAGTGGTGTGATCTCAGCTCACTGCAACCTCTGCCTGCCAGGTTCAAGCGATTCTCCTGCCTCAGCCTCCCAAGCAGATGGGATTACAGGCACGTGCCACCACGCACTGCTAATTTTTGTATTTTTAGTAGAGACGGGGTTTCACCATGTTGGCCAGGCTGGTCTCAATCTCCCGACCTCGTGATCCGCCCACCTCGGCCTCCCAAAGTGCTGGGATTACAGGCATGAGCCACCACGCCCGGCCCCTACTGGCTTTTTAAGGAGCCTGCCAGAGGATCCTTGCACTTCTGCTGTTTCCCTTGTACTGGAGTACAAGCCCTGAAATAAAGCCTTATCTGGGAAATCAGGTTGGCCCATGTACATTTCCATTACACGAGGACCCAAGGGCCTGTTGTCTGTAACAAAAGCAGGTAAGAAATTAGGTGATGGACTTACAGCGTGGCGGCATGAGGAGCCATGCTCCCCTGTTCCTTACTGAAACGGGTGAAAACTACAAGAAATAACAACTGTGTAAAACCTCTAGAAATGATCCCAAGGACAAAGAGCAAATGAACATCTATTCAAGAACATCCCTGAAAATTCTGCAATAAAGGCAAGTATTTATAGTACTTGAGCCGAGACCAGTTTCTTTCGACTCCCTGTCATCTCAGTGAGGCCGACTCCACACTGCTGCCTCCAAGAACACTGGGCTGCCTCTCCTCCCAGTTCGCAACTGGAGGGCTTTTCTCCCAGGAGGAGCAGGGCATCCTTGCTTTCCATTCCTGATCCCAACCACCAGCTGCTGAGGCAAAGTTCTGTGTGAGTGCAGTGGAGGAGTGGGGATACCCTTCTGCCTAGCCATCACTCCTGGGTCAGAGACTCTACCATGGGTGCGTTCTGCTGAAATACTGGGGCCCTGCTCACTCTTCCTCTCACTCACTGAGTACTGGGGTCCTAGAGCAGGGATGTCACTCACAGAGACTACCATCCTCTCCGCCTATAATTCCAGAACCTTAGTTCAGAGATTTTGCCTGAGTGAAAACAAGCCAAAAAACAGATAACATCTGATTTATTATTTATTTATTTATTTAAATACTGGGGCCCTGCTCACTCTTCCTCTCACTCACTGAGTACTGGGGTCCTAGTAAATAAATCAGATGTTATTTACTGAGATGGAGTCTTGTTCTGTCAACCAGGCTGGAGTACAGTGGCGCGATCTCAGCTCACTGCTGCCTCTGCCTCCCAGACTCCAGCAATTTTCCTGACTCAGCCTCTGGAGTAGACTAACCGGGATTACAGGCGTGCACCACCATGCTGGGCTAATTTTTGTATTTTTAGGAGAGACGGGGTTTCACCATGTTGGCCAGGCTGGTCTTGAACTCCTGACCTCAGGTGATCTGACTGCCTCAGCCTCCCAAAGTGCTGGGATTACAGGCATGAGCCACTGTGCCCGGCCCACCTCATTTATTTTTAAGGAACTGACTTCATTTGCAACAGAGAGAAGAAATTCAATCCTAGACGCACTGTCAAGAATAATGGCAGTTGTGGCCAGGTGGATTGCTTGAGTCCAGAAGTTCAAGGTCAGCCTGGGAAACATAGTGAGACCCCCATCCCTACAAAAAAATTTTAGAAAATTAGCCAGGTGTGATGGTGCACACCCATAGGCTGAGCTACTCAGGATGCTGAGGCAGGAGGATTGCTTGAGTTTAGGATTTTGAGGTTGCAGTGAGTTGTGATTCTGCCCTTGCCCTCCAGATTGGGTGACAGAGTGAGATCTTTGCTCTAAAAAAAAAAAAAGATGCAGTCTAAACTGTAGGACAACAAGTTTGAAGGAGAGAACCAGGGAATCTGCAAAGAGTCTCCCTGGAGTCTGACTGAGGTCTGAGCAAAAATCAGTCACTTCAGTAACTATTCTGTCAGAGAAGCCACAATTTGAGTGGATTAGTTCATGGAACAATTTATGTCATAGGGCATTGTTAAAGACAATAGAACAATCTGCCAGGAATTGGTGGAGTTTAATAGCTAAGAGTGGTCAGTGAAAGAGATGAAAATAGTCTTACTAGTACCACTGTCATTCTAGGGCAACTACGGGCACACCTGAAGCTATACCTTGCAGAGGAAAAACATCAAAAGCTAACACCAGAGATGAAGAGATATAGATTTTGCTGAAATAATTCACTCAGGCAAATAATAACAAGTCCTCCCTGGGGTTGGGTAGTACTCAGAATTTCTGAGTAGTCTTTTAAATTAATTAATATATACATTAAATATCTATATATATGTAATTATATATACTATGGAAAATCTTCAACAAAGAAATTGTGAGGCATACAAAAAAAAAAATTAGGCAATAGAAACTGCATGTGAGAGAGACCAGATGTTAGATTTTTCAGAAAAAGACTTTGAAGTAGCCATTATAGGTATGTTCACAGAGCTAAAGCAACAAAAAATAAAGGAGTAAAGAAAGAATAATAACAACATTAAGTCAAATATAAAATATCAATAGAGATAGAAATTTTAGAAAACAAATGAAAATTCTAAGTAATTACTAAATTTAAAAAACTCACCAGAAGGGCTCAACATTGGATTTGGGTCTCACAGAGGAAACAATAAGGAAGTAGAAGACAGATCAATAGAAGTCATGTAAGCTGAAAAACAGAAATAAAAAGAATGGATATAAAGACTGAAGAAAAGTGACAAATGCTTCAGAGAAATGAGGGACATCACTAAGCATATCAACATATGTGTAATGGGAGTATCAAAGGAGAGGAGAGAAACGAACGGAAAAAAAATAGGCAAAAATCAATAGCTGAAGCTTCCCAAATGTATTGAAAAACAGTATCGTACCCACCCAGAAAGCTCAATGAATTCTACATAGAATAAACTCAAAGAGAACCACAAATGTACAAATCATAGTAAAAATGTTGAAAGGTGAAGACAAGGAAAACGTCTTATGGGCAGTAAGAAAAAAATTACTCAGTATTTAAAAGGGAGCCCCAATAACATTGCTAAGCCCCAAAACAAGCCTCAATAAATTTAAAAGGATAGAAATAATGCAGAATACGTTCTCTGACTACAATGAAATGAAATTAGAAATCAATAGCATTCAAAAAATTGGTAACTCATAAATATGTGCAAATTAAATGCACTCCTGAATCATCAGTGGGTCAAAGAAGAAATCAAAAGACAAATCAGAAAATACTTTGAGATAAAAGAAAATGAACACACACCATATCAAAACTTACTAGATGCAATTGAAGCACTGCCTAGAGGCCAATTTATTGCAGTAAATGCCAATCACATAAAGGAAGAAAATATCTTAAATCAATGACCTAATCTTCTACCTTTTGATGCTGGAAAAGGAAGTGCAAACTAAACATAAAGCAAGCAGAATGGAGAATATAATGAATATTAGAAAATAAATTAACGAATTAGTGGATAGGAAAATAGTAAGAGCAAACTTAGTGAAGCCAAAAGCTGATTCTTTAAAAAGAATAACAAAATTGGCAAGTCTTTAGCTAGATTTACCACAGAAAAGGGAGAGGACTCAAGTCACTTGAATCAGAAATTTAAAAAGGAACATTACTATGGACCCTATAGGAATAAAAAAGATTTTAAATGAACGCCATATACAATTGTATGCCAGCAAATCAGGCAGCTTAGAAAAAATGGACTAATTCCTGGAAATGTATAAATGACTAAAACTGACTCCAGACAAAAACAGACCATCTGACTAGACCTATGATAAGCGGCTAGACTGAAGGAGAAATAATAATAATAAACTACCCACAAAGAAAAGGCCAGGGCTAGAGGCTTCACCACTAAATCTTACCAAATATTACATTTAAAGAATAACTGAAACCAATTATTTATAAACCCTTTCAAAAAAAATGGAAGAGAAGGGAATACCTCCCAATTCTTTTTATGAGACTTCTATTACCTTGATACCAAAATTAGACAAAGATATCATAAGAAAAGTACAGCTTCATATATCTTATAAATACAGGCACAAATTTCCTTAACCAAGAAAACACAAGAATAAAATAAATCTTTATGACCTTGCATTTGGCAATGGATTCTTAGGCATGATACCAAAAACATGAACAACAAAACAAAAAATAGATAAATTAGACTCCAACAAAGTTAAGAAAAACAAAAAAACTTCTGCGCTTCCAAGGACACCATCTAAAAAGTGAAAAGACAACCCTCAGAATGGCAGAAAATATTTGCAAATCACATATCTGATAAAGGACTTCCATCCAGACTATATAAAACTCTTCCAATTCAAAATTAAAAAAAAAAAAATTAAAAATGGACAAAGGATCTGAATAGACACTTTTGTAAGGAAGGCATACAAATGCCTAATAAGCACATGAAAAGATTCTTGATATAATTAGTCATCAGGAAAATGCAAATAAATATCACAAGTTACCACTTCCTAACCACTAGGATGTCTAGAATCCTAAGTCTGATACTATCAAGTGTTGGTGAAAATGCGGATAAATGAGAACCTTCATACACTACTGGTAAGAATGTATGATCATGCAACTGCTTTGGAAAAGAGTCTAGCAGTTGCTCAAATAATTAAATATGGTGTTAAAAAATAACTCAGTAATTCCACTGCTAGATTTCACCCCAAATAAATAAAAACATATGTCTACATAGAAACTTGTATAAGGATATTTATAGAAACACTACTTGGAACAGCCAAAAGGTGGGAACAAACTAAATGTGCATCAACTGATGAAGGTTGTATAGCAATACAATGAAATACTACTCAGCCATAAAAATGGAACATAGTACTGATATGTTCCACAACACAAATGAACCACAAAAATAGCATGCTAAGTGCTAGAAGCCAGTCACAACATACCACCTATTATACAATTGTTTTTATATGAAACTCCAAAACAAGGATATTTGTAGAGACAAAGTAGATTGGTAGTTGCCTTGGGCTGGGGTGACAGCTTGGGTGAGGATAAGAGCTTGAAAACTATGAGGTTTTTGAGATGAAAAAATGTTCTAACATTGACTATAGTGACGGTTGTACAGAAATCTGTGAATATGTTAAAAATCATTGAATAATTATACACTTTAAATAAGTGAATTGGTATGGTATGTGAATTGTATCTCAATAAAGTTTTGGGTTTTTTTGTTTTGTTTTGTTTGGAGACAGAGTTTCGCTCACTGCAACCTCCACCTCCTGGGTTCAAGCGATTCTCCTGCCTCAGCCTCCAGAGTAGCAGGGATTACAGGCGCCTGTCACTGCGCCCCGCTAATTTTTGTATTTTTAGTAGAGACGGGGTTTCACTATGTTGGCCAGGCTGGTCTGGAACTCCTGACCTCAGGTGATCTGCCCACCTCGGCCTCCCAAAATGGTGAGATTACAGGCATAAGCCACCCGGCCAATAAATTTGCTTTAAAAAAGAAGAAATCAGGCAAAAATTGAACAACTTTTAAAAGGCCAAGCATGAGTTAACATGTGAGCTGGTAGAAGGTGGAAGCCTCAGGCAAAAGTTGCATTCACAATTACTTTTCCATAGGCTTCTGTCAGGTGCTCACAAAGACGTCTGGAGGCAGAGCAAGAAACTGGAGATTTCCCTTTGACAGCAACGAGGGTAATTGGCTGCTGATGGGGGACAAGCTTGGAGTACTACCACTTCGATGGTCTCTGACGCAATGTAGAAGGCTTAACTCACTGGAACAGGGGCGGCAATTCAGCTCTTTGTCCACACACCAGGAGCTCAGCTGAAAATCCATGTCCTCTGGGAAAGAGTAGAAATGAAATCCATCTGCCTGTAGAAGGGTAGGTAAACCTCTTGTATCTCAGGACACAGACAAAGGTTTATTGCTGCTTGGGAAGTGGGGTCAAAGGGAATGTACTGGTTTGCGAAGGTTGTCATAACAAACTACTGCAGACTGGGTGGCTTAAATAACAGAAATTTATGTTTTCAGAGTTCTAGAGGAAGTCCAAGATCAATCGGCAGCTTTGATTTTCTCTGAGGTGTCTCCTTAGCCTGAAAACAGCCACCTTGTGTGTTCTCACATGGCCACATCTGCCCAGGTGCACATCCCTAGGGTCTCTATGAGTCCAAATTTCATTTCCTTATAAGGGTACCTGTCAGATTGCATTAAGGCCCATCCTAACAACCTCATTTTAAGTTAATGGACTCTTTAAAGGCTCTGTCTCCAAATACAGCAGCATTCTGAAGTACTGAGGGTTAGGGCTTTGACATACTAATTTTGAGTAAGACAAAATTCAGTTCTTAACAGGACAGAAACTGTAACTCCCAATCCTTAGAAAGACCAGAAAATTGTCTTGCCTGGGATCCTAAATCAATACCTAGAAGAGATCTATTAATGCTGGGTTAGAGGCAGAGAACTCTCTCCTTCTTAAGACCAATGCCACAGTGAGGACACCCGGGAGTGCTGAAGTACCACCCCTGAGGGCCAGTCACGCACACAGGTCAGAAGGAGACCAACCCCCGAGGGCCAAGAAGGAGACCACAGAACTCCCTCCATTGCTGCTCCCACCCTAAATCTAGCACCTTGTGGGGATAGAAAATGAAGCGAGACTCAGTTTTTTAGCTTAGACATGCAGGTGTTGCTGAACATAAGGGTGGAGCGTGAGCACAGAATAAAACCTCTAGTGCCTTAGTCTGTACTCAAAGTTCAAAATAACAATATCCAACTGCTAGAAGGTTTGAAGTCTGTGGTAAACTAAAGAGTATGAGAACAGAAACAAAGATGTAAGCTTCTGATTAAAATATCTCAAACCCATGCACTAAAATCATGACTAAAGAAGAGGTATATGCTCGTTTGTACACATAAATACTATTTACTTCAGTCTCTGCTGTTCTGTGTATGATATCTAGCATTCAATAAAAATCGACCAGGGCCAGGTGGTATGGTGGCATGCACCTGTAATCCAAGCACAGCACTTTGGGAGGCTGAGGTGGGAGGATCGCTTGAGCCCAGGAGTTTGAGGCTGCAGCAAACCATCATTGTGCCACTGCACTCCTGTCTGGATGACAGAATGAGACCTAGTCTCTTAGAATAAATAAATAAATAAAGCTATTTATCAGACAGTTAAAAAAAACAAAAAACAAGGAAAATAATACATCATGAGGAGATAAAGTAATCAAAAGGTCCAGTTTTGAAGTGATCGAGATGTTGACATTGTCTGATAGAGAATTTTACATAAGTATAATTCACAAGAAGCTTGTGGAAAAGTAAACGCGTATGAGAAGAAGGGGAATTTCAGCAGACAAGAAGAAATCATTTCTAAAATGTACAATGAAGACATTAAAAATAAAATGTAGGATATCAGAGGTGAAAAAGTCCTGCACTGGGCTCATCAGCTGGCTAAGTGTAGCTGAGAAAATAATAAATAAACTTGAACATGGGTCAGTAAAAATGATCCAGACTGAAGCGCAAAGATAAAAGCTGTAAAAACAAACCCAAAACAGACTGAGCTCCCAGGAGCTTCAGCCCAGGATCAAATGGTCTAACATATATGAAATTGGAGTCCCAAAAGAAGAAGAAGACAGAGAATGGAACAGAATAAACATATGCAGAGAAAACAGCCAGACATTTTTTCTTTGTTTTTTTTT
>NW_016804580.1:4025418-4030696 GCF_001698545.2 Rhinopithecus bieti | reverse complement strand
TTTTTCTAGACACTAGAAAAGGCAAGAATTGTTTTTTGAAATTTTTCAAAATTAATGGAAAAAATATAAGCCACAGATCTATGAAGCTCAAAAGAGCCCTAAGCAGGCTAAATTTCTGAAAACACACCTATACACATCGTGATCAATCAGCTAAAACGAATGATAAACAGAACAATATAGAAAGCAACCAGAAAAAAATATAAATATTACAAAGAGAAAACAAAGATAATAATTTCATTAGACTTTTAGAAACTCTATAACTCCTCCAAAATTAGTGATATCTTTAAAGTAATGCAAGAAATCTTTCAGCATGACTTTTACACTAAGCAAAAAAAATCTTTAAAAGTTAATATGAAATTAAAAGTTGATTAGCAAATAAAGGTTTAGAGGATTTGTTGGCATTAGCCCTTTGCTTATTAAGGAAGTTCTTTATTCTTTAGACAGAGGAATATGACATCAGATTGAAAATTAGAAACTATTCAAAGAAATAGTGTGCCTGGAAGGGTAAAAATAATGGTAAAATATAAAAGATGTTTTTCCATGTTTTGAATTGCTTTAAAAGATAATAATGTAGAAATAGTAAGAATGCATTGTGGAGTTTTGACATATACAGATGCAAAAGTATACAAAAAACAGCACAGAAGAAAAGAGGGAGAAGATAGAAAAATACTGTTGTAAGGCCATTACGCTATACATAAAATGACTTGAAAGTTTACTGTGATAAGTTACTGATGTATAGCATAAACATCTACATCAATCCCTTAAAAATAATATAACATTTTACCTATAGTGGAGTATAAGAAATCCTTAAAATAAAAGTATAACAGTTGTTTAAATCAATCTTGATAATAATGAGTGATCTGCTGCTCTCATAAAACCTTCGCTATCAGTTAAAAATGTAAATATGTTTCAATGTAACTCTTTAATTCTAAAATCTTTTTACATGCTATAGTCTCTGCAAATTCAAACATAAAATAACTAAGATTAGCTGGGCATGGTGGTCATGCCTGTAGTCTCAGCTACTTAGTAGACTGATGCAGGAGGATCACTGGGGCCCAGCCCAGGAGTAAGTCCAGCCTGGGAAACATAGCAAGAGGCTGTCTCAAAACAAACAAACAAACAAACAAAAACACTCACACGAATAAAAATCCCCTAAGATTTACATAGTAAAGGATCTTGTGGAACAAGTCAACAATATTTTGTTAGCAAGTAATACGATGAATTCTTCTCCTTTCCTCTCCTTATCATGGTAGAAAAAATAATGAACTTGCATTATAAAATCACTTTCCAAGGCATTATATTACTAAATATGCCACTGCAAATATATAGACAGTGTACAAACCTTCAGCAAAAAGAGGAATTTTATTTGTGGAGCTTTTAATGGGAAGAAAGGACATTGTTTATTTGGTCCTAATGCGTTTTTACTCCACTTTAATTCATACTGATATTTTAGATCCAAAAGACATCAAGATAATATAATATTTATCTTTTTAGTTCCCATCAAACACATTTAGTTCCAATAAAACATAAAAGTTGAGCTTTTAATTGTAATATCAGCTTTGATAATTTTTCAACTTCCAAATTATAGTTATTGCTGTGATATGATTCATAGACACCCATCAAACACTGGCTCCTTTCTTGCACTAATTGATCTAGATTCATTCTGATCTTTGGCTTGGTAGTGGTTTTATGCTCTGCATGGAAATAAACACTGGCCAGACTGGTTTTCAGAGATCTTTTTCCATCATTCTTCCTTTCTTTTCAGTTCTGCCTCTAGATGCTGCAGTAGATCAAAGCAGCTCAAAAACAGCAATGTGCTCATTGTCTTTTGAGTCATGGTATGATAGAGAGTGACGAAGAAGAACAAGAGTATTTGGAACAGCTACAATAGTATCTATTATGCATCAATCATAGAAGGACGAGCTGAACTGTGAAGAATTGATATGTGCCTATTGTAGAAGCTTTTTCTGTAATGTCAGAAAGAAAAAATCATTTGGAACTAGGATTTTTGGGGAGAAGACAGCCTCTGTTGGACGAGCATTTTCAGTGTGGTAGGTGGTTCTGCAATTAATGTAAGACACATCAAATGAGCAATTCAATTTCAAAGAATTGGTTTTAATTACTTTGGCAACACTAAATGACCAAGCATTGAAATGTATAATACCAAGCACTGGTTGGCAGTCTTTTGAATCAGAAATAGTCTATTTTCATATTTGTGTCTTGCAAGCATCTTCAGTGTGGAAAAATGCAAATGTTTCGGCAAACTACAAATGGGCATCTGCCAAATAGGTATCAGGAGAAAAAAATTCTAGTGCTCTCAAAAATTTTAAAATTTGCTTTCAGAAATTTCTAGATCACAGAAATCCTGTTTGGCACATACATAATTTGTCTTGTCTCTTATATGTAGGGCACAGGCAACTCTGCATTGCTTTCCTCTGTTACCATTTACAATTTTAAATAAAAGTGTTCCCTACTTTATTCCATTTAATTATATGATACAATATCTCTGAATCTGATATACTCCATCAAATGTTCTTCAAGAAGTGAAATTCCAAGGTCCTTTTCTAATCAAAATTTTCTAGAGGAATTTATTTTGTAGAAAATGTACAAATTTAAGAAAACTGGTGGATTTTATAGTTTTCTGAAGCTACCAAAAAATACTTATGATGTCTTTCCATTATGGCCACAATTAGACTGGAGTAGACTAAAGAGGCTAGCAAAAGAAAGGACTTAAGCCTCAATTTCATGATTTGACACAGACCAGAACCAATCTCTCTCTGTCTCTCTCTCTCGCATGCGTGCTACACACATATACATACACATAGACATATATCTCTATCTCTATTTCTATCTATATTGTCCTTGAAAAGGCTACATCAGCTACAAAGGCTTTATCAGCGCTTTGTTCTACCATCACTACAAAGTTCTCTGTTAAACTGCACATTTTCTGGACTAAAGGAGTTTTCCTTTTGCAGCCTGTAATGTGTACAGACATGGGATAGAATTATATATGGGTTTGAATGTGTTACTTATATACCTGGACAGAATTAATGTCATTTAAATGAATACATTTCCTTCTTTCTTTAGCTGAGAAATCATTACTAATTTTCAGGCACACTGACATAAATTATTATCATTTTTGATATTAATGTGATTATAGTGTCGAGTTTTATCACAAGCCTACTTTAATTTGACATTAAATATCCTCTACTTCTTGAAATTTGTTTCCATGAGCAGATTAATAATGAATAGTATTGTGACATGTATTTTAATGTGTTTCAAGATTTGTACAGTTCAGTACTTTACCCATTTGCATCGGCAGCAAAAGTAAGGTCCTATAAATTGATTTGTGAGGAATAACATATCACCTCCTCAGAATGTCTCACCATAGAATGTTTACAAGGAAAGTCAAAGTAAAGTGGAATTGTGCTTATTGGAGTCTACCAGACCAAATTAATGCAAAATTTACCAAGTAAATATTTATTGTGATCCTTCATGATTTATTTTAAAAGCAATTTTAATAACTTTGCTAATTCAGTGATAACCTTTCATGAGTTTTATTTTAAGGTATTTTATCATTCTGCTCTTACAGTCTGTTCTCAAAGCATGTAATGCCTTCTGTATTAGTCAGGGGTTTTCTAGAGGGACAGAACTAGTAGTATATATGTATATATGAAAGGGCATTTATTAAGGAGAATTAGCTCACATGATCACAAGGTAAAGTCTCACAATAGGCCGTCTGCAAGTTGAGGAGCAGGGAAGTTGTGGGTCAGTACAAGTTCCAAAACTTCAAAAGTAGGAAAGCCAATAGTGCAGGCTTCAGTCTGTGGCCAAAGGCCTGAGGGCCCCTGGCAAACCACTGGTTCAAGAGTCCAAAAGCTGAAGAACTTGGGTCTAATGTTTGAGGGCAGGAAGTACCTAGCACAGGAGAAAGATGAAGACTCAACAAGTCTCCCTCATTCCACTTTCCTCTGCCTGCTTTATTCTAGCCATACTGATAGCTGATAAGATGGTGCCCACCCAGATTGAGGGTGACTCTGCCTCTCCCAGTCCAATGACTCAAAAGATAATCTCCTTTGGCAACACCCTTACAGACATATCCAGGAACAATACCTTGCATCCTCCAATCCAATCAAGTTGACACTCAATATTAACCATCACACCTTCTGAAAATCTATCAATATAATATTTTTGGCTGGGCATGGTAGCTCATGCCTATAATCCCAGCACTTTGGGAAGCTGAGGCTGGAGAATCACTTGAGCTCAGGAGTTTGAGACCAGTCTGGACAATGTAGTGAGATGTTGTCTCTACAAAACAATTTTAAAAATAGCTGGGTGTGGTGGCATATGCCTGAAGTCCCAGCCTCTTGGGAAACTGAGATGGGAGGATCACTTGAGCCTAGGAGGTTAAGGTTGCACTAGGAGTGATCATGCCACTGCAGTTCAGCCTGGGTGAAAGAGTGAAATCATCTCAAAAAAAAAAAGAAAAAAGAAATCAAAATACTTTTTTTGTTACTTTAATAATTTTTTTTCTGAAAAACTTATCTTTTGAATGATTATGATTAATCCTGAATAACAGGCAATATGCAGAAGTATCTATAAAGAAGACATGGAAGAATTATTGGAAACCTGAAGGGATACATTTCCTAACACATTCCTTGTCTGCATTCTTATTCTGTTATATTCTCAGCCAATTCATAATATATTTCCCACACATATTATCTATGCACTAATAATGGCAAAAATGGCAGGTTCTTATAACAGTACTATTATGTACTGAATGTTTGTGCACACACAAAATTCAAATGTTGAGGCCCTAACCTCAATGTGATGTTATTTGATATAAGGCCTTTCGGAGATTAAGATTAAATGAGGTCACGAAGGCCGAACCCTCATGATAGGATTAGTGCACTTATAAGAAGAGAAACCAGGCCGGGCACAGTGGTTCATCTGTAATCCCAGCACTTTGGGAGGCCAAGGTGGGTGGATCATCTGAGGTCGGGAGTTTGAGACCAGCCTTGTCAATATGATGAAACCCTATTTCTACTAAAAATACAAAAATTAGCTGGCTGTGGTAGTGCATGCCTGTGATCCTAGCTACTTGGGAGGCTGGGGTAGGAGAATCTCTGGAACCTGGGGGGCAGAGGTTGCAGTGAGCCGAGATTGTGCCACTGCACTCCAGCCTGGGCAACAGAGCAAGACTCCATCAGAAAAGAAAGGAAGGGAAGGGAAGAGAAGAAGGGAAGGGAAGGGAAGGGAAGGGAAGGGGAGGGGAGGG
>NW_016804580.1:3987716-4025014 GCF_001698545.2 Rhinopithecus bieti | reverse complement strand
AAAGAAAAGAAAAGAAAAGAAAAGGAAGGAGGAAAGAAAGGAGGAAAGAAAGGAAGAAAGGAAGGAAGAAAGGAAGAAGGAAGGAAGGAAGGAAGGAAGGAAGGAAGGAAAGAAAGAAAGAAAGAAAGAAAGAAAGAAAAGAAAAGAAAAGAAAAGAAAAGAAAAGAAAAGAAAAGAAAAAGAGGAGACACCAGCAAGGTTGCTTGAGCGCACACAAAAAAGAGGTCATATAAGGACAAATGGAGATTGCAGCCACCTGCAAGACAGGAGGCCTCAGAAAGAAACTTGCCTTGTTGGCCCCTTGATTTTGGACTTCCCAGCCTCGAGAAGTTTGAGAAATAAATGTCTGCTTTTTAAGCAACCCAGTTGAGGATACATTGTTATAGCAGCCAGAACTAAGAAAAGCACCAACTTATGTTGCTTAAGTTGGTATTCTTTGGTTGTTTAGTAACAGAAACTAACCTTAATATCTTAAGCAAGCAAAAAAGACACACTGGAAGGATACCAGGGAGCTCTCAGAATTAAAGAAAAAAGCAAAAACAACCAGAATCCATGAAGAATATGATGTAGGTTTGCTTTGTGTATCGCTGTATCAGGAGTAAGGTCATCATATTTCCAGGCATTTCTCTCAAGTGCTTCAGCCTTGTTCACTTCATAACCACTTTCCATTCTATGTCTTTGTTTAAGATGCAAATTCCCATTAGAGAGAACTTCATTGACCTACCTGGGATTGGTAACATTTATTTCATAATTTTTATATCAATTTCTATAAGTAACATCTGTCAAAATTATATTTTCTTTGCTGTATTACAGTTTTTTGACATAATGCAGGTATCACAATTGAAAAAGGAGAACAATGGTACAGAATTGTTTAAATTGCATGTAAATATCCTTCTTCTTCTTCTTTTTTTTTTTTTGGAGACAGAGTCTCACCCTGTTCCCCAGGCTGGAGTATAATGGCACGATCTGGGTTCACTACAACCTCCACCTCCTGGGTTCAAGTGATTCTCATGCTTCAGCCTCCCAAATAGCTGGGACTACAGGTGAGTACCAACATGCCCAGCTAATTTTTGTATTTTTAGTAGAGACTGGGTTTCACCATGTTGGCCAGGCTGGTCTTGAACTACTGGCCTCAAGTGATCCACCCACCTCGGCCTCCCAAAGTGCTGGGATAATAGGCATGAGCCACCGTGCCTGGCCAAATCACATGTACATTTTTCTAGATAATCTGAAATAATTTCCTTTGAAATAATCTTTGCTTTGTGATTTCTGAATGTCTGCTACAGTTGTTGCTCCATGTTTTCTGCTATCTGTTACCTCAATTTTTTATTGACATTTCCCTAGAAAATCATTAATTTTATCTAGGTTTTCAAATTGATTAGCCTTCACTAGTACAAAGTACTTTTTATAGTTTCAAAATCTGGCCAATATTTGTAAAGCTTTTCCTTATCTCACTCCTCTTCTTGATTTTCATATTTTCTTTATTTTATTGGACTGGTTGGTAGCTTCTCTCTTTTATTACTGTTGAAGTGCATGGGTCTCATAATCAGTTTTAATATATGCCTGTGTGTTATAATTCGTCAAATTTCCCATTTGATCTTTTTTAGTCAGTTTTTAATGTAGTCCATAGGCTTTTTTCTTTTGCCATTTTTAATTGAATTAAATACATAATTAAATTATCCTTATATTTACTGGCAAAATAAGCAAAGTGACAAATCTTCATGTGCATGCATCTTTGGTGACATCTCATAAAAAGATAACTCTTTGTCACCAATCCCCAAATACATTACACAATCAAACCGTTATTTTATCTCTTCTTATTAACAGTTGTCTCTGAGACATATTTTAATTTTCCGTCAGGTAAATTAAGTTTCGGTTTGGTTTTTACTTAGGCCATAATGATTTCCATTGCTTTTTGAAAAGAGAACATAATCAATTCAGGTTATGTTAATTTATTGATTTTTTAAAGATTCTTTTAATGATCAATTTTTATAAATATTTCATGGAGCTTGGAAAGATGTTTTTGATAGGGTGTAGATTTTCATGTATTTCTGGACTACCCTTATTATTTATACCTTATACATTTAAGTTTATGATGTATTTGATTTGCTAATGACAGGGATAATTATGTTTAAACCTCTCCCTAGTATTGTTTTCTACTCAGAGGATTTTTTTCTTTATATATTTAAATATTATGTGATTTGGTAAAGAAGGTTCGTGGTAGTTATGCTATCATTACTGATCATATTCTTTATAAGCATAATAAAAGCTCACAGTAACACTTAATGATATTTCCTTGGCCTCAGTTTTTTCAAATATTAATTTTCCTAATCAGAATTTGATTTTGCTGACATTAAAAAAATGACTTAGTTCACCACTCTACTTTCAACTTCACTTTACATTAGGTTTATGTTTTGTATACAGTAAGTGTTTTTTGTGTTTTAACCAATAAATATTCTTTTGCTTTTACTAAAATATCTATGGTATTTATAAATTTTATTATTTTCTTTACTGTCATTTTTAAGAGTTGAAATAAATCATGTGTAAAGATCTAAATGAAAGTACAGGCCGGGCGCGGTGGCTCAAGCCTGTAATCCCAGCACTTTGGGAGGCCGAGACGGGCGGATCACGAGGTCAGGAGATTGAGACCATCCTGGCTAACACGGTGAAACCCCGTCTCTACTAAAAAATACAAAACTAGCCGGGCAAGGTAGCGGGCGCCTGTAGTCCCAGCTACTCCGGGAGGCTGAGGCAGGAGAATGGCGTGAACCCGGGAGGCGGAGCTTGCAGTGAGCTGAGATCTGGCCACTGCACTCCAGCCTGGGGACAGAGCGAGACTCCGTCTCAAAAAAAAAAAAAAAAAAAAAAAAAAAGTATAAAAATTAGGTCTCACCAAATACAGAATATCAAGAAAGATATTGAAATTATAAAAAAGAACTAAACTGCAATTATGCAGAGGAAAAATACAGTAACTGAAATTTTAAAAAGATTACTAGAGGGTCTCAAAATCAGATTCCAGCATGCAGAAGAAAGAAGCAGTATATTTAAAGATCATACAATTCTCTAGTATGAGAAACAGAAAGAGAAATAAATGAAGGAAAATGAATAGACTTCCGAGATCTGTGGGAACTATGAAGTACACCAACAACCACTTATGTGAGGCCCAGAAGAAAGAGGAAAAGTAAAAAGGCCAGAAAGTAAAAAGGCCAAAATTTCTCAAATTTGATTTCAAAAAACTATACACATCCAAGAATCTCAAGAAAACCTCTTAGAAGAAAACAGTATAATCTTCTTGACCTTGCAATTGGCAAGAGTTTCTTAGATATAACATCTAACACACAACCAAGGGCAAAACATAAAGAAATCATACATCATAAAAATAAAAACAAATTGTACATCAAAGGACACGATTAAGGAAGCGAAAAGACAACCCACAGAATGGTAGAAAGTGTTTGCAAATCATCTATCTGATAAGGGTCTAGTATCCACAATATATAAAGAACACTTATAACTCAACCATTTAAAAATAAGTCCATGAAAAATGGCCAAAGTATTTGAGTAGACAGTTTGTTTTTGGAGCTCCCAGCTAAACTGAGGTTCTAGTACTAAAGAAGCTAGCAACTGTCCCCTAACAGAATACGAAGAAGCTAGATGTGGGTGTTTACTTTGTGCTATTCATGGGATACTTCTTTTAGCTGGCAGGTGACCTGAAGCCTTGTTGTCCAACCTGTAACTAGGGGGTTGCCTCTCACATGGGAAACCTGTTTATACTGGCAGATGCCTTGTGGCTCTTCTGCAATGTGTACAGTTTATGCTTCTCTGACGAAGGCTCTGGTGCTAGGAACCTGACCTTGTGTTCTCTTCTGGTGTTCCAGGGAAAGCTCAACCTGGAGCAACGCTTGGTCCTTTAGGTGGAAGGCACAAATTTAATACACCACCACAATAGGGAACAAGTTCAAAGGTTTTTACTTACAGATCCAGGTCAAGGAGGGCGCAATGAGTCAGAAGGGTGGTCCTTAATCCCTGTATCATGTAGGCAGGAATGAAGAGTCAGGCAGAGAGTGAGCTCATGAGAGTATATATAATGAAATAGGGCGTGGATCATTTTAAGTTTGTGGACAAATGCTTGAATAGTGCATTCAAAGGAAGTGGTAGGGAATCCCAGTTTCCTAGACAGAAAAGGCATCCCTAAGTTCTCATCTCTGGCCACCAGCTTGAGTAATTTGGGTGTGGTCTAGACTGGACACTGTGTCAAGGGTAAATGAGTGCTGCTTCTGGTGTGAGAAAGTTAAACTTGTATTGAAAATGGATACAGGTGCAACATAAAAATTTAAGAATTCATTACACAGTTCTCCAAAGAAGATATACAAATGGCTAACAAGCACACGAAGAGATTCCCAACATTATTAATCATTAGAGAAATCCAACTTAAAACCACAAAATACAACTTTATCACCACTAGGGTGGCTATGATAAAAAAAAAATACAGATATTAACAAATCTTTGTGAGAATATGGAGAAACTGGAACCCTCATGCATTGCTGGTAAGAATGTAAATGATGCAATCAGTGTGGAAAATAGTATGGTGATACCTGAAGAAGTTAAAAAATATAACCCAGTAATTTTACTCCTTGATATATATACAAGATAATTGAAACTGAAACTATTTGCTCACACAAAAACTTATACATGAATGCACACAGCAGACCTATTCATAATAGCTGAAAAGTGGAAATAATCCAGTTTATCAAAAACTGATGAATGTACAAATAAAATGTGACATATCTATACCATAAATATATACATATATCTATATATTATTCAACAATAAATAGCATTAAAGTACTAGAACATCCTATAACATTGATAATCTTGAAAACATTAGCTAAGTGAAAGAAGCCAGACATAAAAAGTTCCATATAAATTCCCTTTTTTTCCTGTGAATTCTGCAGAGAGGTAGATAATTTCATCTATATTAAGTATTTAGAATAGAGAAATCTACAAAGACAGAAAGTGGATTAGCGATTGTGAGGTAATGTGGGAAAGGGAGAATTGGGAATAAGGGCTCACAGATATGGAATTTGTTTCTGAGGTAATAGAAACAGTTTCTGGGATTAGACTGTGGTAATAGAAGCATGAGATGAGAATATATATAAAAATCACTGAATTTTATAATTTATATAGGGGCAATAAGGCTACTCCTTTTTGTGGGTTCTTGGATGATGATTCATTTAGGCAGAACCCTGTTAATGGGGGTAAATCTCCTAGGGATAGTAGATTTAGTGGAATTATAGGTGTCAACCATTCTAATTTGTTTCAGGCATGAGATAGTGACAGGGTTGTGGTGCTTATACTCAGGTTGAACGCTAGAAATGTGGTTGTTGTTAAAGTAAATAATCAGGTTTAGGGTGGTAATATTTGTGTTATAAATTAGTACTGCTATTTTTCAACCTATGTGAGTGATTGAGGAGTAGGCCAGGATTTTATATAGTTGTGTTTCGTTAAGTCCCGCTCAACTGCCCACTATAATAGGATTCTGATAGATAGAAGAATGTTCATGTTTGTTGATGGGAAAATTTGAAACATAATCGAGATAGGGGCTAGTTTTTGTCATGTCAGGAGATGTATACCAGACATTAGAGAGATTCCTTGGGTTACCTCTGGGACTCAGAAGTGAAAAGGGGCTATTCCTAGTTTTATTACTAGGGCCACTATTATTAAGGATGAGAATTGATTGATAGTGGTTAGAATTGTTCATTGTTTGGAAGCCAGCTTATTGGGAGGGATGCCTATCATGAGAATTGTAGATGTGCTTGCTTGTGTAAGGAAATATTTAGTGGCTGCCTCTGTAGAGCAGGGATTTATTTTTTTAATTAAGATTGGAGTAAGGCTAGTTTGTTTATTTCTAGGCCTGTTCAGGTGAGAAATCAGTGTGAGCCTAGCATTGTGATAAGAGCTCCTGTGAAAATAGTAAGGGAAATACTAAGTTGAGCTAAGGGATTAATTAGTGTAGGAAGGGGTGTAACCAACATTTGCAGGGTATGGGCCCCATAGCTTATTCAGCTGACCTTGCTCTAGGACGTGGTGTAATAGGTAGCATGGAGAATTTTGGATTCTCAGGGGTAGGTTCAATTCCTATAGAATGTAGTAATTATTTCAAAGTATTTCAAATCCTAGAATAAGAGGATTTTAACCTCTATGGTTTACTCTATCAAAGTAATTCTTTGTCAGACATATTTCCTATGTTTGGGGTGGGACGCTGGAAACGAAGATAGGCACTAAGATATATCATATGTAAAAATGCTAGTGTAAGTGGTAAGTTCGTTAAGACGGCAGAGTCCAGCAATTGCATAAAACCTAAAACTTAACAATCAGAAGTTCAACTCCTCTTCTTAACAATATGCCTATAATTAACCTTCTCCTTATCCCCACTCTTATTGTTATAGCGTTCCTCACACTCATCAAACGAAAAATCTTAGGCTATATACAACTACACAAAGGACCCAACATCGTAGGTCTCTATGGGCTGCTTCAACCATTCATTGACACAATAAAACTTTTCACCAAAGAACCTTTATGGCCCTCAATATCTACTATTACCCTTTGTTTTATTTTTTTTATTTTTTATTTTTTTTGAGACGGAGTCTCACTCTGTCGCCCAGGCTGGAGTGCAGTGGCCGGATCTCAGCTCACTGCAAGCTCCGCCTCCCGTATTACCCTTTATATTATTGCTCCAACCCTAGCCCTTTCTATCGCTCTCCTCTTACGAAGTCCCCTCCCTACGGAGGTTGAATTATGCTCCGAGGTTACCCCAACCAAATTTTTTAATGCAGGGATAGTAGGCTAGGGCCTCTAGGCTTGTTCGAGTTTTTATTTGCCTTAATGAATTAAACCTCCATGCGGTCTTCTTATTTATTCATATCTGCCTCTTCACAGATAGGTCAATTTCACCGATTAAAAGTAAGAGACAGCTGAACCCTTGTGTGGCCATTCATATAAGTCCTTATTTAGGGAACAAGTGATTGTGCTACCTTTGCACAGTCAGGATACCGCGGCCATTGAACGTATGTCACTGGGCAGGCAGTGCCTTTAATATTGGTAATGCTAGAGGTGGTTTTTGGTAAACAGGTGGTGTAAGATTTGCTGAATTCCTTTTACTTTTTGTAATCTTTCCTTAGAGCATGGCTGTGTTGGGTTAACAGTGTAAATAATAGGGTGCTTATTATATCATTTATTAATATTAGGCTGTTAACGATCAGTGAGTTATTCCTGTCTGATGTAAGCTTATGCAATGGAGAATATCTTCATGTTACTTGTATAATAGGCTAAATGGTAAATGTTACAGTATATGAATTATCTCAACCTAAAAAAATCAAAATACATAGTTTCATGAATTATCACATAAATCATGCTTGTGTAATAGCCTCTAAGTCAAAAAGTAGGTCATTGTCAAGATCTCCTTTTCATATGTTCTTTCATAACTTCACCACCTAGACTTGCACACCTAAACACTATATTCCTAATACATATGTTTTTGCATCTACCCTCTTTCCTGAACATTGTGTTTGTGAGATTCGACACTGTTGCATGTACTGTAGTTTGTTCATTCTATTGTTCTATTTTATTACTATGTGACACTTTACTTAATGTATTATACACATACACACACACACACACACAATTGACAGATACTTGGATTTTTTCCTGTTTATATAATGTGGTAATCATTATTCTTATATATGTATCTCAATCCATATATGTATGCAATTTTGTGTACTGGTTGCACATTTCATTGGAGATACATATATATAAAATTCCGATTCACATATGTATGGAATTCCTGAAGCGGGTGAACGGTGGGTTATGAGGTAGCCATATGCTCAGCTTTAGAAGATAATGACACATTTACACGCTTAGCAGCAGGTATGAAAGTCTAGTTGCTTCATTTCCTAGGTATTGTCAACAGTTTGTTGGCAGTATCCTTGGTATTTGACAGTTGTCTTAGTCAACTTGAGTTACTGTAACAAAACACCATAGTCTGGTGGCTTAGACAACAGAAACATATTTCTCACAGTTATGGAAGCTGGAATGTCTGAGATCAACGTGCTGACAGGGTAGGTTTCATTTTGAAATCTCTTGGCTTTAGGCAGCTGCCATTTCATTGTGTGTTTACATGATCTTTTTTTTTTTTTTCACATGCATGGCATAATGGAGAGCAAGACAGAGAAACAGAGAGAGACAGAGAAAGAGAGAGAAAGACAGAGGCAGGCAGAAAGAGAAAGAGAGAAAGAGACAGAGAGGGACACAGAGAGAGGTTTCTCTGGGTGTCTCTCATGAGGTCACTAATCCCATCATGGTGGTCCCACTCTCATGACCTCAGCTAACATTAGTTACCTCACAAACATCCTATTTCCAAATGTTATCACACTGAGGGTTAGGACTTAACATATGAATCTGGGGAGACATAGTCTATAACACTAACATTTAGTATTGTCAGTCTTCTTAAATTTTAGCCATTCAGATTGGCAAGTAGTAGTATGTATGAACCTAGTATCTAGTGCTATCTAGTTGTACATTTAATTTGGATTTGCCAGATAATTTACAAGGTTGGGATGTATTCATATGATTATTTGCTCATTTTGTTTTGTGAATTTCATGTTCAAGTATCTTGCTAATTTTTCTGTTGCTTTTTTCTTATGGATTTAGAGTTTAAAAAAAAAATGTTCTGGTCAGGTATGGTGGGTCATGCCTGTAATCCCGGCACTTTGAGGGGCCAAGGCAGGAGAATCACTTGAGACCATGAGTTTGAGACCAGCCTGAACTATATGCTGAAGTACTGTCTCTTCAAAAAAATAAAATAAAAAAAATTAAAAGCACACACGGTAGTCCCAGCTACTCCGGAGGCTGAGGCAGGAGGATTGCTTAAGTCCAGGAGATTGAGGCTGCAGTAAGCCATGACTGCACCACTGCACTCAAGCCTGGGTGACAAAGTAATAAAAATATATTCTTTGTATATGTATTTTACTAGTTTTATGTAGTTCACTGTTTTTCATCTCTTAATGGCATCTTTCGTTGAACAGAAGTGTCTAAATGTAATATTATCCAATTTATTAATCTTTTCTATTATGGTTAATTTTGTGCTCATTTAAGAAGTCTTCCTCTTATGGAGATAATAATCATACTTTTGTATATATTATATTCTGGGTCATTCTAGGAGGCTTACTGTTATGTTTTTCACATTTAGATGGACAGATACTCCTCCACTTATGATGGGGTTATATCCTGATAAACACATTGCAAACTGAAAATATCATAAGCCAAAAATGCATTCAACACATCTAACTTACCGAACTTCCTAGCTTGGCCTAGTCTACCCTAGACATGCTCAGAACACTTACATTAGCCTACAGATGGACAAAATCATGTAACACAAAGCTCATTTTATAATAAATTATTGAATATTTCCTGTAATTTATTGAATACCATACAGAAAGTAAAAAACAATGGTTGTGTGGGTACTCAAAGTACAGTTTCTACTGAACATTCCTTTCATAGTATTTTAAAGTCAAAAAATCCTAAATGGAACCATCATAAATTGGGGAACATTTGTTCAATAAAACCCACCTGGAACTGATGTTCACCTAAAGTAGGTGGGGGACATCAGGTTTCACTAATTTTTCTGCATGGAAACAAAGCTTTAGTCCGTCACTGAAAATGCCCTTTCTGCACTATTTTGCAGTTCCCCATTTGCTGGAAATCAGGTACCCCTCTATGTGGGTGTCTGTTTCTGGGATCTCTATCTTTTTAGATAGACAATATCACAATGTGAAAATTATTCTAACTTTATATATGATCTTCAATAAGGAATTCCTCACACCACATTCTTCAACACTTTTTTGGCTAATTTTAGGTCACTGCATTTCCATATAGATTTTAGAATCAGTTCCTCAGGTCTTTAATATCTGGCAGAAATTTGGTAAGAATTTAATTGAATCTTTACAGACCAATTTGAAAAAAATACATAGTGTATGTCTCTATTTACATGTCCTCTTTAGTATCTCTAATTTTTAAGTTAGTATGGTGTCTTTTGGTAAATTTATTCTAATGGTATTTATTTTTAACTTATAGATTTTACTTATTTTACATTTTTGTTTCAAGACTCTATAGAAATTCAATTACATTATATATTAATTGTATAACAAACCTACTAAGTCAATAATTATTTATCTAACCTTGGATTGCTTCTACTCTTTTCTATGTAAACCAATCATACTATCTGTAAATAATTACAGTATTTTTTTCCTTCTCAGTTCTTAATCTTATATTTTCTTTTCATGTCTTATTTTCTCACTAGACACCCAGC
Source organism: Rhinopithecus bieti (assembly GCF_001698545.2). NCBI lineage: Eukaryota > Metazoa > Chordata > Mammalia > Primates > Cercopithecidae > Rhinopithecus > Rhinopithecus bieti. Next base: position 4,014,651 of record NW_016804580.1, on the reverse strand, counting down.
TAAACCAGGTTAAAATATTTTTGAAAGAAGTGTCAATAGTGGGGTTACTTTGGCTTATTCCTCACGTCAAGTGAACGTTTTCAACTTTTACCATTAAATGTAGCTGTGGGTTTTTTTGCAGATGCCTTTTTCTATAATAATGTTAACTTCCCTTAATTTCCTAGTTTTCTAAAAATTTTTGGTTGTGAACAGTTATTTTACCAAATCTTTTCTCCGCCACTTATATATAATTATATATACTTTTTCCTTCTGCTGATGTTGGTGAGTTACACTGAGGTTTTAAGGTTAACCAAATTTGCATTTCATGGGTAATACAAAACGTATATATATATTTTGGTTATTCACTATATATACTTCATATATTACATAATATATATTATATGCACACACTTAATGCTTCACATTTGTGTTTATATGTAACATTGGCCTAAAATTTTTCTTCCTTACAATGTCTTTGTCAGGGTTTGTATCAAAACTATGCTGTGCTCATGACATGTATTGGGAGGTATTACATCTTTTCCTATTCTTTGAAAGTACTTGTATAAGTTGGTCGGTTCTTAAATGTAATTAATTTAAATGTAATTAAATTAAATTAATTAAATGTGATTAATTCTTAAAAGGTGCTAGTGAAACTTATGAACTTAGAATTTGTTGAAGGAAGATTATTTAACATGAATCAATTACTTTGCTATAGGACTACTTAGCTCTTCTATTTCTTCTTATGCTTGTTTTAGAAAACTTGCATTTTCAGAAATTTATTTCCACTGAATTTTGATTATTTTATCATAAACTTTTAAATAAACAACATTTTAATTATCCTTTTAGTGTTTGTAAGATCTGGGGTGATTATATCATTTTATTTCTGACATTGGCTATTTGTACATTGTGTTTTTTCTCTGATTTTAAGTGTTTATTATTAATTTTATAATTTGTTTTACCAAAGGTTTATAAATTTTGTTTCATCAAGGATTTATCACTCTTTTCATAAAACCAACTTTTAATTTTGTTTACCAACTTCATTTTATATGTGTTTCTAGTTTATTAATTTCTTAATTTGTATACTTGAAAAAACTCCAGTACTGATGAGAGAATAATTATGAGGCTGGCATCTAGAAGGTAGATGTCCTAGGAGGATAGATGGGTAATGGCCACATTATATACATTGTTTGTTATTCAGCTGTCATCTCACTTCCTCACTGCCTTCTCTTACTTCTTTCACTATAAAAATTCTTTACAAAGATTTGTTGAACAAATTAACAGCAAGGCAAGTTTTGTCACAGTGACTAAATATTTAACCATTAGTTTATGGTTATTAATATATTAAATATTTACTTAATATTTTCAGTAAGAATCTGGATTAGAAAACTAGATTTGTCATTACTGATCTATTAGGATGGCATTTCTTTTATTGGCCCTAAATTATATTATCCTAATTTACTGAGCATATTTCTCAGTAACAAAACTCTGGACAGATATTATGAAGTTCCAAGGAAGTTACCTCTAAAAAAGCCAGACCAGGCCTAAATAAATAAGCAAAATTTTAAAATTAGGAAAACAAAAGACTCTTTATTATTGCTTCTCCATTCTAGAGAAGAAAACATGTTTTTTAGAGCACTTTACTTTCTCAGAATGTTTAATGACATGTATCACTGTGGATTTTTAAGTAGGTCCTAAAATATTATAATCATTTATTTTTTGTTCATACATACTCAAATTGATTCACAGATACAGAGTTCTTTAATTCAAGATATAGCTTGTACTTAGTTTCATGAAAATTTCATAAGTGGATGCTTGTAGAAAGTGGTGCCTTTCCACTTGTAATTAATTATTTAAAGAGTAGGTTCTTGAGTTTGATGATTATTTGCTTTAGGTACTAACCCTTGCATTGGTTTTCTAGACATATTAGCAATGAAATGCAAAGCATTTTGCAAGTTGACACAAAGAAAAGCAGAATAACATTAAGAATCGCAAAGCTGTCATTGGTTTGACATTGAAAATATATACTTGATGTTTGATTTTTTTTAAAAGGCCATTAGGGAAAAAAAAAGTCCAGTCTTTTTATATTTCATGATGAATTTTCCCTGGTTTTTATTTATAAGAAAGAAATTTAAGACTACTTATTGCAAAAAACATTCCCCTGGATATAGTAATTGGTTTATCTAAATGCATACCCTTAAAAGCCAAACACAATGCAGTTAGTATTTCAAGGAGAACGTGAATCTTCAGTTCTTAGTGTGATAAATATGAAAAATGATTGAAAATCAAGAAGCTAAAAAGGGAAAAGCAAATTCTTACATAGTTTTTTCAATGTTCCATCTAAATATAAAAAGGAATATTCAAAGATGATGCGGGTATAATAGAATGACATACACATTTATATTGTGAGAAAACATTATTAAAATCAACTTCATCACATAGGTTTGCTAGTTTGCTTTCAGCTCAATATCCTTTGTATTATTTTAAATTTATTATCATGTGAAAATGGGCTGTATCTGGTTAAAATACACATACTGGGAAATAATCTGAGCACCAATTAGATTAATAAATATTACTGTACTATTTATAGTACATTATTTCAACCTTGTTCGAAGCCAATGCTCACCAAAATAACTTATTGGGATGATGGCAGTGTTCTCTAGTTGTCAAATATAGTAGCTAATGGCACATTTAGCTACTGAGCACTTGGAATGTAGCTAGTGCATCTGAGGAACTACATTTTAGGTTTAATTTTATTGACATATGGAATCTAATTAAACTAAAGAACTTCTGCACAGCAAAAGAAGCTATCAACAGAGTAAACAACCTGCAAATGGAAAAAATTTTTATAAATTATGCATCTGACAAAGGTCTAATATCCAGAATCTATAAGGAACTTAAACAAATTTACAAGAAGAAAACAAACAGTCCCATTAAAATGTAGGCGAAGGACAAGAACAGACTCTTCTCAAAAGAAGATATACATGCAGCCAACAAGCATATGAAAAATATGAAAAAAAAAGCTTAACATTACTGATCATTAGAGAGATGCAAATCAAAACCACAATAAGATGCCATCTCACAACAATCAGAATGGCTATTATCAAAAAGTAAAAAAATAACTGGCAAGATGATGAGGTCGCAGCAAAAAAGGAATGCTTATACACTCTTCATGGAGTGTAAATTATTTCAACCATTGTGGAAAGCAGTGTGGTGATTCCTCAAAGAACTAAAAACAGAACAACAATTTGATCCAGAAATACCATTATGAGGGATATACCCAAAGGAATATAAATTGTTATATCATGAAGGCACATGCACACATATGTTCATTGCAGCACTTTTCACAATAGCAGAGACACAGAACCAACCTAAAGGCCTACTAATGGTAGACTGGATAAAGAAAATGTGGTACATATACACCATGGAATAGTATGCAGCCCTAAAAAAGAATGAGATCATGTCCTTTGCAGGAACATGGGTGGAGCTAGAAGCCATCAACCTTAGCAAACTAACATGGGAACAGAAAACAGAATATGCTTAAGGGTATGCATATTATCACTTATAAGTGAGGGTTAAATGATGAGAACACATAGAGGGGAACAACAGACACTGGGGCCTAACAAAGGGTAGAGGGTAGGGGGAGGGAGAGGATCAAGAAAAATAACTAATGGGTACTAGGCTTAATACCTGGGTGACAAAATAATCTGTACAACAAACTCCCACGACACAAGTTTACTACATAATAACCCTGCACATGTACCCCCAAACATAAAAGTTTAAATATATATATATTTTATTAATTTAAATTTCAAATTAAATAGCCACATGTGGCTAGTAACTACAATAGTATACAGTATATTATTTATATTTACATGAGTTAAAATACATAAAATACTTAGAACAGTATTTGACAGATAATTCATACTTACTTGTGTTTCTTGTTGTTATTGTTATATGATTTTATGCTTAAAGTATGTTTTGGAAAATAGGTTATATAATTGTGGACGCTGTGCACTGCTGGTTTTCCCTTCTTCCACCTTTGCCTATTTTTACAATCACAATGGTGCAAATTTGGACTTACGCCAAAAATTTTTCCAAAGAAACATGATGCAAAGAAAACTAAATTCTTCATTTCTGAATCTCATGTCAAATAAAGAAAACTGAACATGGGCACTGAACCTATTTTACATAATGGATAAGAAAAATCAGTTTTATTTTTTGGTTTCAAAGAATTGCAATCTGTATTTATAACACCTTATTAACTACTTGCTTTAAGCAATTTAGGGTGCATATAACTTGCACCTGAAGAAAAATTTAAATATCCTTAAGAGTACTCTCCTTTGGGTGTATACCCAGTAATGGGATTGCTGGGTCAAATGGTATTTCTGGTTCTAGATCTTTGAGGAATTGCCACACTGTCTTCCATAATGGTTGAACTAATTTACACTCCCACCAACAGGGTAAAAGTGTTCCCATTTCTCCACATCCTCTCCAGCATCTGTTGTTTCCTGGCTTTTTAATGATCACCATTCCAACTGACCTGAGATGGTATCTTATTGTGGTTTTAATTTGTATTTCTCTAATGACCAGTGGTGATGAACTTTTCTTCATATGTTTGTTGGCCACATAAATGTCTTCTTTTGAGAAGTGTCTATTCATATCCTTCATCCACTTTTTGATGGGGTTGTTTTTTTCTTGTAAAACTTGTTTAAGTTCCTTGTAGATTCTGGATATTAGCCCCTTGTCAAATGGATAGATTGCAAAATTTTCTCCCATTCTGTAGGTTGTCTGTTCACTCTGATGATAGTTTCTTTTGCTGTGCAAAAGGTCTTTAGTTTAATTAGATTCCATTTGTCAATTACGGCTTTTGTTGCCAATGTTTTGGTGTTTTAGTCATGAAGTCTTTGCCCATGCCTACATCCTNTTTTGAGAAGTGTCTATTCATATCCTTCATCCACTTTTTGATGGGGTTGTTTTTTTCTTGTAAAACTTGTTTAAGTTCCTTGTAGATTCTGGATATTAGCCCCTTGTCAAATGGATAGATTGCAAAAATTTTCTCCCATTCTGTAGGTTGTCTGTTCACTCTGATGATAGTTTCTTTTGCTGTGCAAAAGGTCTTTAGTTTAATTAGATTCCATTTGTCAATTACGGCTTTTGTTGCCAATGTTTTTGGTGTTTTAGTCATGAAGTCTTTGCCCATGCCTACATCCTGAATGGTATTGCCTAGGTTTTCTTCTAGGGATTTTATGGTTGTAGGTCTAACATTGAAGTCTTTAATCCATCTTGAGTTAATTTTTGTATAAGGTGTTTAAGGAAGGGGTCCACTTTCAGTTTTCTGCCTATGGCTAGCCCATTTTCCCAACACCATTTATTAAATAGGGAATCCGTTCCATATTGCTTGTTTTTGTCAGGTTTGTCAAAGATCAGATGGTTGTAGATGTGTGGCGTTATTTCTGAGGCCTCTGTTCTGTTCCATTGGCTTATATGCCTGTTTTGGTACAAGTACCATGCTGTTTTGGTCATTGTAGCCTTGTAGTATATTTTGAAGTCAGGTAGTGTGATGTCTCCAGCTTTATTCTTTTTGCTTAGGATTGTCTTGGCTATACAGGCTCTGTTTTGGTTCCACATGAAATTTAAAGTGGTTTTTTCTCTACTTCTGTGAAGAAAGTCAATAGTAGCTGGATGCGGATAGCATTTAATCTATAAATTACATTGGGCAGTAATCATTCCACTATAAAGACACATGCCCACATATGTTTACTGTGGCACTATTCACAAAAGCAAAGACTTGGGACCACCCAAATGCCAGTAATTGATTGACTGGATAAAGAAAATGTGGTACATATACACCATGGAATACTACGCAGCCATAAAAAGAATGAGTTCCTGTCCTTTGCAGGGACATGGATGAAGCTGGAAACCATCATTCTCAGCAAACTAACACAGGAACAGTAAACCAAACACCACATGTTCACAGGCACAAGTGGGTGTTGAACAATGAGAACACATGAACACAGGGAGGGAACATCACACACTGGGGCCTGTTGGGGGATGAGGGGCTAGGGGAAGGAGAGTGTTAGGACAGATACCTAATGCAGATGAGGGGAAGAGGGGTTGATGGGTGCAGCAACTCACCATGGCACATGTATGTATATGTAACAAACCTGCATGTTCTGCACATGTATCCCAGAACTTAAAGTAGAATTAAAAAAAAAAAAAAAAAAAGAGTACTCTCATCTCTGTTCTTTGTTGATTTTCTGTCATTAACCTGTATTTGGGGCTCCTTATATGTCACGAATTCTCTCAATATCCCTGTGAAGCAGGTCAGTTGAAGTTGTAGAATAATCTTTATTATCTTTTGTGTAAGGAATTGCATTTTCCTACATTTTTCACATAGTAGCCTCAAGAGTTCTTTACTGTGACCATAGCTGAATTTTAATTCTATTCTTTTTAAAAGAATACTGTATGCTTAAGCAAATACGCTAAATCTATGTGGATAATATTAGCAGTTTTAAGCTAAAACAAATGCAACTTTCAAAAGCATCTATGTCCCACAATTCCAGGATTCAGACTGAGTCAAGGACAAGAACAACACCTGCTACTACTACTGAGCTTTCCTCGTGTGAATATTTCCGAAATCAAAAACGTTAGTGTCAATATGAAAGCAGCAATTAGAAAAAGATAATACAGAGCAAAACAATAATGCATTCAAAAAATTAATTTAGATAAAATTTGAGATTTACTGCAAGATTGATGAGAAATAATATTTCCCCGCCAGTCTGTACTTTTACAAAAGGCACTAACAGAATAATGAAACTTACATGGCATACAACTGACTTTCTATTCTGCTTAGAAATGTCCCAGATAATCGAGTGGTAGTGACTCCCAGCTTTTTCTCCTCTTCAGCCCCTTGAGGGCAAGGGCTGGGCAGATTGCTAATCCATTCTATCTAAATCCACTGAAGTGATTGCAGGGCACATTACTAGAGAGAGGAACATTCCTTTCCTTTAGATGCTTATTGCTGCCTAATAGATATAATCCCCTTCACCTTTCCTAACTTCAATTTCATTTAAGCACCTACAGTCATCTGCTTCACAAGGTGCTTCACAGATACTCTCAGCCCCAGGGGGTATAAGCGAAGGGTTCCAGCCAATCACGGTGGCCGCATTGCCTTCGAAGCAACTGGCTCAGCCTGAGCTCCAGTCTATGCTGGCCAATACTAAGAGTGCTGTGGCGGGCAGTGCGTGGGGGAAGGGTGGAACCAAAAAAGAGCCCGCATTGCCAAGACAATCCTAAGTCAAAAGGACAAAGCTGGAGGCATCATGCTACCTGACTTCAAAACTATACTACAATGCTTACAGTAACCAAAAACAGCATGGGTATGGTACCAAAACAGAGATATAGACCAATGGAACAGAACAGAGTCCTCAGAAAATAATACCACACATTACAAGCCATCTGATCTTTGACCAAACCTGAGAGAAACAAGAAATGGGGGAAAGGGATTTCCCTATATTTAATAAAATGGTGCTGGGAAAATTGGTTAGCCATAAGTAGAAGCTGAAACTGGATCCTTTCCTTACTCCTTATACAAAATTAATTCAAGATGGATTAGAGACTTAAATGTTAGACCTAATACCATAAAAACCCTAGAAAGAAAATCTAGGTAGTACCATTCAGGACATAGGGCATGGGCAAGGACTTCATGTCTAAAATACCAAAAGCAACGGCAGCAAAAGCCCAAAATTGACAAAATGGGATCTAATTAAACTAAAGAGCTTCTGCACAGCAAAAGAAACTACCATCAGAGTGACAGGCAACCTACAGAATGGAGAAAATTTTTGCAATCTACTCATCTGACCAAAGGGCTAATATTCCAGAATCTACAAAGAACTCAAACAAATATACAAGAAAAAAACAAACAACCCCATCAAAAGTGGGCAAAGGATATGAACAGACATTTCCAAAAGAAGACATTCATACAGCCAACAGACACATGAAAAAATGGCTCATCCATCACTCGCCATCAGGAGAAATGCCAAATCAAAACCACAATGAGATACCAATCTCACACCAGTTAGAATGCAATCATTAAAAAATCAGGAAACAACAGTTGTTGGATGAGGATGTGGAAGAAATAGGAACACTTTTACACTGGTTGGTGGATTGTTAAACTAGGTTCAAACCATTATGGAAAACAGTATGGGCAATTCCTCAAGGATCTAGAACTAGATTACCATATGACCCAGCCATCCCACTTACTGGGTATATACCAAAGGGATTATAATCTATTCTACTACAAAGGGACCACATGCACACGTATGTTTTATTGCAGCACTATTCACAAAGCAAAACTTGGAATCAACCCCAAATGTTCCATCTGTGACAGGGACTGGATTAAGAAAATGTGGCACATATTTACACCATGGAATACTTATGCAGCCTAAAAAAGGATGAGTTTTGCGTCCTTTGTAGGGACATGGATGCAGCTGGAAACCCCAAAAAAATTTTTTTTTTCATTTTTTTTCCCCTCTAGCAAACTATCACAAGAACAGAAAAACCAAACCACCGCATGTTTCTCATCATAGGTGGGAACTGCCAGCAATGAGATCACTTGGACTCGGGAAGGGAACATCACACCCCACTGTGGGGCTATCATGGGGAGGGGGGCGGAGGGGGGAGGGATTGCATTGGGGGAGTATATACATGATATAAATGATGAACTGATTGGGTTTGCTGACGAGTTGATGGGTGCAGCACACCAACATGGCACAAATATACATATGTAAACAAACTTGCACGTTATGCACATTGTACCCCTAGAACTAGAACTTAAAGTATAATAAAAAAATGAAAAAAAAAATTATAAAACTAAAAAAAAAAAAAAAGTGAAAAGCAGAAAGAAATGGGCCTCTCTGCCTCCGAACTTTACTGCGAACACAACGATGCTGCAGCTCATTGTGCTGGAGCCCTCACCTAAGCTGTAGGGGACCTAGCCTGAGAGCACAGGCTGGGAAGTGAAACTCATCAACCGATGAGGTTCTTACTGGGGTCATGGAAGTGTTCCAATGACCATCCTAACAGGGGCTCCATCTCCTAATTTCCTGGTTTGTGGGGTAATGATTGCTACATGATTCAAGACATGAGCTTGGGGAGTTTTCAGTTTCTTGCAGCTACAAGCTTCTTAACTCCTAGGTTTACCATTATTTTTATGTCTGTAGAAAAGTATTAATCATTTGAAAAAGGCAAGAATAGGCGGATAATTTATCACACTATTTTTACAACATGCTGAAACAACTTATGATTATGTTGCCTTGGATTGCTGTGATTTGTCCATTTCTACCCATGTGTATACCAAGTCAGTTCACCTGCGTTTCCAAGCTATACGGCAAAGAAAGAACATTTTAAAACTTCCTTGTATTCAGAATCTGAAACAAATTGATTCATCATTTAAAAAAAGATAAAATCAAAGCAAAACAAGAAACTTGATTAAGTAGTAATTTTATTAAAATATTCAGATGTTCAGTGAAGATAAGGTACTGATTCTGATTCCATATAAACATTCTCTATATTCTGTAAGAAGATTCATTCATAAATGTTATAATTACACTGGCATTTAAATCCTTTCTCTTTTTACCATTGTAGAAGAGGAGTTTCTATTAGATTGTGGAGACTTCAATTTTCTAGAAACTACACATTTTGGATCAGACTTGGTCTCGATGCTGCTGTTTGAGATGATGTGACAGGGTGTCCAGGCTTCCTGATGTTGTGCCATATAATGGATTTGAGAAGGAATAGACAGAACTCTGAAGATGAAAAACACATTTGAAAGGGTAGGATTTTAGGCATTAAAATAAGAAACCTCTTTAAAGATCACGCAGAATGCAGCAAAGGTCCTAATGGATTTTCACTGGAGTAATAACTAGAACATCCTTGACTCTTCCTCCAGCACTTACAGCCCGCACTGCTTGAGTTTCTGACACAAGGCTAGATTCCATGTATCCTGGGGTCCTCTGGACTTAGGCACCACTGCCTCACCTCTGGTGGGGTGGGGAAATGCAATGACCAATATTTTGACTACTTCTTTCTCTGATGCTGGTTTCACTAAGCCTTCTGTATTGAATATAGTTAGGTTAGACAAAACAAAACAAAACCAATGACTTTAAGTATACAAAGCCATTTTATGTAAGTTTAAATGCCATTTCATTTAAGTTTCCTGTAAACTATAATTATATAGTTTACAGGAAAACCTAAAATTTGTGAAATTCTATAGGACAAGCAGTCTGGCTTCTTCAACAAATATTGTGCAAGGAAAAAAAAATAAGCGAGAGAAAATAGAACCTAGAGATGAAAAGAGATTTCAGAGACATATCTACCCATTTGGATGCATCTACCTTCTAAAATTTCCGATTTTTAAAATATAGCAATAACAACAAAATCCCCATAGAAAACCTTTTACATTTTAATGAGGCAATTGGGGTAGGTTGAACAGTGAGTGTTTGATGGCCTCAAGACATTCTTGTTAAATGTTTAGGTATGATCGTGCCGTTATATTTTAAAAGTCCTTGTCCTTTAAAACACAACTGAAGTCTTTACGGTTGAAATTAAATGATATGAGATTTGTTTGAAAACCTTCTGGAGGGTGAGGAAATGGAGGGCAGTAGAGGTGAAACAGCAATGACCATGGGTTGATAGTCCTTGAAGCTGGCTGATGGGTACGTGGCAGTTGCTTACAATGAATATTGCCATGAATATTGGCATGAATTGCCAACGAATGTTGCCATGAATATTCTCTCCATTTCTGTATCAGAATGTGAGAGTTTTCTCCAAGAATTAAAAAAAAAATAGTTTGAAGGATAGATTTAGAGAAGTCTATCTTTCTGATGATAGGGAAAGTAGACCTAGTTTGATTAATACAAAGTCATTTGCTTCTGAAACAATCGAAATCAAAATAGCCACACAGGCCAGGAGATGTGCCAGGATTTCTTCTTTAGCCATTCATAATGAAAGGAAAACAGAAAACGAAAAAGGAATTTTTCTTTTATCAAAATAGAAAATAAACATAAATCACTTCCGAGGTGCTCTCAAGTCATCCATTATGCCACCACACTCACACACAGTGGAAACCATCTTGAAAGCAGATTGAAAGGTGGGTCTTTGATGGAGACCCCTTCCTGTGCTTGCTGAGAAGTACAGATCTGCATGCAACAGAACCCATCTCAGTAGAAAGTAAAGAATCCATAACACCTACCGAGCCACTTTTTACTTACTACAAGTTTATGAGACACTAATATAAAAGATATAAAATTTAAAATATCTCACTTTAATTCCTTATCTCAGGTGTATCTTTCAGGCAGTAAAAGTTAAACTAAGTTGAGGATAAAAATATTAAATGTTCTGACCAGGTACAGTGGCTCACGCCTGTAATCCCAGCACTTTGGGAGGCCAAGGAGGGCGGATAACCTAAGGTCAGGAGTTCGACATCAGCCTGGCCAACATGTTGAAACCCTGTCTCACTAAAAATACAAAAATTAGCCAGGCATGGTTGCAGGCACCTGTAATCCCAGGTACTCAGAAGGCTGAGGCAGGAGAATCACTTGAACCCAGGAGGTGGAGGTTGCAGTGTGTCAAGATCATGCCATTGCACTCCAGCCTGGGAGACAAGAGTGAAACTCTGTCTCAAAAAAATAAATAACAAATTTTCTTTCTCTAGTAAAAATGAAAATATATTTATATTATACCATCCTAGTTTGTCAAAAAGATATATTACATTTGTTTTCTTAAATATGTGTGTGTTTTTTATCCATGAAGTAGGTCTACCTTTTCATTTTTACTCTGTCTTACTTGTTGAATCATCTAAATTCATTTTCTCTGTGCTTTAGGCAATCGTTTACTTCCTGTTTTCATTCCTACCAAAACAATACTAAAAGTGTGTATCATATCATTATTGATTAAAACGCAAAAATGAAAAAGTCAAGTGTTTTGTTAGGCTTCGACCACAGCACTCAAGGCTCTTAAACTACTAGAAACTACCTGACCTGATACCTTGCTACTCATTTTCATAACCAAGAGCAAGATAAAAAACTATGACCTATTTTCATAAAGAAAAATAATAATTAAAATTTTAGCTTTATATAATACTCACTTTATAAGGAGTGAATTTTATATAGCTCTAAAATCAGACGTAATAAAACTTTTATAGTTCGGAAGTGGTGTGTCATAACTAAATCTACTTTATATCCAGATGAAGTCTCATAACACTTACTTAAGAAAGGAATGAGAAAAATAGAAAGGAATGAGATGTTGATCAAAGAGTGCAAAGTTTTTGTGCAAGATGAATAAATTCTGGGGATCTAATGTATGACATGTGACTATAATACTGTGTGATATGCTCAGAATTTGCTGAGAGATCCTCAATGTTTGCAGCGTGCACACACACACACATACACACAGTTAACTATGTGAGGTGATAGATATTTTAAATACTTTTGTTGTAGTAATCACTTCACAATGTATACTATAGTAAAATATAATGTATACTTTAAACATATAAAAGTTGTATTTGTCAACTATACCTAAAATGACTTAAAATTAAAAAAATCTAAAAAAGGAACAAGAAAGGTTTTCCTTGCCATTTTCTCCCTGCTTATACAAATAAGGGATAGCCCCAAAAAGGTCCAAGGAAGATGTAATACATTCTCACTTCTTTTTTCTCTTCTAAGTTATCAGGTAATGGCCCTCACTAGTCACCCTAAATTTAAACAGAAAATAGAATGCTATCCTCTCTTTTGTTTTTGAAAATAAAATATGAAAGACATTCAATTAATAGTTACTATAAGTAACTGACTAATACTCTGTGGGTTAAACTGATATTTTCCAGATTTGTCAGCTCTTTTTGAGTATAAACAGTGACCACAATGCCGTTTAACAGTGAACTGATCTTACGAGCAGATTGAAACTGTCCTGAAATGGACAATTCTCACGGCAAATTTGTAGAGACGGAAACTCCTTTCTACCCCCAATTGAAATAACTCCACTAAAATGTTTCTTTTAGTTATGATGTAGAAACATGTTCAAGCAACACTGGTTCAATGTGTGTGTGTGTGTGTGTGTGTGTGTGTGTGTCTGCATTTGTGTGAAATGATACAGTTCACACTTTGCCACTTACCTCTGTTTTCTCTGGGTTGCTCCAGTTCCCGTAAACTGGATTGACAAAGGCACAGTTACCACTTCCCTCGGTTTTCCTTAAAGCACCCAGGCCATCAAAAAAATTAAAAAATAAAAAGTATTGACATTTACCATAGTACATTTTCAGGTTATTGTTTGTTAGAAACTTTTGAGATACGTTGTCTAGCCAGCACACTTATTTCCGTGAATGTATTACCATAAGTAAAGTTTGTTTTTTATTTTTTTTTTGCAGGACACCAAGGCAACCACATTCATGAAAGCAAATGTAATTTGAACTCTAAGTATTTAGATTCAAATAAACCCAGGCAAATAAAAGAAATGGCAAAAGTTAGTAGTCTGAATGTTGATTTCTTAAACTATTACTCAGGGCAAAGCGTCCAACATTAGAAAGAACAATGTAATATGAAGCTGTACTAGTGATAAAGGCCATCTTGAAGTCCTTGACACTGCAAAGTGCCAAACCACTACATCCTGAAGACTGTTTTCCATGACAGTATCTGTCATAAAGATCTGTAGCCCATGAGTCATAGTCTTTAACATTTTCATCAGCAAAGTTAAGTACAAGTGTTCTGAAAAGTTTTTTAGGGTAGTGTTTCATGAAAATCAAAAACAGCAAGCCCTTGGTAATATCACATATCAGATTAGATGTGCATAATTCACTATAATTAACTGGGCTTCATATGATTATTTTCCTTTTATACTTAAGAATTAATAGACTTATTAGAAGACACACAGCCCTGGACTACTTGGTGACAACTGATGAAGAAAAACTGTCCATCATAGGAACAACAAAAAATAACCAAAAACTAAATACACACACACACACACGAAAGGATCCTATACCTGCCTGTGTATACATGCACACACACACACAATGGAGAATGGAAGACCAATTCCAGGATGATTGTTTTAAGGGCTTAATGACAAGAGTAACAAATATATAATGTATGATAATTCTATAATACAGTGTATAATGTATGTATAATATATATTTTTAGCCTGATCAGGATACAGTGAAAATTAATGTTTGTCAGTAATATAATTCTAAGTCCCAAAATAAAATGTACTAAAAAGGAAGCTCTTACTGACTGGATTTCTAAAAACAAATTGCCATAGGCATAACTGCCTATTGTCATCTACCAAACCACATGGTCCTTTTCAAAGAAACTGCAGCATCAGTGAGCCTAACAGTCTAATCTGGCTAATTATGTTTGGCTGGCAATATATTTTCCCTGTGGATTCAGTGTCTTTTAAGCTTCCTGATCTCCACTGGCTTAAATATACAATAGATTAAATGTTTCACCCTCACTGCGGGTACATTTTGCTTATTGATGAATCGGGCCATTTGCATCTATTTTGTGGGTTATTCTTGAAAAAAGTCTGAACTGAGGCAACAAATATCTGTTAATTCCTTAAGCATTAATTGAATGCTTATTAGTTGCTCTGATTAATTTGAATAAGTTGTGTTTGACTCTTTGCCTTTACTTTGTTCAAGACTAGTCTACGTTAAATTCTTGGAGTAGTAATCTCAGTACACAGCAGGGTTAGTACATGAGCTGAGCCACGGATAATCTTGGAGTTGAGACTCGGTAGGGAGTGAAGTATCGTTTTGAAATGTATCAAAATACCAAAGCAGGAAAAATTGGACATGGAAGTAGGGATGATCAAAACAAAATAGAAATTAGGGACCAAGTAAAGATAAGACAGCCGCTGACACCGAGAGCTCAGAAAAATTAATAGAGGCTGAAATCAGGCATGAAATCAGGAAGCAAGAGGAAACCCAAACCACAGGGCTAGACAGGACAGATGGTCAAAGGCCGAGCATGCAACCAGGAGCTGAAGGGACCAGCTTGGCCGTCAGTCACAAGGATGTGAGGCAGAAGCAACACAAAAGATCTTGATATGAAGCAATTATTTTTGGCCTTAAACTGCTGGGACTCCAGATGACCCAGACCATGGTTGGCAGGCAGAAGCCAGGTAAATTTATATAATTTTCAGCCCTGTTAATTCAATTATTGAAGCTGCTTGTCTTCAGAAAGGCTTTTAAGTCTAAAATAATTTTCTATTAAAATGAAAAAACAACATTTGAAGGTGTCTGGCCTTCAAGATTTGGGTAACTACAAAGAAGGAAGATATTTAAGAGTAAGGATGTGGAGTTGTAATAAAAGAAGAAAGAGTTTCAGTGTGAGTATTGGGAGGTAAGCAATGGCAAATCCTTCCTACTGCAACTTTTGTTTTTTAGTAGTCTCAAATTGCTTTTATTTTTTCCCAGATCAAAGATACATCTCCCATTCTTGAAAATCTCTAGATTATTAGACTTACATTTTAATGTCTTTCCTATTTATTTATAAGGTAAACTATTATACACACCGTCCACAGATTCTTCCATGAAGGAAATTGCTAATGTCACTCTACACATTTACTATTTCAAGTTCAATACTATGATTTTCCATCTTCATCACCTATGTCAATTTGATATTCAAATACAGGCAATTTTAGTTAGAATGATGGATACTTACATGAGGGAAATAAAATGTTTGTTTCATTGTAAAGTTTTTGGCCAGTTCTGAAACTCAATGGTGTAATGAAGAGTCTTCATCAGGCCAGAAAAAAAAAAAAAAAAAAAATGCAATGTTTGACTTACTGTATTTGTCAATATGCTGGTAGCTCTTAAGGAGGAGTTGATTTTTTCTCCCCTACCAATGAATGAATGAGTTGTAAAAATTGAGGTTCTAAAGAATATAACCACCTCTAGGAATAATGATGATAAAGGAACTGACTTAGAATTTTTGAGTAGAGGAAAGGAAGTTGCATGGATCATATAAGTTTTTCTCCCTTGACTTATGCATTCACATAAATTAAGTTTATCTTAGATCCATTATGTGCAGATACCGTGCGAAGTGGAATTCTGAATGTGCGACAAGAGACATATGTCAGTGCAAAACTAAGATAATTCTGATGGCAATTTCCAATTTTAATTTAGTGAGCATATTTATAGTTCTAATGCAATTCACTTATTAACTGACAACATTGTTTTCGTGTTGATAAAAGCATGGAAGTGTTTATAGTAGTCTGAAATTATGACAAATGGGAAGGAAGAAAAAAAGAATAAAACAAAGACCAATCTATGCTACATCCAATAAACATGACTTTGAGGGGAATGTTTTACATTTTTATTTTTAACAGCTTTATGGAGCTATAAATCACATGCCATACAATTCACAAACTTAAAGATACAATTCAATGGTTTTCAGTAATGTTACTTTTATTAATTTCTAATTAAGAGTGGTAACCTATATATCACATAAAATTTGCCATTTTAACCATTTCGAGTATACAACTCAATGCCATTAATTCCATTCACAGTGTTGTGCTACCATTACTACTATTTCCAAAATGTTTTTATCACTCTGAACTGAAACTCCATGGCCGGTAAGCATTAACACCCCATTCCCGTCCAACCAGTCCCAGGTAAACTCTGATCTACCTTCTGTCTCTAGGCTCTAGGTACCTCATCTAAGTGGAATCATACAGTATTTGTCCTTTTGTGTTTGGCTTATTTCACTTAGCATAATGTTTTCAAGATTCACCCATATTGTAGCATGTATCAGAACTTTAATCATTTTTATTGCTGAATAATATTCCATTGGATGTATATGTCACATTTTGTTTATTCATTCATCTGTTGATGGAAATTTGGGTAGTTTCCATCTTTTGGCTATTGGGACTAGTGCTATGGTGAACATTGCTGTATGAATATCTGCCTAAGTCTCTATTTTGATTCTTCGAGGTGTGTAACTAGGAGTTGAATTGATGGAACACTTGGTAATTCTTTTTTAACTTTCAAGGAACTACCAACTGTTGATAGTGCTGCACCATTTTACATTCCCACCAACAATGTGAGGGTTTCTATTTCTCCTCATCCTCATCAACACTTGTTATTTTCAGTTTTTAAATTATTATTATTATTGCTATCTCAGTGGAAGTGAATGGTATCTAATTGTGGTACTGATTTTCATTTCCCTAATGACTAGTGATGTTGAACATCTTTTTATGTGCTTATTGACTATATGTAATCTTCTTTGAAGAAATGACTATTCTAGTCCTTTGCCCATTTTGAAATTGGGTTGTCTTTTTGTTCTTAAGTTGTATGGATTTTTATATATTCTTGATATTAAACTTTTATCAGTTACATAATTTTGAATATTTTCTACCATTTTGCAGATTGTCTTTTCACTTTCTCGATAATGTCTTTTGTTGCACAAAAGGTTTTGATTTTGATAAAGTCCAGTTTACTTATTTATTTTTTGTTGTTGCTTGTGCTTTTGGTGTCATATTTAAGAAAGAATCAATTTCCAAATCCAAGATCATTAAGATTTACCACTCCATTTTCTTTTAAATGCATTACGGCTTTAGCTCTTACATGTAGCTCTTTGATCCATTTTGAGCTAATTTCTGTATGTGGTGTGAAGTAGGGGTTCCATCTGCATTCTTTTGCATGTCAAAATCCAGTTGTCCCAATGTCATCTATTGAAGAGACTATTTGTTCCCCATTGGATGGACTTAACATCTTTGTCAATCATCGATCATGATAGATGTATGGGTTTATATTTGAATTTACAATTCAATTCAATTCAATTCAGTTGATCTATACGTATGTTCTCATGCCTCATGCCAATACCACACAGTTTTGTTTACTGTGTTTTTGTAGTAAATTTTGAAATGGGGAAGTTTGAGTTCTCCAACATTGTTTTGGCTATCTGGTACCCTTGCAATTTATAAATTTGAGAAGAGGTTTTTCATTTTTGCAAAAATGGCTGTTGGAATTTTCTATAGAGATTGTCTTGAATCTGTAGGTTGCTGTATTAGTCTGTTCTCATGCTGCTGTGAAGAAATACCTGAGCCTGGGTAATTTAAAAAGGAAAGAGGTTTAATTGACTCACAGTTCCACAGGGCTGGGGAGGCCTCAGGTAACTCACAATCATGGCAGAAGGGGAAGCAAACATGCCCTTCTTCACACAGTGGCAGCAAGAAGTGCAGAGCAAAAGGGGGAAAAGCCCCTTATAAAGCCATCAGACTTTGTGAGAACTTACTCACTATCATGAGAACAGCAGCATGAGGGTAAGCACCCCCATGATTAAATTACCTCCCACTAGGTCCCTCCCATGACTTGTGGGGATTATGGAAACTAGAATTCAAGATGAGATTTGGGTGGGGACACGGAGCCAAACCATATCAGTTGCTTTAGTTAGTATTAACATCTTGACAATATTGTCTTCCTTTCTGTGGACTTAGTGTGTCTTTCCATTTAGTTAGGTCTTATTTAATTTCTTTCAATAATGCTTTGTGATTTTAAGTGTATAAATCTTTTACCTCACTGGTTAAATTTATTCCCAGGTATTTTATTCTTTTCGATGCTATTATCAATAGAACTGCCTTCAAGATTTCCTTTTCTGATTGTTCATTGCTGGTATGTAGCAATACAAATGATTTTTGAGTGTTATTTTTATACCTTGTAACTTCTCTGAATTTGTTTATTTGCTCTAGTAGCTTTCTTGTGGATTCTTTGGGATTTCTTATATAGAGAATCATGCCATTTGTGAATACTGAATTTTACGTCTTCTTTTCCAATTTGAATGCCTTTTACATCCTTTTTTTCCCAGTTCCTCTGGCAAAAGTTTATTTTTGATAACCACATTTATCCCTAGCTAAGTGGGGCTATAAAACTTCCTTAATATAAACAAGTTTAAAGCTAGTGTATAGGAAAATTATTATGGCAATGTTTGGACAGTTTCAGGGTAGAGTCTGATTGCCACTTAAAGTGAACATCTTTAGACTAGCGAAGTGAATAAATCTTTATCTGGGTTGAAAGGAAACAAAGGTGACAGTGAGACTAGCTGTCATGCCAAATGCTGACGTGTCTACGACAGAGTGACAGCACAATGTTCCTGCTAAGAGGCCTGTTCTTCAAAATGAACATCCTTTTACACACGTTGCAAGTTTGTTAATTTTTAACATACACTTTTATAATTTGTTTTACTGAGTGTTTTCACTTTATTTACTAAATTGATTGCCATTTTTGGTGATAAATGAGTGATTTAATTTCTTTATGTTAACTACAGACATGTGTTTGTTTTTGTTTTTGATTTTCCCCCCTAATTTACGAGTAAGTCACTTGGTGTGTCTGTAAAACTGCTCCTGCTGCGTAGTGAAATTCACCAAACACCAAGTTTCCACTACCATCTCATGGGAGTAACACTGTTACAATATGTTCATATTTAAAATTAGGTTTAGAAAATATTCAAAGAAAATGAGCTCAAAAGTTTAACTGTTTTTATTTTTTATTTTTAGAGACAGAGTCTCACTTTGTTGCCCAGGCTTGTATACAGTGGTGTGATCACAGCTCACTGCAGCCTTGAACTCCTGGGCCCAAGTGATCCTCCGGCCTCAGCCTCCTGAGTTGCTGGGACTATAGGTGCATGCCAACACACCTGGCTAATTTTTAAATTTTTTTGTAGAGATGGGGTCTTGCTATATTGTCCAGTCTGGTCTTGAACTCAAAATTCCTGACTTCAAGCAATGCTCTTGTCTTGGTCTCCTAATGCACTGGGATTATGGGTGTGAGTCACTGTGCCTGACATGAGCTCAAAACGTTAGCACAGATTTTTTTAAGTGAAAGGGAATACCATTTGCGAGGGTCATGGATGATTATTTTCATCGTATCTTGGTGGATTGTGTTATAAAACTTCAGTGTCGAAACCTGTCCACGTGAAAGTATGAAGAATCATACTGTCTGAAATTAGGATAATTACAATGCAGATGTCAAATGATCTTAATGGATAAACAAAATAATTTATCTATCAAAAGGTATTTTCTCTGTATTTCTTGTGTGGAGGCGTTGGTCCTCATGCTTCCATGAGGGAAATGATTTCTAGACGTTGTAAGATGTCAGACAATATCCTAAAATCTGAGACACAATTGTCATGAGTTAAGTGCCTGAAAGGAATTGATGCTCTCCAATGTGGTAACTCACTCCTTCAGATGGTGGAAAGAGAATTTCTTAATGTTACTTATCATTTTTCTTATTTACTTATTGACATTCACCCAACATGTCTAGGACACATACTATGTACCAAACGTTGCACTGGGTCCTAGACTTACAAAGTTGATTAGTATACGGCTCCTCCCTCTAGAGCTATTCAGAGGGTGGCAACTGCTGGTTTCTGTCCTTAGATGAAATGCCATGTTTATAAAGTGCTTATCACAAGTAGGTGCCTACCGATAGTTGAGTGCCATTCTCTTCACCTTCTTTCCTTATGCTTTCCTCCTTTTGTCATTTACATCTTCTTTTAAACTTCCTGCTTCTTTCTCCTGACCCCCAAATTTGTGAAATGAAAGGACATTGGTATAAAGAACAATAATGAGGTGTCAAAATTAATAATCACGGTATTACTTTGAACTTTTTCCACCTTTTTTTTTTTTTTTTTTAGAGATATGGTCTTGCTCTGTCACTTAGGCCATAATACAGTGGCATGATCCTAGCCCACAGCAGCCTCCAACTCCTGCAACTCCTGGGCTCAAGAGATCCTCCTGCCTCAGCCTCCTGACTAGCTGGGACTACAGGAATGTGCTATCACACCCAGCTAATTTTTTAATTTTTTTGTAGAGATGACAGCTCACTATGTTGCCCAGGCTGGTCTTGAACTTCTAGCCTCAAGCAATCCTCCCACCTCAGCCTCTGAACGTGCTGGGATTACAGGTGTGAGCCACCATGCCTAGCATTACTTTTAATTTAAATAAAATAGATTTATTAATTTAGAGCCTAGCAAGAACCTTTGCAATCATCTTGTCTCTGTCTTCTATTACAGATGGAGCAACTGAGATTCTTCCCCAACTAGACTCTAAGTCCTATGAGGGATAAGGAATATGTCTGGTTTCCTCATCTCTCTGTTACAGCACCTTGTGAATGCCTGGAAGACAGTAGGAATCAACTGAGTATTTGTAGAAAGAATAATGATAATTGTCTATGGTCTAAAGGTTTAGTGATGAAATGAAGTCCATTAACTTCTCTCTGCTTATTTCCACCCTCAATGATATATTTCCTCAACCCCCATGGAGGAAAGACAATTCATTTTTTACTATTGTTCAATAGAGCCATGTTTGTATGTAGCTTCCTGTTCTGCTTAGCCCAAGACATTAAGTGGGTCAGGAGTAACTTCTGCCCTCTGTTTTTTATTTTGTTTTGTTTTGTTTTCTTTTCCATTCCTTTTCACCTGTTTAAGTGGCAGCCCAGAGTAGCTTGGAGGCTTCCCTGAAGATGAGCAGAGTACACTAGACTAGGCATGGCCTTTCTATTTATTTCTACTATGGAGAAAATGAAAAGCTATATGGCTGGAAAAGAAAATCACCTGAGTACTAATTTGTTATTTTACAATATTTGAAAAATAAAGACCTGTGTTCCTCCTAAGTATTTCTTTTAAACAATGAGGGGTATGGAATATCTATGCATAAACATCAAGGTCTTCAAGTGAATTTTCAGGCTGTGAAGAGTTTGATTTGTTACTACTAGGGAGAGATGTTTCCTAACCATAAAAATGCATGTGACTTTTTTTTTTAAAGGATGCATCTAAATTATGAAAGACAATAATTTCACTGGTGCAAATAGAATTCATTTATTCTGGAGTCATGCCTATTACATTTTATTTTGTTTAGTGTAATTAATGGTGAATCTGAGTTGTCCCAGGGAAGTAAATCTTAATTTTCCTCTTCCTACTTCCACCTCTCTCATTTTAAAGTCTTCAATTAGTTTTCCCCAAATGTTTCCAGTCTTAAGATTTAAGGAATTTGAAGCCTTTCCCAATGATCTAATCTTCCAGATAAAAGGAAAATACAATACAGCATTCCAATAAAAATAAAATATTCCTGGGTTTGTTTTTAATTATACCTATTTTAATGTTCATTAAATGTATTTCCCTCTGCCAAGAAGAGATCTTTTAGAAATGTTTGTTTCTTAACCAGGGTACTGTTTTCTTCTTCTTCTTTTCTTCTTCTTTTTTTTTTTTTTTAACTTTGTCTCATCCTAAAAATCAATGGGCAATGTTCTTTAATTTTTTTTTCTTCCCTGGCTTTATAACCTAAGGAAATAGGTTTTGTGGTTTGTTTACTTGTTCATTTTCAACTTGCAGTAATCATGAGAGATTGGTGCCCTGTGTTTCCTATGTAACTCTCAGTCTCAAATGATTCAATGTATCATCTTTCTTTTCTCAAAACCTTAAAGTGTTATTTTACACCTGCTCTCTGATCATTTACAGTCCATTTTTTAGCCTGTTTGAATAGACTTGTTTTTTCAAGGAAAGTAATCATAAATTTTAATTTTAGGCACTATTTTGTCCTTTTTATAATAAAGACTGATTTATAGCATTTTATAAAAACAATAGCACAGTAAAACAACATAAAACAGATAAGAAGTAGGTAGGAAGTTGGAGAAAGTGAATCTGAGAACAGGAAAATAGAATTGAGGCAAAGGTAACAAGATGGACAGTTCATGAAATGGCTATCATCGGAGTACGTATATTTATTAGAGGCAGGATGCAACTTAGACTTTAAGATTCTAGAAATCAAATTTAAGCAGGACAATCAATTACACAGGCTATAATTTCAAAAAGAAACAAACAAACCAGATGCTTAGAAGCACTTTTTCTCTAACTCAAGAGATAAAGCATTTATTGTATGGATCCTGTTACTGCAATCTAATGTTACAAAGTAACAAGTTCCTAACCACGATATTTTAGGAAAATCAGCAAAGGGTTACACTAGGTTGTTTCAACAAATACTTTTCAAACATCAAGCTGAAACGATGCCAAGATGTACTTCAGTAAAAGCTACCCAGAAAGTGTTGGCAAGGAGGGAGGGGAGATTTTACGGAGATCTTGAAGCACAACAATGCCTTAGAGAGTTTGATTTTGGGGGCATTTTCATATGTTCATGTTTATCATAAAAAAGTCAACACCAAGCTTATAATTTATAGTGCATCATTGCAGTGTAACACATTAGATCTGTTATAGAAGTCTACAGGTAGAAAAATGACTTTGTGCACAAGGTAGTAGAAGGTAATAGAAGAAATAAGTTGAGTCTATGAAGTCAACCTATTCTCACTGAGTGTACACTTCCATAAAATACCATGTTATCTGACTACTGCCGAGAGAGAGAGAGAGAGAGAGAGAGAGAGAGAGAGAGAGAGAGAGAGAGAAATTATAAGAGAATGTAAATCGCAAACTATCTAATGGTCTCTATTCCTGTCAAATGATGATTTTTTTTTTTCCAATAAACAATCTGGAGGAAAAGAAAGAAAGAAAAGAAGCCAATTTGAAAAAGCAAGGATACATTAAGGGGAAATGTCTATGAGCTCACATTTTCATTCCAACTCCTCGTTCATTTCAGGAACAAACTGAACCAAATGTTTGGGTGAAAAAGTTCACAAAGAACTGGGTTTGCAAACACAACCAGAAATGCCACAAAAGGCAGAGGAAAAGATTCATCACCCAGGGTCACAAAACCAAACAACTGGAACACCAAATTTTGCTAAACTCATTCACATGATACAGCAGCTGCTTTATTTTTCTTCCACTCTTTTCGGGCAGGAAATAAATATGCTGACCACAAAACCGTCACTGTTTAAGCAGTCTTGCTGTGGCAGAGCATTTTAATGGGAACATGCCCAGGAATATGGAGGCAATTAGTAGGAATAAAGCTGACCAGGTTTCTGTAACTTAACCTTAAAGAAAACCCAGGCTGCCAATGGGAGCTCCGTCTTCACTCCACTTCTCAAGTGCAGTGTTAGCAAATTCACAACCACCTAATAGAAACCATATGCCTAGCAGGAAAGTTCCTTTGGAAATATATTTGATAGTGTGTGTGTATAGTATATATATATATATATATATATTATATATATATTATATATTTTTTTTTTTTTTTTTTTTTTTTTTTTTGGACAGTGTCTTGCTCTGCTGCCCAGGTTGGAGCTGCAGTCCATGGGGATCATAGTTGACCTCCTGGACTCACGCATCCTCCCTCCGCCGCCTCTTGGGTAGCTAGCACTACAGCCATGTACTACCATGACCAGCTAATTTTTGTTTTGTTTTGTTTTGCCGAGATGAGCTCTTGCTGTGTTGCCTTGAGCTCCCGGACTCAAGCAATCCTCCTGCCTCGGCCTCACAAAGCACAGGGATTACAGGCCTTAGACACAATGCCTGCCCTAACAGCACATTTAAAAAATATGTCTTCACCTAGTAAAATTATTGGAGTCAGTCTTTAGGTAATAATTACAGAGAAAGACAAAATGCATATAGAAAACGTTCATCATAAATTATCAATAATAATGAAAAATTAGATGCAAGCTCAATGTCTAATAGGAGAATGATTAAATGATGATCCATGTACTTGACACATCAACCTTTTCAAGTCATACTTTAAAGAATATTTAGTGGTATAGGGCTATGATATGGTTTGGATATTTGTCCCCTTCAAATCTCATGATGAATTGCGATCCCTAATGTTGGAGGTAGAGCCTGCTGGGACCTGACTGCATCATGGGGGCAGATCCCTCAGGAAAGTCTTAGCACCATATCCCCTTGGTGATGAGTGAGTTCTTGCTCTGAGTTCATGCGATTTGGTTGTTTAAAAGTGTGTGGGACCTCCTTTCGGTCTCTTTTGCTCTTGCTCTTGCCACATGATGTGCTTGCTCCTGCTTCGCCTTCTGCCATTAGTAAAAAAGCTCCCCGATTCCTCTCCAGGAGCTGAGTAGATGCTGGCATCAAGCTTCTTCTACAGCTTGCAGAATTGTGAGCCAATTAAAACGCTTTTCTCTATAAATTATCCAGCCTCAGCTTCAAGTATTTCTATTTCTCCTTCTTTCTTCCTTCTTTCTTAAATAATTGATTGATGAGTTTTTTTTTTTTTTTTTGCTATATTGCAGAATGAAATGGGTCAGCAACTGACATACTGCATAAATCAGTGAACCAATATTTTCTAAATGTAACATGCACGATACTACAAAATCACACATAGGTAAGTGATTCATTCAAAGTGAAAATAGACCAGTGAATTTTTAATGTAACAGTTCAAAAATTCTATGGATGTGGTTTCCGATTCTGCATTACAACTGCATTTTAAGAAACCACCCCATGTAAAGTTTTGGTGTAATAAAAAGTATCAATAATTATCTCAAAAGCTAGTAAAATACACCTTCTGTCTTTTTCCATTTTTGCATTGCTATGATGAAATACCTGAGACTGGGTAATTTATAAAGAGATGAGGTTTAATTGGCTCACAATTCTGCAGGCTGTACAGGAAGCATAGTGGCTTCTGTTTCTGGGGATGCCTAAGGAAATAAACAGTCAAGTGGAAGCAAGCACGTCTCACATGGCTGGGGCAGGAGCAAGAGAGAGTGGGGGCAGGTGCCATACAGTTTTAAACAACCAGATCTCACAACAACTCACTCACTATCAGTAGAACAGCACTGGGGGGATGGTGCTAACCCATTAACGAAAACTCTCCCCCCATGATTCAATCACCTCCCACCAGGCCCCACCTCCAACAATGGGGATTACAATTTGAGCTGAAGTTTGGTGGGGACACAGATCCAAACCATTTCACCTCCTTTTTAAAAATACGTATCTGTGTGAGGTTGAATGTGGTTCATATATTTCAACAAATCAAGATAATGGCTTTAATGCAGACGTGGATATAAGAATCCCACACTAGCTCTCACGAAAGGTTTGTTTTAGTTGGAGTAGTGATATGATTTGGATGTCTTGTCCCCTTCAAATCTCATGTTGAAATGTGAGCTCCAGTGTTGGAAAGTGGGCCTACTGGGAGGTTTGGGCCATGGGGCAGATCCCCGTGAAGGGCTTAGTGCTACCCTTGCAGTAATGAGTTCTCACTCTGTGAATTCATGAGAGATCTAGTTGTTTACAAGAGCACAGCACCTCCTCCCTCTCTCTCGATCACCCTTGTCATGTGATGCGCCAGTTTCCCCTTCGCCTTCTGCCATGATTGTGAGTTTTCTGAGGCCTCACCATAAGCAGATGCTGGCATCATGCTGTTTGTACAGCTTGCGGAACCGTCAGCCAAACAAACCTCTTTTCTTTATAATTACCCACCCTCAGGTATTTCTTTATAGCAATGCAAATGGACTAATACAAGTAGCTTTGTTCTACTAAGCACTAGGGGTTCAAATATCAATAAATATTTATTTATTTGGCTAACATATACTTTTCCTTTGATAAATTTTTGCTAGTTACCTGTTCTGGAAATATTTTTTTCTCTCTCTTTCTTCAACAAATGTGATACCACAAAGCTCCACAGCTGGTAAAGGTCACTTTTAAATAGAATGTTATATTTCATATATATATGTTACATTTCATATATATGTATATATACACCATATACTTTAAATATACAAATATGTTTTCATAATAGGTTATAATGGATATCTTGTCACTTAAAAAGCTATTAATAAATATAATTGTAACGATGAGCATTTTTTCATGTGTCTGTTGGCTGTATGAATATCTTCTTTTGAGAAATGTCTGTTCATATCCTTTCCCCACTTTTTGATGGGGTTGTTTGTTTTTTTCTTGTATATTTGTTTGAGTTCTTTGTAGATTCTGGATATTAGCCCTTTGTCAGATGAGTAGGTTGCAAAAATTTTCTCCCATTCTGTAGGTTGCCTGTTCACTCTGATGGTAGTTTCTTTTGCTGTGCA
>NW_016804580.1:3979236-3986272 GCF_001698545.2 Rhinopithecus bieti | reverse complement strand
GATTGCATTGGGGAGTTATACATGATATAAATGATGAATTGATGGGTGCTGACGAGTTGATGGGTGCAGCACACCAACATGGCATAAGTATACATATGTAACAAACCTGCACGTTATGCACATGTACCCTAGAACTTAAAGTATAATAAAATAAATAAATAAATAAATAAATAAATATAATTGTATATATTTCTTAGTTTAATTTCATATATGGTAAGTCTTGATAGGTATAAACCACCCTAAGAAAACTCGTTGGGGTCTTCAATAAGTTTTAAAGGTGTGATGGTATGTTTAGACCAAAATGTCTGAGAATGGTCAGTATAGGGAAATAAGGAAAAATAAATTTCATAGCAATTTCAATTTTAAGAGGAAAGACTGCATGTACATATTTATACACTGATAAACGTTCAAAAGAAGATACATCAAAATGTTAACAGTATGTAACTCTAGGTGATGAGATTAACTAACATTTTAAATTCTTTTAAACCCATGTAGTTGGATTTCCCAAGTTCTATTTATGTGTCAGTTGTGCATTGGAATCTCAGGGTAGGGGTGATAGTTTCACAATTTGGAAAGATCGCAAGATGTGTCCCCAACTTGAGCTCCCCACCTCCACCTTGCCCACACACCTTGTAGGACATTTGCCTAAATAAAAGATGAGATCTGCATGCCTCATGATTTTCATGTTCCCTGTTTTGCTGATTCCCCTCTTTTATCATCTCTTCTCAAGCTACCTCCTAGCCCTGCAGTACTACTCACCACTTTTTGGATGTGTCATATTGATACGGCAGGGGACAGGGAAGAGCTGGGTAGAGAAGGGCAGGTCCCTGGCCAGGGCTCCACCCCCAGGACTGTGCCAACGGACCTAGGTGAGGACAGGCATTTCTGTTTTCTTGCCCAAATGTTGCATTTCCTAGACCATCCTGGCCTGCCAAGCCCCCATCCTGTGCCTATAAAAACCCCGAGACCCTAGCGGGCAGACACACAAGCAGCTGGATGTCGAGAGGAACACACTGGTGGAAGAATACCCAAACAGACGTCAGCAGAAGCCGGTAGACGCTGGCAGGCCGACCAGCAGAACGAGGCGGAGTTTGGCCGGGGTGGTTGGAGGGGAGCCCGGCCACTGGGCAGTCCTACTCCAGGGGAAAACCACCTTCCCAATCCATTCCCTTCTGGTTCCACTATCTGAGAGCTACCACCACTCAATAAAAACCCTTGCACCCATCCTCCAAGCCCAAGTGTGACCCGATTTTTCCAGTACACCAAAGCAAGAATCCGGGAAACAGAAAGCCCTCTGTCTTTGCCATAAGGCAGAGGGTCTAATTGAGCTGGATAACACAAGCCGCCTACAGACAGCTAAACTGAAAGAGCATACTGTAACACACGCCCACTGGGGCGCTGTAAAAACTTAACCCTAGACACTGCTGTGGGGTCGGATTCCCACAACTTGCCTGTCTGCATGCTCCCCCTAGAGGTTTGAGCAGCGGGGCACTGACGGAGCGAGACCCACACACCCATTGCACGCTCTGCAAGAGGGATAAGGGGAGTTTTCCCACTTCAACATTTTTCTTAACTCTTGCATTTGCTTTTGAATGCCTTTCTCATTGGCCAGAACCTTTGCCAACTCCGGAGTCAGACTGACCACTTCTCTGCGCGCCACTGTGCATTGTGCATTTTACCATGAGGATGAGTAGTACTTTCTCTCCTTGCAATAAAATATTTTTCCAACTAGATTGCTCCATATGCAAACTCACTCTACTTTCCTTATTATATTCTCTTAGACATATAATCTCTTGGGCTGAAAATGAATGGCAATACCGCTGTCTTTGTGATTGCCCTTAGCAACCACCTAACAACTTGCTTCTTAAATATTTTTCAGACAATTAAAAGTTGACAACCTATGTAAGAATCTGTCCAGAAAAACGGACTTAGTGGCATCAATTTATTTACATTCATGTCTCTTGAAGATTAACTTCCCATGGGTGGAGCCAAGTCTTTATTTTCCCAGCTTGCTTAGGAAACATTATTTGAGCTCCAACTATATGCCTTATCCCCTACCACAGAGCTACTCAAGAGTGTGGTTTATGTATGGTTTTGGTCTTATCTGCATATGGTTCCAGGATCAGAAAAGTATAAGAACGGAGAATATATGTTTAGAAACATTCATAGCAATTTGACAGAGTAATTTTATGTCTGTTGATGATAAGAATAAGAAAGTCGGACTAGTATTTTTTGTCTTTTTATTTCTTGTTTCTTTTTTTGTGTGTGGTTTTAAGGACTGAAGAGTTTAATAGGCAAGAAAGAAGGAAGAAGACAGAGACAGAGGGAGGGGGCTCCTCTAAAGCCAAAAGAGGAGACCCCTCTTTAGTTCTTTTTTCTAAGACTTCTTTTTTATTATATTTTACAAAACATTGGTATATAATGGATTGGAAACAAAACAAAACAGAGCTGTTCCTTCAACACACATCATTTGAGTGGCTCTGTTCTATTGACACAGACATGAGTAAATATTGACCTACCTGGTTGACTTCTATTTTTCATTCAACATGGTTTTGCTAGCTATCTCTTCGAAAAATATTCTTTTATCTTCCTTTCCCCTTAAGAATGTGATATCTCCAAATTTCCACGGTTGGAAAGGTCCAGGTACTGTCTAACCTTCTCTGACCAGAAGGAAACATTTTTTCCTTGCAAATTACTCTATATGAAAACTCACTATAATTTTCTTATTGGATTATTTTAGACACATAATCTGTTTAATTGAAAACTAATTCAATGTTGAAGTTAATTATCAGCTTTCATGATTTCCCTTACCAATCACCTAGCAGCTTCCTTTTCCTAAATATTTGTAGACGATTTAAACTTAATAGCCTTATGTAAGAATCTGTCTAGAAAATGATCTTATTTCATTATGACTCCTGAATATCCACAAATTCCTTCACATATATCTCACTTTGGGTTTATTAATACATTTAAACTGTTCTGAATCTATGAACAATTTCAGCTTTCAGGACAATGGAAACATTGAAAAAGGCAATAAAACTGCATTTTCTTGTAGTTATTTTAAATACCCTATTTAAAACAAATTATAGGCATACAAAGATACAATTAGGATTTTGTTTGGTTTCTTAAAAGTGATCTTTCTCTATTAAACTCCTAGTCAATTGCCCACCATTTTTTCATCCATGACCTGTGTTCTGTTCACACTAACCATGCAATTCTGAAGCTGACTCAAGTGTTTCATAGAGCTGATGTTTATGGTTTCTTTGACTAAACATAGAAATTGATATTTGTCTTATTTGAGTTCCTTTCTCAGGAAACCAACCATCAGGCCTCCCAGATAGTACTGAGGACCTGAAACTCATCAGACCACTGGATCTGGACAGTGAGATGTCAGACCCCTCACCCATTACAATTTTCCAACTGACCACCTGCTCCCTGTTGACCAGCTCCTCTTCCTTACCCCTCTCTAATTCCTGTTTTCTCATAGATGGTTATATTTCTTCTCTGCTAATCCCTGATTTTAATTGGTCAGGGAGATGGATTTGAGGTTGATCTCCCATCTCCTTGGCTACAGTACCCCATTAAAACCTTCTTCCCTGGCAATACTTGTTGTCTAAGTGATTGGCTTTCTGTGCAGCGAGCAGCAGGGCCTAGACCAAACCCCTGGTGTTTCAGAAACAATTCCCTATCACAGTCTGTGCCATACACATGTACACAGGCTGCTCTATTTTTGGGGATGCTCTTCTTTGACACTTGGTAGATTTCAATCCATGAGTCCAGGTTGGAGTGATACAGCACCTCTGCAGCAACGCTTTCTCAACCTTCCATAGTACCATTACCTTCAAACCAAAGACTGTCTCTCCTCTCCCAGTGCTTTCTATGAAGTGACTGTATATGTTTGATATATGCTTACTGCAGTGCTGAGATTATTTGCTTTTATATATACCTCCTCGATTAGAGTATAAACTACTATTTATTCTTATATTCCTAGCCCCTAACACAGTGACTAGCAAATAATAAGTGCTTAACAGATGTTTGCCAAAAAAAAAAAAAAAAAAAAAAAGAATGAATTGCTAAGAGTTTCTGATTTATGTGTTTCTTTCTTTGAAACGATGAAAATAAACTGGTCTTTGAAGAACTCTGATTCATTAGTGAGCTTGAAAACCAAACACAATAAACAGAATGTGGAAGTTGGAAGAGGGTCCCTAAGGATGCATTTAAGGAGAAATGATGTGACAGAAGATTTGAAAGTAAAAAAAGAGTCTATCAGGAAGATAAGAAAGCAATTATTAAACAAAAATTAAGAAGCCGATCTCCCTCCCAAGTTTCTAACCTTCGGTAACATGATTGATTCACACTAATCAAAGGTGCCGAATATATTTGCTGCGTGCCATTGGAAAACTACATAACTTAAAACTAATAAAGCACCTCACTTCTTTTTACTGTCTTTCTTCATTTACCCAAGTCACCTCTTTTAAGAGCCATCTCTGATTTGGTTATAGCACATTCATCTACACTGATTGCTTGTACAAGGAAACAGTGCAACCCAGAAATGTCAGAGACTGAAAGGTTGTCTTCTTGCTGTGTAAGATTTACTGTGAACAGAGGGAGGATGCTGACAAATGCTACAACCGTCGCTTCAGGGACAGTCTCTGCCAAACAGAGATATACTGACGAAATGATAATGGTGAAATAGCTGTCAGACCAAATAATTAGAATATGGAGCTGTAATACAGTAAAGTAGCCTTCATATATTTTATACAGTTTGTATTGTTCTATAGATTGTTTGGAGTTTGTGTCCAATGAAAATGGATTAAGAACAACCTGGGATACTCAGCAATAACAACACACAAACATGTGTATACACACCAATGAAGCTTGCATTATTCAATAAAAGTGTTCCTGATACATTGCATGTAAACTGATTTTGTATGGTCAAATAATATCTTAAATGATGAAGGAATTCATTAAATAAATATGAGATATTAGTTAGAATACATGTGAAATTTTAAATCATGTTCCATCAGTAAATACAATTATTACTTTTTAAAAAAGGGTTCATCATGCACTCATTTCTCTAAGAAAAATAATGCAAGAGTGATATCCTTATTAGTAAAATTGGTAAATAGGTTGTCAGCTGCCAAGCACTGCTTTTTAGGAACTTAGGGGCAGAATCTGTCACACACATAGACATCCAAATTAAATAGTCTCAAGTGAGGGCAATATTGGAATAACTGAGCACAGTCCCTCTGCTTGTTTTGTTTTGTTTTTCAGATAGGGTCTTGCTTTGTTGCCCAGCCTGGAGTGCAGTGGTGTGATCATGGCTCACTACAGCCTCCAACTCCTGGGCTCAAGCAATCTTCTCTCTCAGCTTCTGATTTTGTACCTGCCCAACATGTTATTTATAAAATTCCCACAATGTGTTAGGGAAGATGCAAGACATGCCAATGGTGTCCCTACTTTCCAGAGATTTTTCAGCAAATGGAATTACAACAAATGAGCCCCAGACTTTGTTGTTTTAACCATCAGTCTGTTGTGTAGTTAAGACCAGCATACAGATAAAGTTGCCGAGTGTCTCATCTAATCGTGAATTATAAATTAGGCATCTTTTTAATTTTTAAAATGAGCATTAACTCTTTCAGGGAGTTGTAATGCAAAGGTAAGTGTAGAGCACTACTCAGTCAAATTAAAGACAACCTTATAGCTGAATGATTTAACGCCGAGTTACACTGCAACTAGGGAATACTTAGGACCCAAAAGAACTAAGCTCAATATTCTATTTAAATCATAGAATTTCAGAGCTGGGAAAGAACCGTAAAATAATTTATTATTTCCCATTATGTTGTTGGAGTGAATGGCTCATAAAAGATATTAACTTTAGGCAACACAAAGATTATAATTTTATAGTTAAATTTCATATTAAAAGCATAATAAAAAATACATATTTAGACAGAATCTTGCTCTATCATCCAGGCTAGGGTGCAGTGTCCAACCTCCAATCTTAGCTCACTACAACCTTCACCTCCTGGGTTCAAGTGATTCTCCTGCCTCAGGCCTCCAAGTAGCTGGTACTACAGGTGCGCACCACCATGTCTGGCTCATTTTTGTGTATATATATATTTTTTTTTAGTACAGATGGGGTTTCACCATGTTATCCAGGTTGGTCTTGAACTCCTGGCCTCAAGTGGTCTTCCCACCTTGGCCTCCCAAAGTACAGGGATTACAGGCATGAGCCACAGCGCCCAGTCATAATGGAAATATTTATAAATGGTACATCAAACCCATGACTTCATGAATATTTTTGCTTAGGAAAGAGCAAAGTAAGAAGTCAATTAAAAAAAAATGAGAGAAAAAAAAAGGTGGATCCATGTTTCTGTGATACACTGTTTCCATTTAAAAATAAATGTGGCTAGCTGGCTGTGGTGGCTCATGCCTGTAATCCCAGCACTTTGGGAGGCTGAGCTGGGCGGATCACCTGAAGTCAGGAGTTCCAAGACCATCTTGGCCAACATGGTGAAACCCCATCTCTACTAAAAATACAAAAATTAGTCGGGCATGGTGGCGGGCGCCTGTAGACCCAGCTACTCAGGAGGCTGAGGCAGGAGAATGGCATGAACCTGGGAGGCGGAGCTGGCAGTGAGCCGAGATCGCACCACTGCACTCCAGCCTGGGCGACAGAGCCAGGCTCCGTCTCAAAATAAACAAAAATAAAAAATCAATGTGACCAGGCATGGTAGCTCAGGTATGTGATGATCCCAGTACTTTGGGAGGCCTCGGCAGGAGAATCACTCGAGCCCAGGAGTTTGAAACCAATCTGGACAATATAGCAAGACCATGTCTACACACACACACACACACACACACACACACACACACACACACACACAAATAGCTGGGAGTGTTGGTACATGCCTGTGGTCCCAGCTATGAAGGAGGCTAAGGTGGGAGAATTGCTTGAGACCAGGAGTTTGAAACCAATCTGGACAATATAGCAAGACCATGTCTGTACAAAAAAAAAAAAAAAAAAAAAAAAAAA
>NW_016804580.1:3923479-3977130 GCF_001698545.2 Rhinopithecus bieti | reverse complement strand
TTTTTTTTTTTTTTTTTTTTTTTTTTTTTTTAACTATTGCAGGACATGAGAACAAGGTCTAGGTCTAGGGATTAAGGAAAAAAATCAGAGATCAGGCTGTTTAGGCTTCTCTTTTAAAATAGAAAAGAAGAAAAAAGGAGGAGGAGGAGGAATAGGTGGTACAGGAGGAATAGGAAGAGGAGAAGGAGGAGGAGGAGGAAGAGGAGGAGGAATCACATTGGTGGCTTAACCCTGTTTTTAAGGATAAGATCTCAAAATCCTGTTCTCAATTTCCCTTCTCTGGCTCAAAGTTAACATTTAGCAGGATTGTCAGAGCATGGCCAATATATGCACAAGGGACTGGGACTTGGGAGTGAGGTTTGTGGATCTCAAACTGTGAGAACAGCTTTACTTCTTGTAGGCGAAGGCACATGTGGACACGTGGACAGAGTAACAGTTTTTTGCAAGCATTATGAGATGACCTCGGTCACTGTGCTAGTAAAATTCCAGTTTGCTAAGGCTAAGTATTTCTGGGACCAGGACAGGCTTGCTTGTGACACTGTAGCCGCAAAAGCAGCTGTATGCCTTGAGGCACAGAGTAAGCAAGATTTTTATTTTTGCTAAGGATAAATATTCATCAGTGGGTGCAGGCTAGGCCTATCTAGGGATGTCGGGCTTGGATAGCAGCTAAATTTCTACCTTCAAGGATTCACATTATCATACAATGTTTGCAGTGAGAAAGAGTCTGATAGAGAGAATATAATAATACAGGAATATATATTTCATTTGGGGCCAGGGCCAACCATTCAAGAATCTCAAACAATGTTCTGTACCTCCCATGGGTTAGCTACTCCAAGATTTGGGATCCTAATCACCTCTCTTTCTTTCTTTTTTTGTAGAGACAGGGTTTTCTCATGTTGCCATGGCTAGCCTTGAACTCCTGGGCTCAAGCCATCTGCCCTCCTCAGCCTCCCCAAGTGCTGGGATTACAGGCATGGGCCCCACTCCTGGCTGCTTTCTTTCCTTATCAGAAATATAAACAAGCATCGTTCTCCTGATCATTCTTTCCTTCCATTTTACCCCCAAAGTATTTTGGGTTACATTTCTATCATAACATTCATCAGAGTCAAACATATATTATAACTGAACATATTCAGACGAACCAGAAAGTGGGGGTATTATTTGCTGACGCAAAGGAAGTCTTAAGAAATGTTTGTGGAAGGGAATTACGAGACTTGCTCCAGATCACATTCACATCTTATAATTTCCTACTCAACACTCTTTCTACTGTTGCGTACTTACTGTGATGAACTGAACGTTTGTGTCCCCCCAAATTTATATGCTGAAGCCCTATTAAAGCGATGGCATTATGAGGTGGGGCCCTTGGAAGTAATTTGGCTTACATGAGGCCATGAAGGTAGAGCCCTCATGCCCTTATAAGAAGGCAAAGAGACTCCAGATCTTTCTGTCTTTGCCATGTAATAATACAATAAGAAGGTGGCTGTCTGCAAGCCAGAGAGAGGGTCCTCACCAGAAACTGAATCTGCCAGTTCCTGGATCTTGGACTTTTTAGCCTCCAGAACTGTAAGAAATAAATGCTTGTTTATACCACCCAGTTTATGATATTTTGTTTTAATAGCCCAAACTGACTTGTGATTCTATGAAATTACTTAGGATATTTTCAGATCTAAACTTTTCAAACAACTTTTCACATGAATATATGTTATCTCTCAGCACAGCTAAAATAATTCTGATTTTAACTTTTGTTAGTTTATTTACTACATTAGTACAGTGCTTCAAGAGGATGTGGCCCAATGCTGAATAGTAAACAGTTATTTATTGCAAATGGTTCCCCAGGCAAAGATGATATAGTCTGAAAAAGGAAAGCAATGGGCATAGTCAGGCTGCTGGTAAGGTAAGAATAAATGGCTTACTGTTTATTTTTACCCTTTATTTTTTAGTATTTATTTATTTATTTATTTATTTATTTATTTATTTATTTTTGAGTCAGAGTCTTGCTCTGTCACCTAGGCTGGAGGCCAGTGGCACAATCTCAGCTCACTGCAACCTCTGCTTCCTAGGTTCAAGTGGTTTTCCTGCCTCAGTCTTCTGAGTAGCTGGGATTACAGGGACCCTGGCTAATTATTGTATTTTTAGTAGAGATAGGGTTTCGCCACGTTGGCCAGGCTGGTCTTGAACTCCTGACCTCAAGTGATCCACCTGTCTTGGCCTCCCAAAGTGCTGGGATTACCAGTGTGAGCCACTGCACCAGGCCTATTTGTACCCTTTAATCTTGATTTACATATATAGATCTGATGATTATATCTCTCTTCTTTTACTATGAACTCTTGAAGGCTGCTGTATTTCCTGCTTCCTTGAAGGTGTCACTAATGAAAATCTGGAGTATTTTGAACCATGAGGATAGATGTAGAAGACGGCTTTCAGAGATCTTTCACAGTGACCTCTCTTTTGGCCCGTCCCCCCCACGAGAATGCCTTGGTATGTTTCCTTGAAGCTATGGTGTGCTATGGCCCTTGCCCCATATACAGTCATCCTCTAGGCAACACTAGTTTGTTATGGGGACAGGAAGCAGAGGAAATACACCTGCAGAGAGATAATCAAAATAGACAAGCAGAAAGAAACAGAGATGAGAGGCAGATGAAGAATTCCTCTGGCTTAGGCCTTTCTGAGGCCCTACTCATTCATTCCCACCCTGGAGCTCTGTAAGACATCCTGTGTCTTCACCCTAAATTCTTTATTTTGATCAAATCAGCTTGAGTTGCTTTTTTTCCCCTGTAATCAAAGTGTCCTCACAAACACATTAGGTGGCAAGTAGCTAACAGAAGAGTCACAGAATGTATAATAAAATCCAGGAAATCAAATCTCTAACAACAACTTTAAGAGGCTAGTTCCTGTGCTTAGCTTTGTCTGAGCACACCATGCTCCATTCCCTGGTTTTAAAAAGCAATGAAAATTTTTTTCTTTCAAGTTACTGAAGGCCTCTTATGCCACAGATTCTTTGTACAAAATCTAATGGAAAAATCTTAAGGTTAAGGTTAATGTTGAGAGGGTGACGGTTTCCTGCTTACGTGAAGTTCTGTGTATCTCAAGGTTTGGACATTATTTTCAAGGTGAGCCACGTTATTTCACTTACCCATCCCTTGGCCAAACATTTTAACTTACTTTAGGGCTTAAACGATTTCATGCAAAAAGACTGATTTTGAGGCTTAACTTGTAATATCATTATGTGGATGTAATCATTGGATAAGCAATGTTTTTTGGTGATGCTTTCAAGTAGATAATCTTAAATAAAGTCTAGATAATCTTCGGCAATCATATATTGGATATAAATTAGGCACACAATCCCAGATACTGGAAACATAAAAATAGGGATTAATGTGGAAATAGCTGTTACAACATAATGTCATCATTGCTATAACATTGTTGCTGAGGACAGCGTTCTGACTGACTCACCCCGACAGGATGGCAGGAAATACTTGCCTGGTATCAAATATATATGCGGTTGACTAGCTCTGCCAGGCAGAGGTCATGAATAGTCATATGCTTTTGGGGAATAGTGAGACTTTTCCCAGGAGTAGGGTGTGGAAGAATGGGAACAGTGAAAAATTAAACTTGCTGTATTATCACTTGAATATTTCATGAAATAATTTTGAAAAGCTATGCATCTCCTTTTGCATCTCTAGGTTCATATTATTTCAGACTTTTACTATATGTTTACATTTCTAACATATTTTATGTTGCAGATGTGCTTTAAATATAATAGCATGAAATTTGGAGATGTAAATTGAGCTCCTTAAAACTAGAGAAATTGTTTTTCACTTAATCTAAAGGACAAAGCCAGTCGGGCTGTCTGTCCAGTCAATGAAATCAGAATTTTCTTTTGAGAAGTTTAACTTTATTGTCCAACTCAAATAGAAATGTTAAAATATGTCCTAGCACAATCATCTCTATTGATTGTGATTTGTAATTCTAAGGGGTGAGAAGTGAAAGGAGAGAAGAGGAAGGAGGAGGGAGGAGGGAAAAGGGAACCGGGGAAAGGAGAAGGGAGAAGGTGAGGGAGGGAGAAGAGAAAGAGAAAACAAGAAGGAGGAAAAGGGGGAGGGAGAAGAAGAGAAGGGGAGGGGAGAGGAAGGGAGGGAAGGGAAAGGTGAAAGAGAAGGGAAGGGGAGGGGAGGGGAACTTGGCAAAGGTTTATCTCCTGCTCCTTTTCCCATATTGCTTGTCTTGAATCTCATCTTTTGCTACTTAAGTTTCTTTTTTGGGTGCTTCAGTCCCTGAGTGTCCCTCTGCTCCCTTCTTCCAGGGCATATTCCTCCATCTCCCCAATATAGTTTTGAGATAAGGAAAAGGACATTTGAGAAAGAGGAAATGACAAAGAAGGCACAGCAAGCTGGCACACCTTCCTCAATTAGATCCCTTTCAGAAGAGAATATATGACATTTGAGCATCTGCAAAATGATTCCCTAGAACTATCTGGGCCACATCCCCTTATGAGGTCACTGAGGTTTGAGAGTAAGGATCTGAGGGTCTGAAGCCCTTGAGTAGAGTGAACCTCTGGGTCTGCCTAGCCATCTGCTGAGGCTGGTCTGCTTCCTTTGAAGGATTCCTTCTCTCTCTCTTTCTCTCTTTTTAATTTTTTTAAATTTTATTTTTAGAGAGATGGGGTCTTGCTTTGTCACCCAGGCTGGAGTGCAGTGGTACAATCACAGCTTACTGCAGCCTTGACCTCCCAGGCTCAAGCAATCCTCTCACTTCTGCCTCCTGAATAGCTGGGACTACAGGCACGCACCACCACACCTGGTGAATTTTTGTATTTGTTTGTAGAGGTGTGGTTTTGGTATGCTGCCCAGGGTAGTCTTCAGCTAGAGATTCCCTCACCTTGGCCTCCCAAAGTGTTGGGATTACAGGCATGAGCCACTGTACCCGGCCTGAGGGAATCCTTCCCTCTTGAGTACAACTTGTAAGAACTTCATTATCTTAGTCTTAAGAGCAGGTGCGGATCAAATGACTCGAAAGGTCACTAAAACTGACTACAGTCTTGGGTGATAATTGTTTTTGGCAGTCATAGGGAAAAAAGCCTTTTGTTTGGAGATGAGGGAAATCAGAAGAGAAGGTGTCCAGGAAGGTAATCAGAGGGTTAGAGATAGATATTATCTTGTACCTAACCCGCTTCTATTAGGTAGTAGAGACTAAGACTTGAGTCACTCATAGATCAAGTATCACAACAAGGTAGTTTAGAAACATGAAAGTGCTTCTATTTTTTTGCAATTATTCATTTCTTTCATATTTTATCAACCTCCTTTCTTCCCGGTCCAGTTCATCTACCTTGGGTAAATTTCATAAATTTATGGCCTCCTGAAGCTTCCCCAGAAGCAGATCCTGGTGCTATGCTTCCTGTATAGCCTACAGAACTGTTAGCCAATTAAACCTCTTTTAAAATAAATGACCCAGTGTCAGGTATGTCTTTGCAGCAATGCAACAATGGCCCAATACACCTTTGAAAGGAAAGGTAGCTGTGTCTACCTTCAGCTCAACCCTGCCCCTATTGCCCTGTCCAGGAAGGGCATCACCTCACCTGAATGAGCACTGCCTGAACAACCCTACAATTCCAATTTATCTCTATTTTCCGTGTTTCCTCGAATGGACTGAAAGTAAACTCCAGCTTCCCCATCTTCTGTGGATCTACATAACTGAGACATAGTACAATTTCCTCCCTCCCTCTTTTCCCTGCTTTCACCACAGTACAATTTGCTTCCTTCCCAGGTACATATTACATCATGGTCTTTATTATTATTATTATTATACTTTAAGTTCTGTGA
Source organism: Rhinopithecus bieti (assembly GCF_001698545.2). Taxonomy (NCBI): domain Eukaryota; kingdom Metazoa; phylum Chordata; class Mammalia; order Primates; family Cercopithecidae; genus Rhinopithecus; species Rhinopithecus bieti. The sequence goes on along the minus strand of NW_016804580.1, from coordinate 3,971,311 downwards.
TACATTTGTAGAACGTGCAGGTTTTTTACACAGGTATATATGTGCCATGGTGGTTTGCTGCACCCATCAACCATCTAGGTTTTAAGCCCTGCATGCATTAGATATTTGTCCTAATGCTCTCCCTCCCTTCCCCCCCATCCCCCAACAGGCCCCAGTGTGTGATGTGTCCCTGTGTCCATGTGTTCTTATTGTTCAACTCCCACTTATGGTGAGAACATGCGGTGTTTGGTTTTCTGTTCCTGTGTTAGTTTGCCAAGAATGATGTTTTCCAGCTTCACCCATGTCCCTGCAAAGGGCATGAACTCATTCTTTTTTTATGGCTACATAGTATTCCATACCACAGTCTTTTTAAGACTTGCTGGGGCAGAATACTCAAGTGGCCATCTACTTTCAAAACATTAAGCCAAAATTGTCTTTACACTCCTAGAAACGTTTTCTTTACACTCTACTCTGACGCAGCTCCAGGGAATAGATTTTTGTAGATTTTGCACCTGTCTTCTAGCCGTCATCAATCTAAACTATTGATTCTTTTGCAGTCTTTCCATCATTGATTTTGGGTAGTGCTGGTGATGGTATCTTCCTCACCTTCCCCATTTTTTCTCCCAGGAAAGAGGAAAAACTTCTCACCAAATATACTGCACTATTCCAAAGACAGTAACTTCAAAAACTCTCATCCTTCTTTCTTTCCAGTCATCTCTTTATATAGACTGGGAAGAGGAAAGAGATGGTTCAACAGAGATGGTTCTGCTTCCTTTCGTGAGCCTCAGGGATTTGTGTCTGACCCCAATTATTGGTAGTCTTTGGCAGTTTATAGAACATGTGTTACTTGAACCTCTTATTTGAGGGGTGTAGCCAATTTCACTCAATTCCTTGTGATACTTGTGTATGAGGGATGGATACTATTAGAGTTCTGGTGTGTTTGGTAAGACAATAAAAATAGCTATATCTGAGCTTTACACCTCAAATAATGATGCTACCCTTTATTCCTCAGGCTTCAAAGGTAGATTCCAGGATATGGAAATTATAAGCACTAATATCTCATATGTTAAGGTCAAAGTAGTTACAGAAATATTCAGTTGGAAAGTCTAACAAATGGTTGAAAGCATGGTATGGATCTGGAGCTTGGAAACATATTTCAGTAAGAGAGAGACCTGACTTGAAGGCATTTACATCTAGATGTCACTTAAAATCTTGGAAATGAATGACATCTATGGAGAATGTGTAGAGGAGGAAGAAAAGTGGATGGAGAGGCAAACCCTGGGGAATCTAAAGAAGTTACTGGAAGAAAATACTTAAAAAAACAGTGAGACAGAAGAAAATTTGAGGTTAAGAGAAGAAGGACAAAGAAATAGGAAAAGGGTAAATAGAAGTAGAGTCTGGCAGAGAAAGAAGGTAAGAAGCAAAGAGAAAGGAACATGTAAAATTAAAGAAAATGAGAGAAATAGAAGAGAGCAAGAGAGGCGGCTCTGTCGGGCTTTGGCACAGTGACACCAATATTTGCGCGAGGGTCCTCTCAATAATTTCCAATGATAGGCTGTTCAACATGAATCTGGAGAAATTGTGAAATTTAGAATTATTTTCGAACGCTCTTGCTGGTGGTATGAAAATGACAGCTTGCTTACATATCATGAAAGTTAACTTTTTGTGTCAACTTGGCTAGGCTATGATGCCCGATTGTTTGGTCAAACACTAGTCTAGAGGTTGCTGTGGAGGTAGTTTTCAGACGTGATTAACCATTATAATCAGCTGACTTTAAGTAAGGCAGATGGCCCTCCATAACGGGAGTGGGGGCGGGGGGCTCAAGCGCAGACTGGGATTTCCTTATAAAGAAAGGGTTCTGTCTTAAGACTGAGAAGCAAAAACTGTCAGAGTTTCCTGCCTGGTGTTTTGCCCTGCAGATTTTAGACTCAAGACTGGACCATCAACTCTTACTTGGATTTCTACTCTGCTGGTCTGCCTTATAGTTTTCAAGCTTGCCAGTCCCCACAATGGCATGAGACAACTCCTTAAATCTCTCTCTCTCTCTTTCTCTTTCTCTCTCTGTCTCTATCTCTATATCCTATATTTTTTTTAATGTTTCTCTGGAGAAGCCAGACAAATACATGTGTGTATTCTAGCACACAACTAGTATTTCACCTAGTGGTTTATGTATCTGCTTCTTTCTCTAGCTTAGAAACTTCTTAAAGTCTAGACTGCTTCTCATTCATGTTTGTGTTCATGTTGTCTAGCATATTGTAGGCTCACAAAAAATAATTACATAATTAATATTGAATAAGATAGTCTTTTTTTTCTTTTTTTTTTGGAGTCTCACTTTGTCACCCAGGTTGAAGTGTGGTGGCGTGACCTCAGCTCACTGCAACCTCTTCCTCCCAGGTGCAAATGATTCTCCTGTCTCAGTCTCCCAAGTAGTTGGGATTACAGGCATGTGCCACCACACCAGGATATTTGTTGTTGTTGTTGTTGTTGTTGTTGTATTTTGGGTAGAGATAGGGTTTCCTCATGTTGGCCAGGCTGGTCTTGAACTCCTGACCTCAAGTGATCTGCCCGTCTTGGCCTGCCAAAGTGCTGGCATTACAGTCATGAGCCACTGCGTCTGGACCAAAATAGTCTTAATAGATTGCAAATATCATTTTTTTCTTATGAACACCACAGTTCCATAATAACCTAGCTATAATTCCTGTTATCAAGATAGTTGTCTATTTATTCACATGATTGCAGGCTGGAGATCTGAAGATAATTCATGAGGAGGGATGTACAAATTGACATTAAGGAAAAAAGTGAAGTATCCTTTGCTCTGTGACATATTTGGTGTTACAGCAGATCTAAATTTCTGACCACAAACTCAGGTGTTCAAGATATGATGCATTTCTTTAATTTCTAAAAATGTTATTAAATCTTTTAGTGAGCCCTTATCTTGCTGAGTTCATAAAAGCCAATCACATTCATTACTTGGTTTACTTGGAACCCATGCTAGGAATGAGAAAATGGGTAATGGGTAGAAAATATCCAGGACCCTTGGTGGCACTGTTGATTGTGAGGGTCTCTGAGTCATGCATGAGCCCAGCCTGCAGAGTTCCTTCATGCCGATGCAGCAGCTTTTGGCTCTGTTTTGCACATGCTCAGTACATGGGGTGCTAGGGCTAAAACATTAGTGCTGAGTCCTGCCTCCCTATGTGATATGGTTTGGCTGTGTCTCCACCCATATCTCACCTTGAATTGTAATAATTCTCATGTGTCATTGGAGTGACTTGGTGGAAAGTAATTGAATCATGGGGGTGAGTCTTTCCCATGCTGTTCTCATGATGTGAATACGTCTCGCGAGATCTAATGGTTTTATAAAGGGGAGTTCCCTACACAAAGCTGTCTTGCCTGCTGCCATGAAACATATGCCTTTGGCGGCCAGGCACGGTGGCTCAGGCCTGTAATCCCAGCACTTTGGGAGGCTGAGGCGGGTGGATTATGAGGTCAGGATTTTGAGACCAGCCTGGCCAAGATGGTGAAACCCCGTCTCTACTAAAAATAAAATTAGCCGGGCATGGTAGCAGGTGCCTGTAATCCCAGCTACTTGGGAGGCTGAGGCAGGAGAATCACTTGAACCTGGGAGGCAGAGGTTGCAGTGAGCAGAGATTGTGCCACTGTACTCCAGCCTGGGCAACAGAGTGAGACTCCATCTCAAAAAAAAAAAAAAAAAAAAAAAAAGAAAGAAAGAAAAACATGCCTTTGCTTCTCTTTTGCCTTCCACCATGATTGTGAGGCCTCCCCAGCCATATGAAACTGTGAGTCCATTAAACTTCTTTCCTTTATAAATTATGCAGAAGTCTCGGTATGTCTTTATTAGCAGTGTGAGAACAGGCTCTTACACTGTGTAAGCAAAGAAAGAATTCCCTTTGCTGTTCTGCTATCTTCCCCAGGCACCACCAGAAGTGGCAAGTCTAGCCCCTCAAGTCTTTTTAGTCTGTGGATAATGTTATACACACACACACACACACACACACACACACACACACACACACACACATGATAATGTCGTATATATATATGATAATGTCGTGTATTGTCATATATATATAGATGCCCTCAAAAAGGCTCCTAACATAATCTGAAAAGTAAATTTCAGGCTTTATACTAAAAAAAGAAGAGCAATTCTTGTTAGGTAGCTCCTCCTTTCTGCCCAGAAAAATAAATCCATAAAGCATGAAAACACTAAAGTTTCCTGCATGTAATATGGAGTGACAGAAAAAAATAGCAAAGGAAATGTTGCAGAAAATTTTTCTGCTATGGTATATTTCATTTAGCAACTAAAGGCATCACTTACCTTATCGGTGCTTTTCTGTTTGCAAGAAAACACAAGACCGCAACTGTGATATGAGTCATCAGGAATGCTAATCCAATACCCAGGAGAGTCCATATATCTGGAATTTTAAACCAATGAAAAAGATAAATATGCAGTGAAATATATTAGAGACCACCCAAACCAAGCCATTTGTTTAGTCATAATGTCACCTACTATTCTGAGCGTATGTGAAGTCTGTAGTAGGAGGATTAAACTTGATATGGCATCGATTTCCGTTCCATCCTTGTCCACATCTGGAAATGAGATAAAATGAAATAGTTGGAAAAAAGAAAAGTGAAAACATACTTGAACAGAACTGGCATGGGATAAAATGATGAATGTAAATAAATAGCGAGATACTGGGAACATGGATAACTTTGATAAAAAACGACAAACATTAAGCCAAAGTAAAACCAAAATTAAATTGTATTATTTTCATATTGTTGTGTAAGATAATTTTCTTCAATATTCATCTTCTTGACTTTATAAGGTAGAAACATGGTTTCCCCATGGTTCTTTGTTTTTTAAAATTGACTCATTCTTCTCCAGTGTCCAATATTACTTTACTTTATCCATCATTTGCCTCAAATCCAAAAGGGGATGCATTTTTCTATAGTGAAGAGATTTGAGTTATTTCAGAACACTGATGGAGCAGATTCAAATTTTACATTACCATAAATACAAACCAGAGAACACATTTATTTCTCATTACAAAGGGATAATCCTTCAAGTGTTTAGACTTGGAAACAGGTTAATAATCTCATTTGATGCACTAATAAAATCTCAGATACTTACTACGGTTCCATCACCTTTGTTTTATTTAGGGATGTATATGATGAAACTTTTAACACTGGTGCGGATGGTCTTGAGAAAGTTAAGAACGAAAGAGTACCTTCTGCCTCTAAGGGAGATAAGGTTTATTGCTAAGCAGTAAAGGTATTGAAAATTTTCTGGTAGTATCTGAAAGTTTATGTACATACACTTGTTTACCAGCAGCAACAGGAAACAAATTATGATGGGTTTGGTCAAATTTCCTGCCAACTTCACAGTACATGCTACAAAATAGGATGAAGACTTAGCTTTTGAATACATATGTATGAAAACTGAGTGTTAGAAGCAATGCTTCTTCAGCACAACGTATCAAATTCTCACTTAATCTCTTTTAAATTTGAAAATTTGTATGCTCAAAAGTAATTCCTTCACAAAAGCAATCAGCTTCTTTAAATATAAAAAGCTTAGATGTTCATGGAGGCCTATCAGAATGCCTTTCTTTCTTTAGCAAATATTATTTTAAAAGTAGAAATGGAAGACAATGTCATTGTTTTAATGTTTCTGCAATTCAGATTAAAATAAATTATAACTGTGGGATATTGGGGTATTTGATTTTTCCCCTCACAGTCCTTAAGATGCATTCCTTGTCAGTCCTCACTTGACCTTGTGAATCCGACCTGTCAGTCTTTCACACGTGCACACACTGGTATGATCAAGAGATGGGGACACATTTTCACTCTGAGTTAATTCAATTCCTTTAAATGTTGAAAGTGCTACTTTCCTGGCATCAGGGCTACGGTAATCATCTTAAACAAACAGTACATGTTTGAATGTGCCTATTGATAAATTTTAGTGGAAACTGTCTTGGAGCATCAGTTAAAAAAATAATGGGGAAACCCAAGACATATGGAGAAAGAATATGGATGCTGTCTCCCTCTCTCTCCCTCTCTCTACCTACCTACCTACCTACCTACCTACCTACCTACCTACCTACCTACCTTTCTTTCGTTCTATCTTCTATCCACCTATCTGTAATCTATATTGCCTCTTTATCTAAATGTATATTTATATTTATATATAAAACCTGGTGATGAACAAATAGAGTACTGAGTGGCCTTTTGATAGTTCTATGGGGAGTTCAACTAGACTGAAATAATTCTTATGTTAATTTTACAGAAAATATGCATAGAACGAGGGATAAAACAAAAAATAAAGACAGAAAATTCATTCTTATACTGATAAAATTTGTCTATAAAATAAAAGAACAGAAAGATTTAGTGAGAAATAAACCTTATCACCCATTTAGAGGTGCAGGATATTCTCCAATTCTGCACTTTGTAAAGACCTGCCCATTCTAGTGTTAGAAGTTTTATTATGTATGTTTCTAAATAAAACAAAGGTATTAGAATCTTCGAAGGGGTCTTCCTTCCAATAGCTATGGAAATATATACTACTAATTGATTGATTGATTTTACCACAGAGCAGTTATGTTATAGAACAAATCAAACTAATATCATCCTATCAGCTAACATGAGAGAATAATAGGAAATAAACTACGGTAAGGGTCAAAAGTAGTTTCAAAATATGTTGAATTGTAGTCATTTTTGGTATACGAAAACTTGAATTTAATAAGTATGATTCATTTATATCTTTATTTGTTGTGATATTTACATAACAAAGTTACAAAAAATGATTTTAGAGAAAAACGAATACACTACCCCCCAAAACTTTCCACTTCAGTTTTTTTGTGTGTATCAGCCTGCCATCTTGAAACAAAATGATTTCTATACATGTTTTCGAGGGAATTTACCTTCTACAAATTTTAATAGATGTCAGTAAATTTTTAAATGGGAGTAGAAACTACTGAGATTTTAAACTTACATGGTGAAATCTATGATTCCAAAAATTTTAGTCAGTAAGTCTGAACATAAATTGATATGTTGCAACCTGAAGCAAACATTGCAATCTCCATGCTAAAATTCCCAAATTATCCCCTCCTGTGTAACAAGTTTCCTTATAAAATCACAGAACTGTCATGGGATAAAATGATGAATGTCAATAAATAATGAGATACCAGGAACATGGATAACTTTGACAAGAAACCAAAAACGTTAAGCCAAAGCAAAACCAAAATTAAACAGTACTATTTTCATATCGTTGTGTAAGATAATTTTTTTCAATAGTCACCTTGTTGACTTTATAAGATAGAAACATGGTTTCCATATGGTTCTTTGTTTTTAAAAATTGACTCATTTGGCACCAGTGTCCAATATTACTTTACTTTATCCATCATTTGCCTCAAATCCAAAAGGGAGTGCATTTTTCTACAGTAAAGAAAAATTTTCTATAGTGAAGAAAATTTCCCTTGTAAAATTGTCACTTGATGTTTATTACATTAAAAATAATATATACTTGAAGTGACAAGGAAATTATCCACAAATGTATGTTAAAACACAAACCGTCATTCCCATATGCAATTCCATCCTCCCAAGGTAACTAAGGGTATGTCTCCTTCTACTACTTTTACCTTCTCATAGAACACACACACATACAGATACACAAACACATAGAGCTATCTATATATTGGTTTTGTATGTGTGCTTCCTATAATAGAAGCATATACTTCTCTCTGCACCTAGCTTTTTCTCTCAACGATATATCACGCATTTCCTTAAGATCAGATATCTGTGCAAATAACTGTCACAGACATTTATTTTTAGAAATTATCATATTGTACATGTATACATAAATATGTATTTTTCGTTCAAACTTTTTATTGTTGTTGCTTTTCTTTCTTCTTCTTCTTTCCTCTTCACCCCAGTATATAAAGGTGAAGAGGAGGAGAAGGGAGAGACATTTGCTGCGTTGCAGAAAGAAGCAAGTGAGAATATTAAACACGCATTTTCATCTTTGTTAAACTAAACCTCCTCCATGGAATATCCAGTGTTCAAAGTAATTGTGGCAGTCTGATCTCTGGATTTCTTTAAAATCTTTCTGAAAGGGGTGAGTTTCCAACCCATCTAATGGCACACAGAGAACAGCATTAATCACACGCGAGAATGGTGTGTTGAAGTTCCACCCATTCTTTAAACAACAGCAGTGAAAGAAATTTCTCTCCTGCCATCCCCCTGTGTACTGTGGGCTGGAAGCAAAAATAGAAAATCCCGTCTGCACTAACTAGAGCTTGGTGGACTCCCTTATCTTCCAAGCTAACCATAACTAATAAGAATCATTAGGGTCGGACATGGTGGCTCAGGCCTGTAATTCCAGCACTTTTGGAGGCCAAGGTAGGAGGATTACTTGAGGCCAGGAGTTTGAGATTAGTCTGGGCAACAGGGAGAGACCTCTTCTCTACAAAAATTTTAAAAATTACCGTGCAAGGTAGTGTGCCCCTGTAGTCCTAATTACTAAGGAGGTTAAAGTGAGAGAATTGCATAAGCCCAAGAGTTGGAGGCTGCAGGGAGCTATGCACTGCATTCCAGCATGGGCAACAGAGCAAACCCTGTCTCAAAAAATAATGATATTAATAGGCCGGGCACAGTGGTTCACGCCTGTAATCCCAGCACTTTGGGAGGCCAAGGCGAGCAGATCATCTGAGGTCAGGAGTTCCAAGACCAGTCTGGCCAACATGGCGAAACCCCGCCTCTACTAAAAATACAAAAATCAGCTGGGTATGGCAGTGGGTGCCTGTAATCCCAGCGACTTGGGAGGCTGAGGCAGGAGAATTATTTGAAGCTGGGAGGCAGAGGTTGCAGTGACCCAGATCGCACCACTGCACTCCAGCCTGGCGGACAGAGTGAGATTCCATCTCCAAAATAAAATAAAATAAGTAATAATAATAATTAAGGTGTTTTACAAAGAAAATACTACAGTGATTTTCTCCATTATTTTCCCCATGGAATCTGGGTAGGGAAGCTTAGCTATCTCCCTCATCTATTTATTAGATTGGTGTGAAATTAATTGCAGTCGTTGTTTCTAAAAGGAATGGTCAAAAGTGCAATTACTTTTGCACCAACCTAATATTTCTCAACAGTAAATCAGTAAGATTTGTATAACAAATGAAAAATGAGAAAATGTCTAATCCTGAAGGGATAAAGCAAGTATTTGTTTTTAAGCGGTGTTTTGGGTATTTTTATAGTTGGCTGGGGTAAAGGGTGAAGGCTCCTGTAGAAAGAAATAGGACAGGGAGAGTGGATAAGCTAGGTGGAGGTAATTCAGTGGGTTTAGGCTAGGTTGATGCCAACCAGAGAAAACCAGTACAAGTAGGGATATTTGTGGCATAGCTGCGGGGAGCTGAGTGGCTGAGTGGCTTGGTGGGTGGGTATGGGAAATGCTGAACCATTGTCTGAGGCCAGAAAGAAGGATCCTAAAGGAATAGCACAATGAGATTCACTTTAGGAGCTTGACAATTTAAGGACTAGAATAGCCCTTTGCAGGTAATCTCTTTGCTATTTTATGACTACACAAGGCTGAATGCAAATATGATTCTGCCCTTTGTGTAATCCAAAAAGATCCATAAAGACCATAAACATTAAATAATACTTGTACTAAGACACATCAATCTAAATTAGAATGCTTGTTTGTTTTAATGTCAAGAAGAAAAAAATTGTTAGATGTGATGTAATTACTTTGGCAGTCATATTTTTATAGGGAATTATTAGAATCAGTTTTACTCACAAAATTAACAGTTAATCTAAACAGGAGGAAAAAAAAAAAAAAACCCAAACACTTGCTATTTTTTTTTTCAAAGAGCACTTAAAAGTAAAAAACATCCCAAGAGGACCTGATATATTTTGAGCTTTTATGGGGCTCTACATTTTACCACTTCTTTCACATGTCTAATATGTGTTAGTGTAACACTGCAGCATTTCAGCCTTATGTTTTGAACTCTGGAAGTTTAAACTATTACCCAATGTATGTTGCACATGCTGTGGTTGCCTCCTTCAAATTCATTTAGCCTTCCATCCTCACTCCCTTCCCGCCACAAATTGTTTGGCATTTCCATGATTTGGTTGGGATTGTTACAGTAGGTCACTAGTCAGATATTAACGGGGCAGAAGAAGGCACCCCTCCACCAGAAATGCCAGGTGACCATCAGGTGATGGTTAGGCAGTTATTAAGCTGCCTCTCTAAAATAATAATTGGCCACAGCTGAAGCAAAGGCAGTTTCCCAGTAGATAGAAACACCTGAAACTGGAGATCAGCAGCTTCCTAATAAGATCTCTGGAGTTGAGCAAATGGGCTCACACATGCACACTAAGAGGCAAAACGGCAGAGTTTAACTGGTATATGACCTTCCTCTAGGGATGTTGGACTGGTAAGGGAAGAATGCCTCAAGAGAGCATGCACACAACTCCAGCAAACAGACCACGCACGGCCCCTCCCAAGCATCGGTAGGCCCCCACACATGCAGACAGCCCACCCCAAGGGAAGAATCAGGGGAGAAGGGATGCAAGACCCTGGAAGTATGCCAACATGTAAAACTCCACGTCAAACGTCAAACTGTGCTCTTGATCTCTCAAGTTTCCCACTCGGCCCTCTTCCAAGTATACTTTACTCCCTTTCATTCCTGTTCTAAAGTTTTTAAATAAATTTTCACTCCTGCTTTAAAACTTGCCTGTGTCTCTCCTCTGTCTTATGCCCCTCGGTGGAACTCTTTCTTCTGAGAAGGCAAGAATGGAGGTTGCTGCAGACCCGTAAGAATTTACTGCCTACAGTAACATACTTAAGTGTTGCATGACTCAGATACTCTCCACTGCTAACAGAACTGAACCCTCAACCCAGTTCCTAGGGTCATGCCATTTTTCTTGCTCTAATGTGGGTTCAGAACCACACCTATCACCGCACGGCATTGCCAATCCACGGGATTGGTTCATAGATAGACATGGATGTAAGTTTATCCAGTAAGAATTCTGTCACAAAAGGGTACATTTCGATGGATAATTGTGGTAAGAGACCTCTTCTTCCCAACTCTGATGTAAAAGAGGAAGCATGCAGCCCTCTTAATCTCAGGTACTCATCTGCTACCATTGTGCTACAATAAACAGCCAAGGGATAAAATCAACTAATAGGAAGACAGGGCCTTCAAAATCATGAAGAAATAGCAGAATAACTTTGATGGCATTGCGAACTTTTCCATCAGTTCATGTTCCAAGCCTGCTCTGCATGTAGACATTTTAGTTGTATAAAGTCAATAAATTCCTGTATCATATGAGCCAGTTTGAATCGGGTCTTTGATTACTAGCACACACACACATCTACACACAAACTTTAATTCTTCTACTTCTCCATTTTACTCCCTACAGCTCTTCTCATTAAATCAATAATCCTGTGTTCATAAAATATTTACTGAATGTCTACTACGTACAAGGTACTCGACCAGATATGTTGAGGATATGAAGATGGACAAGCCATGGCTGAATATTTGTAGAAGCATGAACTTCGCGAGAAAATGAAAAATACATGTAAAAATCAACTAAGATGCAAAATAGAAAATAAAATAAAGATAAAGAAAAGTTCTTAAAGAGAGCATCAAAGAATTGCTTCATGAATTTTATTTTCCAGACCTAGAAAGTGAAAATGTGCAGTCTCACCTGGGCATTTATGGACCATATGATAAATTAAATTATATGTATTCTTAAAGAAGGAAGTGTTTATATATGTATACTGTATCTGTGCTTTGAAAATATTGGTTATCCAAGTATATAGAAATCCTATAACTGATTTTTTTCTGGAGAGATATGTCCAAATATGAGTTGTTAATAGGATCCTAGACTAACCTGCAGATTTACTAATTCTATATCATAGTATACTGATTCCATACCATGCTTAGTCTCTAATTTTGTAGTTTTGAAGGATGTGGAGAAAAATTCCTTCAGAAGCAGTATGTTTGGAATATATTCCAGATTCAATTTATAATTTATGTATTTATAGTATGTAGCCTTGTTTTTCTTTTTAGCAGGCTATGTTTATTTATTTGTTTGTTTGTTTTTAAGTCAGAATCTTGCTCTGTTGCCCAGGCTAGATTGTAATGGCACAATCTTGGCTCACTGCAACCTCCATCTCCCAGGTTCAAGGGATTATTCTGCCTCAGCCATCTGAGTAGCTGAGACTACAGGCATGTGCCATCATGCCTAATTTTTGTATTTTTAGTAGAGACGGGGTTTCGCCATGTTGACCAGGCTGGCCTCAAAATCCTGGCCTCAAGTGATCCATCTGCCTCAGCCTCCCAAAGTGCTGGAATTACAGGCATGAGCCACCATGCCCAGCCATTAGCAGGCATTTTTTTATAGCAACATAACTATGAAACTCATGTCTATCATGTTGAAAGGTGATGGTGTCATTCTTCATTTACATTATATGCTTTAGAAATTATATAAAGCCCACCCAATAAGAAATATTTATTGAGTACTCATTATGTGCTAAACAAGGTTCTAAATGCTTTCTAGATTTTTAATGATATGATAATGTTACAAAGTCCAAATTATTTCCCCATTTCATAGAGGAGAAGACGAAGTCACAGAGAGATTGAGCTGTAAATCACCAAAGGGTACAATCTGATGGAGATTTTCAACTTTGGCTCTGTTGACTACATGGTTTTGCTTCTTGTCTTCTTTCTAAAGTTAATATATGCAGACATAAAAAAGAATGAGTTCATGTCCTTTGCAGGAACGTGGATGAAGCCGGAAACCATCATCCTCAGTAAACTGACACAGGAACAGAAAACCAAACATTGCACGTTCTCTCATAAGTGGGAGTTGAATAATGAGAACACATTGACACAAGGAGGGGAACGTCACACACCGGGGCCTGTCGGTGGGTGGGGGACAAGGGGAGGGAGAGCATTAGGACAAATACCTAATGCCTGCTGGGCTTGAAACCTAGATGACGGGTTGATAGGTGCAGCAAACCACCACAGCACATGTACACCTATGTAATAATCCTGCGTGTTCTGCACATGTATCCCAGAACTTAAATAAATAAAAGAATGCATAAAAACCATTTGTAAAGCTAATTAACTTCACAATTTTTATCTGTTATGAGAGCAACACTCTCATAACATAATAAATTTCTGGCTGTATAGGTCTGAAAATGTCCGTTTATCACATTAAGCCTCAGCCTGCAAACATCTCAAGATATAGAGAGGCAGCTGTGATGCTGGAAAGAGAAAGGAATGCAGGACTCAGGGCACCTGGAGTTCAAGCTAGACGCTGCTGCTTTCTAGCTATGTGGCTTTGGGATAGTCAGGCAGATTCAGTTTCCTATTTACAAAGGGCAATAAGTATCACTCTCAGAATGTGTGTGAGAATTAAATATTACAATGCACGTGAAGATACATTGTAGACTGTAAAGTGCTATGCCAAGCTGTTTGCTACACAATTTTTAGCTTTCTGCTATAAATTCTGGTCGTGGCTTTTCCCAGCTGACCTTAGGACCACATTCCCTAACAGCCTGGTCTGCCAAGGAGCTGGATCTAGCAAGCGCAGTCTCTGATCCCATTGTGAGCACTCGGTTAAGACTTAGAAAGAGTTAAAAAATCACTGCCAGTTTCCGTTTTCATGGCTTACCAATTCTGTTATTTAGAAACCCTTCCTACCTCCCTCTCTTCCTCCCTACCCTCCTCTTCCCTCCCCTCTCCTCCCCTCTCCTCTCCTATTCTCTCCTTTCCTTTCCTTTCTCTCTTTCTTGAGATGGGGTTTCCCCATGTTGGCCAGGCTGGTCTTGAACACCTGGCCTCAAGTGATCTGCCTGCTTCAGCCTCCCAAAGTGCTGACATTACAGGAGTGAGCCACTGTGCCCGGCCTCAAACCCATTTTGATGTCTCAGTAGCCTGGAGGCTTTTGATCCTGTTACACAGCAGATGCTGAAGATGCTTAGTACCTGCCATGTGCATGACTTTTCCTCATGCCCAGGTGAAGTTTCTATCCCATCAGAAGGGCTCCAGGTGGGAGAAAGTACTGCTCTACCAACTTAACCTGAAAGCTGCAGCTCAGACCGAGTGTTTTCTGGGCCATATGCTGAGCCTCTGTCAGCAGAAGGGAAAATTGAGGTAATCTTCAGCAAGCCATTCTCATTGTCATGGGTGAATTATATCGTAACAAAATGAGAAAGCAAGAGAAGTCACTAAATAATCTCTGAGCCACAAGGCACTAAAATTCTACTTTGAGTAGCAGTGATTAATTTGCTTGGACTAATTTCTTGCACATCTAATTAGCTCTGGCATGTTTCATAATATTTATAAGTATTAGGCAGAGCCCACCTGAAAGAGAGAGATAAACATCCCGCTCCATTCATGCATAAGAGCCTGCTTTCTTAACATGAAGAGGAGAAAGGAAAAAATAAAATATAATTGGACGCTTTCAGCCACAGCCAACCTAATCAAATCTTTCCTAAATTCTAATAGGTCTTTTGCTATTAGTAGGTTATAACGAAGGAGTTTTGGAAATAACTTATTCCTGAGTGTGCTTGGTAACACCCATTCATTATACTAACGCCTGGAACAAAAACTCCTCCCACCTTTATTGTCATTGTGTGCCCATCTCAGCTCATTTGTCTCATTGTCAGAGAAAACAAATGAGGAACCTCAAGTTTTCTAAGCATGGGTTCACAATTAATTTGACTGGAACTGGCAGAGGGTTTACTCCAGTCTTTTAATTGACTTGAATTGTTCTAATAAGTCTAAAGTTAAAAAAAAAGTTTTATTTATAATTGTTCTAATAAGTCTAAAGTAAAATAAACTGCTAACACAGAGATACAGTTATTTCAGAAATTAGCTGGGCATGGTGGTGCATACCTGTAGTCCCAGCTACAGCTAATGTGGGGAGGCCATCCTGAGACAGAGGTAGCAGTGAGCTGAGACTATGCCACTGCACTCCAGCCTGGAGATAGAGCAAGACACTGGCTCAAAACAACAACAACAACAACAACAACAACAACAACAACAACAACAACAACAAAAGTGACATTTCCCCACAAAAACCTCATCCAAAGGTCAGTAGCCTTAAAGATCAAAGATAGAGAAAGTCATGAAGACGAGAAGGAATCAACGAAAAAATGCAGAAAACTCAAAAACCCAGAGTGCCTCTTCTCCTCCAAATGATTGCAACACCTCTCGGGCAAGGGCACAGAACTGGGCTGGAGCTGAGATAGATGAACTGACAGAAGTCGGCTTCATAAGGTGGGTAATAACGAACTTTGTTGAGCTAAAGGAGCATGTTCTAACCCGATGCAAATAGGTTAAGAACCATGATGAAACATTATAGGAGGTGTTAACCAGAATAACCAGGTTAAAGACAAGCATAAATGACCTGATGGAGCAGAAAAACACAACACAAGAACGTCGCAATGCAGCTGCAAGTATCAGTAGCCAAACTGACCAGGCAGAGTAAAGAATTTCAGAGCGTAAAGACTATCTTGCTGAAATAAGGCAGGCAGACAAGATTAGAGAAAAAAAGAACGAAAAGGAATGAACAAAACCTCAGAGAACTATGGGATTATGCAAAAAGACCGAACCCATAGCTGATTGGTGTACCTGAAAGAGATGAGGAAAATGGAACCAGGTTGGAAAACATACTTCAGGATATCATCCAGGAGAACTTCCCAAAACTAGTAAGACAGACCAACATTCAAATTCAGGAAATCAAGAGAACCCTAGTAAGATACTCCAGAAGATCAACCCCAAGACACACAATCAGATTCTCCAAGGTCAAAATGAAGGAAAAAATGTTATGGGCAGCCAGAGAGAAAGGCCAGGTCATCTACAAAGAGAAGTCCATCAGACCAACAGCAGACCTCTCAGCAGAAACCCTACAAGCCAGAAGATAGTGGGGGGCCAATAGTCAACATTCTAAAAGAAAAGAATTTCCAACCCAGAATTTCATACCTGGCCAAACTAAGCTTCACAAGCAAAAGAGAAATATTAATAAGATCCTTTTCAGATAAGCAAATGCTAAGGGAATTCATTACCACCAGGCCTGCCTTGCAAGAGCTCCTGAAGGAAACGCTAAATATAGAAAGGAAAAACTGTTACAAGCCACTACAAAAACACACTGAAGTACAAAGACCAATGACACTATGAAGCAACTACATCAACAAGTCTGCAAAATAACCAGCTAGCATCATGATGACAGGATCACATTCACACATAAAAATATTAACCTTAAATGTAAATAGAATCAATGCCCCAATTAAAAGACACAGAATGGCAAGCTGGATAGAGTCAAGACCCATCAGTGTACTGTATTCAAGAGATCCTTCTCATATCGAAGATACACATAGGCTCAAAATAAAGTATGGAGGCAAATTTACCAAGCAAATGGAAAGCAGAAAAAAGCAGGGGTTGCAATCCTAGTTTCTGAAAAAACACTTTAAACCAACAAAGATCAAAAAAGACAAAGAAGGGCATTACATAATGGTAAAGGGGCCAATTCAGGAAGAAGAGTTAACTATCCTAAATATATATGCACCCAATACAGGNATAAAAATATTAACCTTAAATGTAAATAGAATCAATGCCCCAATTAAAAGACACAGAATGGCAAGCTGGATAGAGTCAAGACCCATCAGTGTACTGTATTCAAGAGATCCTTCTCATATCGAAGATACACATAGGCTCAAAATAAAGTATGGAGGCAAATTTACCAAGCAAATGGAAAGCAGAAAAAAGCAGGGGTTGCAATCCTAGTTTCTGAAAAAACACTTTAAACCAACAAAGATCAAAAAAGACAAAGAAGGGCATTACATAATGGTAAAGGGGCCAATTCAGGAAGAAGAGTTAACTACCTAAATATATATGCACCCAATACAGGAGCACCCAGATTCATAAAGCAAGTTCTTAGAGACCTACAAAGTGACTTTGACTCCCACACAATAATAGTGGAAGACTTCAACACCCAATTGTCAATATTACACAGACCACTGAGACAGAAAATAAACAAGGATATTCAGGACTTGAACTCAGCTCTGGATCAAGTGGACCTGATAGATATCTGTAGAACTGTCCACTGCAAAACAACAGAATATACATTCTTCTTGGCACCACCTGGTACTTACTCTAAAATTGGTCACATAATTGGAAGTAAAACACTCCTCAGCAAATGCTAAAGAACTGAAATCATAACAAAGAATCTCTCAGACCACAGCACAATCAAACTAGAACTCAAGATTAAGAAACTTACTCAAAACCACACAACCACATGGAAATTGAACAACCTGCTTCTGAATGATTCCTGGGTAAATAATGAAATTAAGGTAGATATCAAGAAGTTATTTGAAACCAGTAAGAACAAAGGGACAATGTACCAGAATCTCTGGGACACAGTTAAAGCAGTGTTAAGAGAGAAATTTATAGCACTAAATCCCCACACCGAAGAGCTCAAAAGATCTCAAATCAACATCCTAACACCAAACTACAAGAACTAGAGAACCAAGAGGAAACAAACTCCAAAGCTAGCAGAAGACAAGAAATAACCAAGATCAGGGTGGAACTGAAGGAGGCAGACATGAAAAACCCTTCAAAAAATCAACGAATCCAGGAGGCGTATTTTGGAAAAAAATAAAATAAAATAGACCACTAGCTAGACTAATAAAGAAGAAAAGAGAGAAGAATTAAATAGACACAATAAAAATAATAAATGGGATATCAGAACTGAACCCACAGAAATACAAACAACCATCACAGAATAGTGTAAATACCTCTATACAAATAAACTAGAAAATCTAGAAGAAATGGATAAATTCCTGGACACATACACCCTTCCAAGACTGAACCAGAAAGAAGCTGAATCCCTGAAAAGACCAATAAAAAGTTCTGAAATGGAGTAAGGAATAAATAGCATACCAACAAATAAAAGCCCAGAACCAGGTGAATTTGCCACTGAATTCTACCAGAGGTACAAAGAGAAGCTGGTACCATTCCTTCTGAAATTATTCCATACAATTAAAAAGGAAGGACTCTTCCTTAACTCATTTTATGGGGCCAGCATTATCCTGATATCAAAACCTGGTAGAGATACAACAAAAAAAGAAAAGAGCAGGCAAATATCTCTGATGAACATTAGTGTAAAAATTCTCAACAAAATAATGGCAAACTGAATCCAGCAGCACATCAAAAAGTTTATCTACCACGATCAAGGAGGCTTCAACCCCAGGATGCAAGGCTGGTTCAACATATACAAATCAATAAGCATAATTCATCACATAAACAGAAGCAAAGACAAAAATCACATAATCATGGATTGTCTCAATAGACGCAGAAAAGGCTTTCAATAAAATTCCACATCCCTTCATGTTAAAAACTCTCAATAAACTAGGTATTGATGGAACGTATCTCAAAATAATAAGAGCCATTTATGACAAACTCACAGCCAATATCATACTGAATGGGCAAAAGCTGGAAGCATTCCCTTTGAAAACCAGCATAAGACAAGGATGTCCTCTTTCATCACTCCTGTTCAACATAGAATTGGAAGTTCTGGCCAGGGCAATCAGAGGAGAGAAAGAAATAAAGAGTATTCAAATAGGAAGATAAGAAGTTAAACTGTCTCTGTTTACAGATTACTTAATCCTGTATCTAGAAAACCTTATCATCTCAGCCCAAAAGCTTCTTAAGCTGAAAAGCAACTTCAGCAAAGTCTCAGGATACAAAATCAATGTACAAAAATCAAAAGCATTCCTATACACCAACAATAGACAAGCAGAGAGCCAAATCATGAATGGACTCCCATTCACAATTACTACAAAGAGAATAAAATACCTAGGAATACAGCTAACAAGGGAAATGAAGGACCTCTTCAAGGAGAACTACAAACCTCTCCTCAAGGAAAGCAGAGAAGACACAAACAAATGGTAAGACATCCCAAGCCCATGGATAGGAAGAATCAATATTGTGAAAATGGCCATACCGCCCACAGTAATTTATAAATCAATGCTATTCCCATTAAACTACTATTGACATTCTTCACAGAATTAGAAAAAAATACCTTAAAATTCATATGGAAACAAAAAAGGGCCAATATAGCCAAGACAATCCTAAGCTAAAAGAACAAAGCTAGAGGCATCACGCTACCTGGCTTCAAACTATACTACAAGGCTACAGTAACCAAAACAGCATGGTACTAGCACAAAAACGGAAACATAGACCAATGGGACAGAATCTAGAACTCAGAAGTAAGATCACACATCTACAACCATCTGATTGTTGACAGACCTGACAAAAACTAGCAATGGGGAAAGGATTCCCTATTTAATAAATAGTGCTGGGATAATTGGCTAGCATATGCAGAAAATTGAAACTGGACCCCTTTCTTACACGTTATACAAAAACTAATTCAAGATGGATTAAAGACTTAAATGTAAAACCCAAAACTATAAAAACCCTAGAAGAAAATTTAGGCAATACCATTCAGCATATAAGCATGGGCAAATATTTCATGATGAAAATGTCAAAAGCAATTGCAACAAAAGCAAACATTGACAAATGGGATCTAATTAAACTAATAGAGCTTCTGTACAGCAAAAGAAACTATCATCAGAGTGGACAGACAACCTACAGAATGGGAGAAAATTTTTGCAATCTATTCATCTGATAAATGTCTAATATCCAGAATCTACAAGGAACTTAAACAAATTTACAAAAATGAACCCCAAACAACCCCATTAAAAAGTGGGCAAAGGACATGAACAAACACTTCTCAAAAGAAGACATTAATGCACCCAACAAACATATATAAAAAAAAAGATCAACATCACTGATCATTAGAGAAATGCAAATCAAAACCACAGTGAGATACCGTCTCATGGCAGTCAGAATGGCGATTATTAAAAAGTCAAGAAACAACAGATGCTGTGAGGCTGTGGAGAAATGGGAATGCTTTTACACTGCTAGTGGGAATGTAAATTAGTTCAACCATTATGGAAGACACTGTGATGATTCCTCAAAGACCTAGAACCAGAAATACCATTTCATCCAGCAATCCCATTACTGGGTATACACTTTGGTCTGGGGTGCACACTTTGAGAACCACTGCCTTAGAACAGCCCTGTGAAAGATTAAGTGTTATTCCCAATTTACAGAGGAAACTGAAGTTCAGAGAGCAATGGCTTTGTAAGTAGTAAATTCAGGGCCTCTGAACTGCTTGTCTGCTTGTCATTGTACCATGTGAATATTAGTGAACTGCTTGTCTGCTTGCCATTGTACCATATTAGTGAAATAGTAAATTTATTTCAGTTCTTCATAAAAAGGCAGTTTATATATTATCAAATTCTGTCCTTAGATTATAACTTGAAAATGCAAATCGTGTGCTCTTGTGTGGTTTTTATTGCAATTTTCATTTGAATTGGTAGTCAAGTTGCACAGAATTGCAAATGTAGGAAGGAAGCACACTTCAACATTATTTCAAAATTATTACAGTACATTTGAAATAACTTGAATTACTTGAGTAGAAATGCAGCAGATAAAAAGCATTCTTCTTTTCCCTCTTTGTTCAAACAGGTTGATGATGTGATGCTATGGCTGAGATGATACTAAAAAAAAAGTTTTAGTTAAAAAAAATGTCCTGAATTTGGTGTTTTGAGCTTTCTATTTCTCCTGCCTTTCGCTTTTTTCAAGCTGTTATGAAGTAATATTTCCCTGGAGTTGGAAAGAAAAAAAAGGAAGAAGAAATAGAGAGAAAACTAAATAATTCACAAACTGGGCAATTGAAAATGGATGCAAGTCAATAGAAACCAGTCGTGTTAAGATGAAGAAGGTGAAGGCATTAAATTTTTGCTGTGGAGTGTAGTCCTTCCAAGAAATAGGTTTTTGAAAATTTTCTTCTCTTTTCATAGGAAGTCTGAAAGATTTTTTCCTTTAAAATGTATATTCTGGCCTCTTATTTCCAGTAAGATCTTATTCATGTTTTCTATCACTTGAAATATCCATAAAAGCACACAAATAAACAAAAATGGGAATGTTGAAATTAGAAAGAATAAGCAAGGAATTGCTGGGCTCTGGAAGGAAGGAATTTGCACCAACTGCAGAATCTGTGAGGGGCCAGACTTGAGAATCTATGATGCTCTAAGACTCTCTTTGACCTTTTGGGAAAACAAGGAGGTTCTCTACTTGGTCAACATAAAACAGGAAATTTTTCAATGGCTTTCCATCAAATGGAGATGAAAAGTGTAAACTCTGAACATGTTGACCAGCAAGTAATCATTGAGTACCTTCTATTTGCTAGGCTTTGCACTAGGTCATAGACATCATATCCTATCAAACCATGTGCTTTCTGGCCTCTGAACTTACTCAGTGGAGATAAGGTTACGCCATTCCCTAAATATACTGAGCTTATCCTTTTCTTAGTGACTTCATGTTTGCTCTTTCCAGTGACAGATACACTCTGCCCAAATCTTAGAATATCTTGCACTTTCATGGAATTGTGATCTTAACTCAAATTACACCCTCTCAGAGATGTCTTAGTTAACAAGTCTAAGATATGCCACTGCCATCAGCTCCTCCCCATCTCTTTCTGACATCTGCTTACCCTAATTTTCTTTATTGCATTTTTTACTACCCAAACATTATGCACACACACATGCACCCAGACACATACATGCACATGCATATAAATTATGTATATATATTTAAAATATATTTGTAAGTGTAATAAAAGTATTTAAATATTATGTACATATATTAAAAACAGATCTATCAATAGAAATCTGAAAACCTGAATAAAATGAATGATTTTAAAGAGATACTGTAAATAATAAAAAAGTAACAGAAACTGTAGAAATCCATGATAGTTCAATAATATTTATGATACTGAAAAAGTCTTACCACATGCTTCAATCTAAGCTATGTTGCTGTTTGTTCTTTCAAAGTTTCAGGAAAAGGTAATATTCATGCTATACATTTGGAAAATAAGCCAATATTTGCCTGATAATAGAGCTCAAAAAATCTTATGCACAGAAGAAAATCTGAGAACAGTGTCATTTATAGATGTCAACATCTTAATTAAATTACCACAATCTGAATATAAGAGTATATAGTGCTGCAGCATTTAGTGAAAACTGCCTCTTCCCTCAGTATACAGTTCTAATCCATAAGGAAAAGGCAAATTATTATTTTATTTTTTTTTTGAGATGGAGTCTTGCTCTGTCACCCAGACTGAAGTGCAGTGGTGCGATCTCGGCTCACTGCAAGCTCTGCCTCCCGGGTTCACGCCATTCTCCTGCCTCAGCCTCCCTAGTAGCTGGGACTACAGTTGCCTGCCACCACATCCAGCTAATACTTTGTACTTTTTTTTTTTTAGTAGAGACAGGGTTTCACATGATCTGCCCTCCTTGGCCTCCCAAAGTGCTGGGATTACAAGCATGAGCCATCACACTCGACCAAAGGCAAATAAATTTGTATAAAAAGCAGAGGGCCTTGTGGGAGAGAAGTAAAAATATAGCAGAAAATCTATTGTCCTAAGTTGTCAACCGACTACCTCCAATAAAATTTCCACCAAAAAGCACTCTACTTATGAATTTCTTCAAACTCTTAATGAATAAATAATCCTCATATTATATAAGCTCTTCTAAACACATAAAATGAGTAAAATCAAAATTATTTTCCTATTAATGAAGAATCTCCTAAGATATTCTCTGGCCTCTATCAATTTACTGGTGAATTATCTCAAAAATGTTCAACAAAAGGTAATTCTCAGGTTATATGTACTCTTTTAAAAAGATGAAGGTTAACTGATAGGTTTCAAAAAGATATATATCAGTCGGGTGCAGTGACTCACACCTGTAATCCCAGCACTTTGGGAGGTCGAGGCAGACAGATCACCTGAGGCCAGGAGTTCAAGTTCAGCCTGGCCAACATGGCAAAACCCTTTCTCCACTAAAAATACAAAAATTAGACAGGCAAAGTGGTGTGCACCTGTAATCCCAGCTACTCAGGAAGCTGAGGCAGGAGAATCGCTTGAACCCAAGAGGCGGAGGTTGCAGTGAGCCGAGATTGCGCCACTACACTCCAGCCTGGGTGACAGAGAGAGACTGTCTCAAAAGAAAAAAAAAAAAATACAAAAAAACCAAAAAGCTATATATCTCTGTTGAATCAATCAAATATAACACATCTACAAAATCATAGCTCAACCTCAAAGTTGATCTATGCAGTAGATGATCTCCTATAAAGGAGTCTAAAGAGCTGGCAGTAATATAATATTATATATATAGAGAGAGGTCTAAGAGCAATTCCACTGTTTATGTATCTTTGTTGTTAGATGACTTAATGATCTTTGAAATCTTCACATCATTGGAAAAAATGAAGAATGATGGTCTTTAATGTGTAACACCTGTGAAGATGGGGCTGGAGTTGACAGAGATGTGGACTCTCTGGAATAAGAATAAGGTGGCATGGCTAACAGTGGAAGAAAAATGAGTTTCCTAGGAACTATTCCATGTTGTAATAATCTCATAAGTTTTAAGGACAATAGGACATTTACCACCTGG
Source organism: Rhinopithecus bieti (assembly GCF_001698545.2). Taxonomy (NCBI): domain Eukaryota; kingdom Metazoa; phylum Chordata; class Mammalia; order Primates; family Cercopithecidae; genus Rhinopithecus; species Rhinopithecus bieti. Next base: position 3,947,733 of record NW_016804580.1, on the reverse strand, counting down.
CCTGTGGACACTCTAGTTGGTTAGGGCAAGAGAAAAATTGGAAAAAAGAAAGAATTAATGAAAAAAAACAAAAAACAAAAAACAGGCAGAGCAAGAGATGATCGCTACCAAAGAAAGGTTGCCTTATCTTCTACTTAGGGTTCAGCAGTTTCTGTCACAATAAATCCTGGTACCAAGTGATTTTGCCCCATCCCATCTACAGAGCTGCAGGAATTTTCTGTTACATTAAAAATGTATAGAGTTTTCATTATTTCCTTAGTTTTCCACTACATTTTCCAGGAAACAAATGGATACTAAAATTCTAATTTTTAGGCAATGGATACATAGAATGTATTGGTGGTGTTTGTAGTGATAAATATTTACCTTTTTTTTCTTTTTTTGAGACGAAGTCTCGCTCTGTCACCCAGACTGGAGTGCTGAAGTGCAGTGTTACCATCTCAGCTCACTCTATCCTCTGCCCCCTGGGTTCAAATGGTTCTCTTGCCTCATCCTACTCAGTTGCTGGGACTACAGGTGCGTGCCCCCACACCTGGCTAATTTTTGTATTTTTAATAGAGGCGAGGTTTTGCCATGTTGGCTAGACTGGTCTCGAACTCCTAACCTCAGGTGATCCATCTACCTCAGCTTCTCAAAGTGTTGGGATTACAGGTGTGAGCCACCATGCCTGCCAATATTTAGCTATTTTTGTAGCATGTTATATTTACATATGTAACATACACACAGATTGATGCAAAATAATAAATGTATATCAGCATGGGATTCACATTCCATATTTACACTAAATAGAAGGGGTTTTAAAATTTAGATCTTAAAAATCTATTCAAGTAGTCATCATACTGTACATTCCACAGTGTGTACTATACATTTTATGCTAAAATATCTTTTAGAAAATCATTGCCTTGTTGTGAAATAAAGATATTATAGTGGTCAAAATATTTATTGAAGGTTAGGTGCTATGTACTAAGAATCAGGATAGTAGCACAAAAGATAAACTCTCTGACTTCATGAAGCTTACATTTTATTGAAGGGAGTGTATGTGTGTCGAGAAAGAAAATATGCAAAGGTGTAAGTAACTAGGTTCATGACGGAGTCACGGAGGTTGCACTGCCAGTGTGAGGACCAAGTTGGAAACAGCAATGTGGTCAACGCTTTCGAGAAGTTTTATCATGAAATGAACAAGAAGAATCTGTTGGAAGCTGGAATAGAAGTGAGGACAATTGAGGGTTGGTTTGTGTTTTTCTTGTTTTAGGGTAGCCACGTGAGCCTGCTTGTTGATAATTCAGCAGACAATTCAGTAGAGAGGCTAGTGTCTGAGAAAGAGAGCAAGAGCATAATGAAAATTCTTGGGAAGAGGAGGAGGAATGGGTTTCTGAGTGTTGGAGGCAAAAGGTCTTTCCTGAGGGAAGACATGGATCACGACGACAGGTGAAGGCTGGCTAATGGAACAACTTGGGAATTCTTCGATAATGAATCCCTTAATAAAATTTATGGGTCAATAATTTGCAGAAATGTGGAGTGGGAGGATTGAGGGGAAGAGAAGAAAGCATACATTTGGAGTAATTTTTAACTTCCAGAAAGCATTCAAACCAGAAACATGTAGTGAAACTTAAGGCAGTGCTGAATGCCTATTTAAGGTTATAACTAAGAGAGAGAGAGAGAGAGAGAGAGAGAGAGAGAGAGAGAGAGAGAGTGTGTGTGTGTGTGTGTGAAAGAGAGAGAAGAAGGCATTATACTTCATTTTCATTTAATTATTTTATGTATATTGTTCAAAAATTCAAGTTGCACTGGAAGTCTTGAGTTCTGAAGACAAAGAATTTTGATTTGTTTCTTCTAGTGGGCACCTCTATTTTGATAAATCATATACATATGTGAGGTTCTTCATCTATTTCATTGTTATAACTAAACATTTTCCTATACTATAAAACCAGCAGTTTCTTACTCACTCACTGCCTCCTAGCAGCCTCTCTCTACCACCTGATATAATTAAATTCATATTCAGAGTTTATAACATTATTACTACATAAACAGTATGGTTTACCGCTGAGTCAATAGTGTATGAGGATTAATGATCATTTATTTTTAAATTTTTTTCTGGAGTTAATTACCTAATTTAGTTTCATTTGCTCAGCTCTTTATGCTTTATGGCTAATTCCTAAACTCTCCAACAACTTCTCAACATAATTTTGTACTAGATTAAAGTACTAGATAAACTATGATTACCCTTTTCCTTTAGGAAAGGGAAACTTATAAAAGTTTTAGAAGAAGACTTCCAAAATCCCCTGTCCCTTTGCTCCAGCCTGAATGGCTTGCTCTTGGGGTCCTCCACTTAACAACCTGTAGACCTTCTCTCAAACTTCAGCCCTGGGTCCCAGATCACATGTCTTCCTCTTCCTCAGTTTCCTCCCTCATTTTGCTAGAGTACAGGGTGCATAGAAGATTAATTTCTAAAAGAATTTTTGTTTGTTTGTTTCAAATACTATGCTCATAGTCAATTTTTAGTTTGGTTGGCTTTGGAACTCAGGTTCAAAAATTATTTAATGAATGCAAATCTTCTAGCTTCTAGATAGCTAGACAGTTTCTCCATTATCCTCTAGCTTCTAGATAGCTAGACAGCTTCTCCATTATCTTCTAGCTTCTAGATAACTCTGTTACCTTGTAGTTTCTAAGAAGATTGCTCCAGTATCTCCCAGCTTCCAGTGATTTTTTCAGTATTCATGAATCTTTTTATGTGGACAGTTATATTCACAGATAATCTTTATGGACAGTGCTGCCATCTCAGTTTCCCTGAAATTTCCCTATGGAGGGCCTTGGCATAAATCTTTCCCAATTTATTGTACCTGGAAGTTAGAGGCCTTCATTAATCTGGGGAAATTTTTGCATTATTTATTTTACCATTTTCTCCCTGATCTATTTTCTCTATTGTCTCTTCCTGGAATTGCTACTATTTGGATATTGAACTTTCTGAATTGACCCTTAAATTTTCTTATTTTTTTCCATATTTTCCTTTTCTTTATACTCTTTTTTTCTGGAGGAGAAAGGGTTGAATTTATATTCCAGTATTTTTGTCAATGTCTAAAATTTTTGAATGTTGTATTTTAATTTCCTAAATCCCTTTTTTTCCTCTAGTCATTACTTTTTCACGGATATCACGTATATGTTCTAACTCTCTGCACATATTAAATAGAATTAAATGTTTCTCTTCAGATCTCTATATCATTTCTTTTTCATTGGGGTTATATTTTTTTCTACCAGAATCTGTTGATGTATTAGTTTTATCTTGCTTTCTTATTAGTGGCGTCCTCCCATATTTGGTTATTCTCAGCTTTCTGGGTGCATTGATGAGTAAAGCCCTGAAAAAATGATCACACGGTGTCTAGCATGGACTGGACTGGGTGATTGAAGGGCTGTGTTTTAGGTCACCAGCCTCCCTTTCTTGGGGCATGCCTTATTATAGATTTTTCAAGGCTTCATTCTGGTGTCATTTCACCTCCCCATTGAGAGATACTTCCACCTTTCACTCTGTGGTGGCAGTGGGAGTTTGGCATGGGGAAGATCTAAGAGTGGCTGCTGGTCTCCCAGGAACCAGGGAGGAAATGAGAATAGGTTTCTCTCCAGTAAACATGCAAATAGGCAATTCTTGGGTGCTATGGTCTGAATGTTTGTATCCCCCTAAATTTATTTCTTGAAAACCTAATTACCAATTGGAGTAGATTCAGAGGTGGGGTCTTTGGGAGGTGTGAGATCATGAGGGTGGAGCCCTCATTAATGGGATTAATGTCCTTATAAAAGAGGCCCCAGAGGACTGCCTTGCCCTTCCATCATGTGAGGACACAGAAAAAAGGCACCATTTATGAACCAGAGAATGCTCACAACAGACACTGAATCTGCCAGCACCTTGATCTTGGAATTCCCAGCCTCCAGAACTAGGAAAAATAAATCCTTCTATGATGTATCAGGTCATCATGGCATTACTGTAAAGAAATACCTGAGACTGGGTAATTTATAAAGAGAGGAGGTTTGCTTGGCTCACAGTTCCACAGACTGTACAGAAAACATGGTGCTGCATCTGCTTAGCTTCTGGTGAAACCTCAGGAAGCTTTCAGTCATGGCAGAAAGCAAAGGGGAAGCCAGCACATTACACAGTGAAAGCAGGGGTAAGCAAGCAAGGTAAGCAAGAGAGAAGGAGACAGTGGCAGGGAGGTGCCACATACTTTTAAATGACCAGCTCTCGTGAGAACTCACTCACTATTGTGAAGACTGCACCAAGCCACAAAGGTTCTGTCCCCATGACCCAAACACCTTCCACCAGGCCCCAGCTCTAGCATTGGGGATTACAATTCAACATGAGATTTGGGCAGGGACACAGATCCAAACTATATCATGTGGTATTTTGTTACAGCAGCACCAAAGGACTAAAACATTGGAACAGTACCTCATAGCTGCCCTCTGCTAAGTAGGCTGTTACTGAGTCCAAAGGCTTTTTTCTTTTCTTTTTAAAATAGAGATGAGATCTGCCTGTGTTGCTCAGGCTGGTCTCAAACTCCTGGCTTCAAGCGATCCTTCTGCCTCAGCCTCCCAAAGCACTAGGATTACAGGTGTGAGCCACAGAACCTGGCCTTAGTCCAAAGTTTTTGGCACAATTTTTCTAGAGAATAAATCTCCTTTATTGAGAGGCAGTGATGGGGGTGGGGCCTCATGGGGTACACCCGGAGTTTGGATATCAAAGAACTCCTTATAGGGTAGCAAGCAATTTTATGTCCAATTTAATGCTCCATTCTGCAGTGTGAGATGCAGGTTACCACTAATTCCTCGGCCTCCTAGGGTGTCTGTAAAGTGAATGCATTTGCTCCTCACTGATAGCTGCTTCTACAGATACACAGGTTCCAGCTCTTCCACTCCAATAAGTCACTCTGCCATCTACAGCTTATCTTCTCAAATGTTATTAACTTTCCTTGTTCATTCTTCACTGCCCTGCCCTTGTGGATTTATATGGCTTTATTCTTTTTTGTTGTTGTTTTGGTGAGTCTGGAAAGGGAGAAATGATAAAGGCTTATGCTACCAGCTACCTACCAGCATTTAAAATGTTCTCCATCTACTTTAGCTGTTCTAATACAGTCATAGAAAAGACAGGTAGTTGGGTTCATTTGGAAGTAAAGTTTTTCCCAATAAACATGATTCAGGGAGAAAGGTAAAAAGAAATTGACAATATTTCCAAGAGAATACTCTCAATAATGGAGCATGGAATTTAAGTTTAGTAAGAATGGAAGTAAAGGAAGAGGAGGAAAATAACGAAATATGTAAAAATGGGTTTGAAGTCAATAGTTTGAGAATCTGAATAACAACAGGGAATACTGCAGTGAAAGTACTAGACTGATTCCATAGTCTAATAGTATACAGCACTATAGTCAGAAACAGTGATATCTGAAATGGAAATAGTATAGCTGTAAGTGGTGACAACATCCAGAATATGACAAAAAGAATGAAAAAATCTGAAAGTATTGAAGAAAAGCTAATTAGGGAGAGGTCAGACAACTGAAAGGACCAAGAGCATTTGGAAGATAAACTCATGGATGGTTAGGTGACTAAGAACGATTACAGGAATGGAAATAAATACAGGTAAAAAATACAAATCAATAAATGTGAGGAGGCTGATGCCAGGAACTATGAGGAATAGCAAACAGGGTAGCCAGATGGCACGTACCTCAAAGAAGCTAGCGGCTTTGAAAGAAGAGGGAGGACAAAAGTTTTGGGGGAAGCAAGGAGGGATGAGGAGGACACCTGTTTCCCTCCTGGGTTTGAATTCTAACCATTTGACTTGTGAACACATAACCAGCTTGTACTGAGAGGGCCACAGCGAAAGCACTGTCCTCCAGGGATAGCCTGTTTTCTGTTAGGGCAAAGAATTAAAAAAAAAAAAAAATTCATTAGAGAAGGTCTTAAGGCTACAGGACAGTTAGTTAACCACAGAGCCAGAGATCCAGGGGACACAAAGAAAGAGTTTGGGAAAATGGAGGGAGGACAGGATTAATTTAGATGAGCAAATGTACTCTGTAAAACGGGATCAGAAATCCTGAATGGTAATTGATGGCTCTGAGAGCAAAAGCATAGAGAAGTTAATGTTTAAGTTAAAGCCTTGAATGCCCATGTTTTAGTAGAATTTCAGGGAAGCTGCTGTATCAGTAGTGTGAAATGGTGCAATGTCTTGTGGGAGGAAGGTGAAGGGGATCTGAGTTCTGTCACCCTAAAATGTGCCACTTTGGAAAAAGGATCACTTTGGGGCAATTGATAAAGAAACCACAGAGAATGAACTCTACCATTCCCTTTATCTGCCTGAAAACAGAACATAAATTCCCCTTAGGGGTCCTACCCTAAGTAGGTAGACGAAGGTCCTGCCCCCACTCAGCTTCCGGTAGGAAGAATGGGAGAATGACCTTATCACTGGAGGAAAGATGGCACTGAGATGCTACGCAAAGGAACTTTATTAGCTAGCCCTCATCTGCCATTAGTTTCCCTCTATTTTTGTCCCACAACTTTCCACCCCAGAAGCTCAAAATCCATTGTTTTGTTTGTTTGTTTTATCTTGTCACTTCTCTGTAAATGTATTGTTCTTTCGTTAGGATGCTATGTAAGCCTAAATTCTAACCACCTCTGAGTTACTCATCATGAAGTTCTCCATGTGTATATATGTGTTAATAAACTTGTTTTTTTGTCTTGTTAATCTATGTTTTGTCAGTCTAATTTGCAGAGCCCTAGTCAATGAACCTAAGATGGGTAGAGGACAAAGTTATTTTCTTCTCTTACAAAAGGCATAAATACAATCAATCTTAGTAAGTACCTCTTGATCTGCTAAGATTCAAGGTAATTAGCCTTTGGCTTAAATCTAAATTTTTGATGATAGGTGAATAATTAATATTATTTTACGATATTTCTAATGAAATGCAAAAATAATGGTCATGATAAAGAGTACAAAAAGAAGCATTCCAATGGTTAACAAACTGTATGATCCCACTTTTAAAGGTAAAGATATATAAACATATTAATTTTGGTTATTCTGAGGTTTTGGGTTTAAAACTGGAAAAAAAAAAAAAAAAAAATAACTTAGCTTCTGAATTTTTAAATTTATAATAAATATATTAAAAGAGCTCTTTTCAATACAGAACAACATAAATTTTAAAAATATATCAGAAATACAGGAATTACATCTTTTTTCTTCCTTAGCTGTGGGCCTCCATATATTTAAAGAAACATGTTGTTATTCTGTGAAGCCTTTAACTTAATAAACAAGCTTGCTTTTGACATATACAAAGGCCATTAAATTGAATTAACACTTGAAGCCAGCAATTTACAACTAGACTCATCACCAGAATTACTAGGAAAGCAATTAAAAAAAGAAGGAGGAAAAAAAAAAAGAGATCTCCTGAGCCTGCCTGAGAATTACGGAATCAAAAATCTCTGGAGTGCATGATTATTCTGATGACTAGATAATATATAAAATTCTGAAACCACTGTCACAAGAAAGGTACAAAGCGAAAGAAATTACATTAGATCTAATTAATCATTAAATTAACAATCTAAATTAGTAGGTAGATGGAACTAGTCACCATGTTTCTTTATTTTATTTTATTTTATTTTATTTTATTTTATACTACAACACTAGAGTCTTAGATGGTGCAAAGGCATTTCATTTTATTCTTGCAGATGATCACAAGAAAACCCTGGAGAAAATATGAAAGTCACCTATGGAAGACTCTGAAAGCAGAGAAGAGAAGGCAAATTGTTCAGGGACTTCAGGAATCAATGAACCACTTGGGGATGAATTCCCTCTTGTTTTTGCTTGTTTGTTTGCCTTTTCCTTGTTTCTTATATGTCCCTGCCTGGCCAGTAGAAAAGGCCACAACCCAGAAACATGTGTGGGTGCGGCCAATAAAAGTTCCCCAAAAGGCCTGTTCTGTCTAGCCAAGAAAACACTGGTCAAAGCTAGCCCAGCAGGACAGAACATTTTAACCATATCTACCTGTTGTCCAGACCAACATCAGGAAAGAAAACTCCCATTTCTCTACCCTAACAAGCGAATTATTCTGAAATTGTCTGAAAGCAGTTCATTTGTTTCCCAGATGAAGGGTTTGAAAGCCGGATGCTGTCTGTCTGAGGGTTGTGGTAGCTCTGTGGAAGCTGAGTGCAGCCCCTGTCATGCAACCTGGGTTCTGCTCTATCTTCTGACAACCCATTAAAAATTGTGCTCCAATTTCTCAAAGAACTAAAACTAGAACCACGATTTGATTCAGCACTCACTCTACTGGCTATCTACCCAGAGGAAAAGAAGCCATTACATTAAAAAACACACCTGCATTTGTATGTTCATTGCAGCACTATTCAGAATAGCAAAGTCATGGATTCAACTTAAGCGTCTTTCAGTGGAGGACTGGATAAAGAAAATATCATAGATATTTACCATGAAACACTACTCAGCCATAAGAAAAAATGAAATCATGTCTCTTGCAGCAACATGGATGAACCTGGAGGCCATTATCCTCAGTGAAATAACTGAGAGAAAGAAAGTCATATATCACATGGTCTCACTTATAAGTGGAAGCTAAATAATTTGTACACATGGGCATAGAGAGTGGAAAATAGGCACTGGAGACACAAAAATATGGAAGGATGGAAAAGGTGTGAAGGATGGAAAATTACCAGTTGGGTACAAAGTCCATTATACGGGTGATGGCTAAACTAAAAGCCTAGACTTTGCCACTATGCAGTATATCCATGTAACAAAAGTGCACTTGTACTCCCTAAATCTATAAAGATAAATAAAATAAAATACAGAAATCCAGCAATTACAAAAAATCCCACTACAGGGCCACTCAAGCCATCCATGGATATGGTATACTCCTCTTCTGAGGGTCAACATTCCATGATTAACAAAAAATGAACTCTTCTCTTGAAGCTTTTTACCTTGGCTTATTCTAGAACAAATTCTTGGCCTCCTTGTCACACTCTCCTGGTTGATCTCTGAGAGTTTTCAGATTTTTGATTCACTTTTCTTACTCTTATTGCTTTTGTTATGGAATTGGCGTGGGTGATAGAGCAAGTCACACCCTGATGAATCATTATCAGGATCATGTTTTCCAAAGTTACATACAGAAATGCACAAAATGGTGCAAAAACATGAGCAGTTGAAAATTTAAAAACCTGACTTTTCTCTTTCCTTGAATAATTGGATGACCTTGAGTAAATCATTAAAACTCTTAATACCTTGGTCTGCACACACCACTGTATATTCTTTACATCTTAGAAATGCTACAAATATATAATGTTTTAAGAGTGGGCGAGTCTTTTGGATTCTTCAAAAAGAATGATATATACTAAACTCAACAATAGTATTTAATTTTGTTAAATAACAAATGGTGAATAAAAGAATTAGTTATCTCTTTGCTTTTTGTTTCTGCAACCTGCTGCTCTGTGATGAAATTAGTGTGCTTGTTAATCTCTTTTAAAGATCAGGTGAAGGAGAGCCTCAATGGAGACTTTCATCTTAAAGGTCCTTTAACTTCCATTCACGCTTTGATTTTGCTGTATGCATTTTGCTTCAAATAACAAGTTAATTTATGTGTATTCAATTATAAATACAAAATATGTTGGTATTGAACAGTACCTAGTCAATATCAAGAATACATTTAAAAAGTCTTACTCAATTATTTTTTTTCTTCCTAGGACTTAGAATAGTACATAATAATTATACTCTTTCATATTAAAATAGTCTGTGATTATATTAACAGATGCTATTTCTTTGGATATTTAAAAAATGAAGGAATGTGTCATATTGAATCCATTTATATATTGGAAAATGAATTTCGAATCTCAGTTTTTGAACCTGAAGTACTTATTTTGTTCATCTTGGTGTTAGCCATGGTGTTTAATAGATGCATCGTTTCTGACAATAGCAGTTAAGGCTGTTTTCCTTGGTTTGTTCTCTGTAATTATATTCTTGTTAATTTTCATCTGTCATTTGTTTTCCTTTTCACCAAACAAAAATTCTTAAGTCTGTTAGGAAGAATGATGTTAAAGTAACTGAAGTATCTACTACTTCTTTCTGCATGGAAAGATAACAGACTGAACTTAGGGGAAACATAGTTAAACAAGGAAATTCAATTGTAAAATAAGTTCTTTGAGGAACGATGAGAACTGTGGCTAACTAGGTTTCTCTTTTATGAAAATGTAAGGAAGTGGAAAAACCTGCTAGAATTAATGCCACTGGTATTTTGACACATGCTATTTTATTAGATTAGATACTTACGGGAGAAAATATTCCATGCTTTCAAGTGATGACAGTTACTCTTTACTCTCAAAAGCAAGTCAAGTCAAAATAAAACAAAACTACTTTTCACATGGAGAAAGGTGAAGGTAGTGCATAAGGAACTTTGGGCATTTTAACATGGTGCCTGATGACTGTAAACATGCCTAGGATGCTGTTCTTCCACTCCCATTAAACTCATCATGCATATAGAGTGACTCATTAAAAGTGTATTTCTCCTCTCAGGCTCTAAGGTCCAGGAAGGCAGTAGTACCATCTGCCTTGGTCACTGCTTTGTCTACGGGTTTGGATAGGTTTGGTTTTTGGTCATTCAATTTACACATTTTGAATTAAATTGTGTTGATGTGACTGTATAACCCAGAATATCACAGAGAAAAAGAAGAAAACTTAAGATCAATATTGTCTGGGAGAAATGTCTCCAAATCATAAACCCGACAGATTAACACAAACATACCCAAGCTCTGACATATTATCTGTGTAACCAGACTTTAATCACAAGTTCAGAGTCAGTGCCTAGCACAGAACAAAAAAAGTCATTTTGTTACTACAAGGGTGTGCTTTTATCTCTATGTCCTTTCAGCGGAATCAACCCCCAGAGAGAAACACAGCCCAAAGGTATCGACTGGGGCACATGACGACTGTGTGATTTAGTTCTTACAGCTAAAGTCACTGTAAGTGGGGATGCAGTTAGGGAGAAATTCTCCTAATAGCTCAAGCTGTTCTCTGTATCTTAGAAAATTCAGTACCTGTTATTTACCAGTTCGGCAAATCAGAGGACAAAATAGCACGGATAGGGAATTTTCTACCTCAGTAGAGTATGGAGCTGAAAATGGAACACTCATCATTCGATTTGAGACGGGGCTTCAAATTACCCAGGAAGAAATGCAACAGGGACATGAGCACCTTATATATATTTTATTTATTGACTTTATACAAAAACATGAGAAAATTAAATGTGTAATCTTACAGTTATGTTAGGAAAAGCTGAAAGGAACATTATCCTGAAGGTCCAAACAATGTGTTATTATAAGAAGAAATGGCTTTTATGAGGCAGACAACTGGTGAAGCGAATGAAATTGATATGAACAGGAAAAATATATGGAATCCCATATTAAAATTTAAAAGAATGGTTTAAAAATGTAAGGTTATCTATGTATCAGTGGTAATGAATATAGAAATAGGTATTTCAAAAAATAGTTGATTGATGAGGGGTAACTTAAGAATCTCATCATGTAAGTAAGAAGATAATGATTGACTTCCTTTGTGCCTCTGTTTCCTTATTTGTAAAATACACAAACATAATAGCACCCATCTCCTAGGGCTATTGTAAGTCATAACTCATTTAACACATGTAAGTGCCTAGAACTGTACATATTACACACTCTATGAATATTTGCTATTATTACCATAATCATTTTATTAAGCTCCTAATATATGCAGTGTATAGTGCTAATTATTAGACGTATAAAGGCTAAAGCAACTGATACATTGATAAAAGTTGTTCAGATAACTAGCAGAAGACTGAAATAGACAGGAAGAGCTCTCTGTCCTAAAATAACCCTGATGGCTGAAGAGCAAAAAGTAGGAAAATACACAGACTAGTCATTTTTTGGTCATGTGGTAAACAGGCAGCTTTCTGCTTTGCCAATTAAAACACTTACAGATAACAAACCATTTGTTTCCCAAAGTTTGGCTCAATTGATTTTTCATTTCTTTCTTAAAAAAATATCAAGATTATTTTTAATGGCATTCTTCTAGGAACATCCATGCAGCAATGACTACTATCCGAGGTAAACCATCCAGAGAAATCGAGCGTGGTTGTCAACTGTGGCCAATGGTACAGTGGAAAAGAAACCGTATGAAATTGGAGGTCATGCCAACTACCACGGTAGGTAAATAGGAGACAGTAACAGAAATTCAAGCTGGCAGGGACCTTAATTGTTCTTCTTGTCCAAGTCCCTGCCTCTACTTTGATTTACACATAAGAAAACTGGAGATCAGAGAAGTGAATTAACTGGACAGAAATAGCCCAGCTTTTGACAGAGCAGTTATTAGGCCGATAACTCTTGACTCTTACTTAATATAAAGCTCTCTCTAATATTCCAAACTGGGGTGTGTGTTTGTGCGTGTGTGTGCGCGCATGTGGTGTGTTTTCCTAACCACTAGACTACCAGGGATAAACTGTTTAGCTCTCTTTCAAAAGCTAAAATATCTTTGATGCTTGATATCTACAGAATAGAAGTTTCAAATAACTTCTATACACATTATTTTATTCAGATCTCAGAATAGCCCCATGAACCACCCAAGGCAAACATTGTTACTACATTTTACAGATGAACATGTCAATGTTTAAAGAGGTCTCAAAAGCAAAAATAGCAGAAGGCAAGATGTGTAGACTGAATGAATGTATAATGGAGATTCTTAATGTTTTATGATTTGTACATTTTGAAATTAGTGGGGGTTTTTTTTGTTTGTTTTGAGATGGAGTTTCGCTCTGGTTGCCCAGGCTGGAGTACAATGGCATGATCTCAGCTCACAGCAACCTCTGCCTCCTGGGTTCAAGTGATTCTCCTGCTTCAACCTCCCAAGTAGCTGGGATTACAGGCACCTGCCACCATGCCTGGCTAATTTTTGTATTTTTAGTAGAGACAGTGTTTCTCCATGTTCGTTAGGCTGGTCTCAAATTCCCAACCTCAGGTGATCCACTCGCCTCAGCCTCCCAAAGTGCTGGGATTACAGGCATGAGCTGTTGCACCTGGCCATAAATTAGTGGTGTATTTAACTAATTATTAGATGCATGTGTATATAATCTATATTGTTTGATTCTTTTTTCATTCCTTTATTTTTGAAATAAGCAACAAAAAAACCCTATGAGACTACAGTCAATAATAATTAACTGTTTATTTTAAAATACCTAACAGAGTATAATTGGTTGTTTATCTCAAAACATAAATGCTTGAGGTGATGCATACCCAATTCTCTGTGATGTGATTATTACTCATTCATGCTTGTACCAAAATATTTCATGTGTCCCATTATATATATGCATAATATGTACCAACAGAAATTAAAATAAAAAAATTAAACATTAAGAAAAAATCCCAACTCTGTAATTTACTGTGTTTGCAGTCATTTCTCAGTGTGTAGGGAGGGCTCCCTCTTGACTGGGTTTCCTGACCCCAGATACAGAGGCCCCTGATGTGGACCCCTGGGCTGGAGTGTGTTCTTCCTGGGTTCTTCTGGAAAGTCACTCTGAGCTCTGAATTTTTAAGAAACAGAAAGCAAAGACCCGAAGATTGAGTATGGAAGAATGTACATTGTTAGGATGTGGGAAAGACGAGTTAATTCAACAAAGAATAAAAATTCAGTTATGGGTAAAGGCCAGATTGGTTCGCAAAGCAAAAGCTGAAGACAGGTCAGAGAGAGAAAAGACTGAATTAGCTAATTAGGGAGTGGGCGAGGGGTCTGAACACCTTTGCCAGTGCACCACAGTATCAAGGGTAAAGGAATGAAAAGACTGTGAGAGGATGAGGATAGCAGCTGTGATCTATAGATTGGAAAGATTTGGTGGATGGAAGGAAGGATACAAAACCATCACCATTTTGGCAAAATATTATTTGATTCATATCTACATTGGTGCAATGCATTGATTTAGTAGTAACTATGCCCTTAGATCCTCTAAATTAAAAATAAAAACACACCAGATCAATAGATAGCTCACAATAAAACTGCAAGTGCTTGTAAGCAGAGTGAAGAAAGGTATTACAGCAAATGAGATTGAGTGTGTCATAATGAAAAAAGCCCCAAAGTAAAATGCTTCATGAATACAAGGTCAAGATCACTACTGGACAAGTTGATAGACACCCTAATGAATAAAAGGTTGTCTGCTCTAAAGTCATCATACCATTCATAAAGCAGGTATACAGCTGAGAAATGTTCCCAGAATGTCAAATTTGTATCTACTGGGAAAGTTTTTATAAGATTACATGGAGGCTGCAGATAAATACACAGGGCAGAGGTTAATTTGAGTCAGACAGAAAAACATAAATGTTTGCTGTGTGAAATATTGCCAGGGTTTCTTGGACCACAGTAGCAAAAGGAATACTGAGAATAATTGGTGGCCCTTCAGCAAGAAGTAATTGGCCCTTATTATTATTTTAAATTATATTTAATAAAGGAAAACATTTATAGAATTAGTAAATTGGAAAGTTTAGGTGAATGTATCTGATTATTGTTCTCACAAAACATTAATTATAAGAGCAATATACAGTCTATTGTAAATAACACCAAATAAAGCACTCTAAAATAATTGAACTTTCATAGCTATTTTTCAAATACGAGTTTATAAGTGGTTAGCATAAATAAATTGAAGAATGGCTTAGAATCTCTAAACACCTCAAGCAGTATTGGGACTCATATATTTGGGTCAAGATATAAGATACTCTGCTTTTTGATAAGTTCTGTAAAATGGTAGAGTTTTTCTTAGTACAAATAAACTGAAATAATTATATAGTTTCCAGAATTGAGCACTTGCTATATACCTGGCATTGTTTTACCAATTTCACTCAGCTAATCCTTACACTTATACTCTGAGATGGGTTCCATTACTATCTACAATTTATATATAAGAGTATCGAAGAGAATGTGATTAACATGTCCAAGCTCCTGCAGCTAGACAGCATCAGAGCCAGCTACCAATTCAGACACTCTGTCCCCAAATTCCATACACTTAATCAGCTAGATGGCATCAGACCCAGATTCTTACTCAGACACTCTGTCCCCAAATTCCATACACTCTACTGCCTGAAATCAGTGAAGGTAAGTGTGCGGCCCTTTAGTGGAATAGAAATATGTGGAAATTGGCAGAAGGTAAATTAGAGATGTGGTAATAATGGGTCTTTCTATTTGAGTCACTACCTGCCTTAAAACAAAATCTTTATTCTAGTGGTATTTTTTTTTTCAACAATGAGTATGTCATATGTCTAGATCTATCTCACAAAGTAATTATGTTATATCTCATGTATTATTAGAATTAGAATAATTGTGAATAAAATTATCTTATCTCCATAAATAAATAAATATATACACATACACATACACACATATGTACACATACACATACATATAACTTCCTGGGATCTCTAGGCTCTTTGATGTCAAGAATATCTTCAGATCGACAATAATTACATTGAAGAAAGTAAGATCTGGAGGACCAAATAATATGGATAAACTGGGGCCAGAAATGGTTTATAAAATTACTTGTCTCTTCCTGCCATTCAGGCATACTAAGTACAAACTTCTAGAAACAGATCATTTTTCTCAAGTCTTACTGCAGAAATTTAAAGTCTCCAATTTGCATTTCATTTTCAAAATCAATTTAACCAAAAGGCTATGGCAGAACAACAACAACGATAACAACAAAACGTATGCATGTTTCTTTTTGATCTCAAATGCAGTTTCTATACCTTTGCAGCTTTATTCTGTCTACAGATTCCTATTCTTCATGATTCTTATTCCATAGAACAGGGCAAAGTATTGACAAACTGCATCGTGTTTGTTTCTAAAATGCATCTTCAGTCTCACATAATTCTGATTTAAAGTTATTATTAATAGGAAATAATGTGGCACTTCTTTAATCCCTACTGAACTCAAATAGCTCAAATTTTCATAAGACTTTTATGCAGCAGGTGGGGTAGGAAGCTGAAACAGTCCATAAATATGTAAGCATCCAGCCCCAGCACACACAGATGTGTCTCTCTTTTATATTCCTTTCTTGTGTCTAATTCTCTTGGTAGCCACTTTCTGATTTCCCTTCTGTGTCTGGATATTTTCAGCTTCAATTATCATTCTGTCTCATTTGTATTTTACTCAACAACAAAGGTAGTTTCTTTTGGGAACTTTGTTTCCTAAGCTCTTTTTACTTTAAGAACACTGGATTTCAGATTCAACTGAAAGTTATTTGTTCGCAATTGAGAGTAAGTGAAAGCAAAGCAAAGACAATCATTTATTACCAGCAAAGGTTTCCTTTCTCAGATATAGTCAGAACAAGCAACTGCACTATTTAATATGACTCTCCTTTCGGGTTCATCTACGTAGAGATATTGATAATGGTCATTTGTCCCAGCTGAAGTCAGCCTTTATATTTGTTTCCATTGATGCTTATACTATAAATCATTAAAGCACTGATAAAATTAAACAGACATTCACATACAGGCTTGAATGATGACTGTGTTTGGTTAAATGTGTTCCGCTACACATCTTGTTAATAAGACATGCTAAAAAGAACCCCACTTTTTTGATAACATTTTTTTCTTTCCCTTTTCTTAATCTTGGTTTAGTCTTTTATCCATCAAACTTGTTTGTTCCCACTGGATGGAGGATGCCAGGGGATGCATCATTCCTGCCAGGTAGACGGCAGTGCTTATGGGAGGTGATAAATCATTTTGTCATTTCAAAAAAAATCACAATTCCACCTGCTCCCACAGGAGACAATATTATGCTGTAAAATAGCTATGACTGCCTATTTTTAATGTGGCACATGTCAGGAAGCTACTCGCTGTATTAATAACTCTGCTCATTGTTAACAAACAGATTAATTTAAAAGCTAACACTTGTGATTACAGTTGCACTTGGATTTCACCCATCTGGGTGACTCTGGGTTGAGATCTAGAATCATTTCTTAGCAGCAAAGGAGTGCCCAAATTAGCTCTCCAACAAAGTCTCAAAAAAATAGAGGAGGAAGACAAGACCCGATAGTGGAAAAATTCATGGAAATGAATCACCATGGACCACCAAAGAATAACTTTGATATTACTCTGAAATTTACATAGACTATTCGGACATTGCCTCTGAGTTACCTGCTTAGAGGTAAGAAACAAAGTCTGCCAGAGGCAAGAAGAAAAAATTAAAAATGAACAAATGAAAACTTCAGTACAAGAGGACATAGGAACTTTAACCTCTTTCCCAAGGATTTCTTTCTGCTGCTACTTTTGTGTCACTTTAAAACCTATGGAACAACAATTTAGATCTAAGGAAACAAAAAATCTTGCTTTGGAAGGCCGAAGCGGGTGGACTGCTTGAGGCCAGGAGTTTGAGATCAGCTTGGGCAACATAGTGAGACCTCCCTCTTTCTAAAGAAATTCAAAAATTAGCTGAGCATGGTGGTGCATGTCTGTACTCCCAGCTATTCAGGAGGCTAAGGTGCGACCATTACCTGAGCCCAGGATTTTGAGGCTGTAGTGAGCTATGATTGTGCCACTGCACTCCAGCCTGGGTGACAGAGTGAAACTCTGTCTTGAAAAAAGAAAAAAAAAAATTAATAAAGTGTAAAAGAGAAATCAGCAAGAGATGGAAACTGATCAGATGTTTCCAGCTGCTCAGGGATGAGAGAAAATGAATGCTTTCCCCAAACACTCAAGATTGCTGATTTGTACAATAGATTGCTAGGAATAATGGTCTCTGAATAAGAGAGGCAGATACATTAGAAGGTTTTGCAAGATGATGTTGAATTCAATCTTAGACATACTGATATATAAATTATGCCCATGGTGATTTCCCCTGGAGAGTTCTAAATGAATGTCTGGCACTTAGACAAGATTGTTGAGAAAGAAGCAACATTGCATGGTGGCAGGGGCCAAAGCTTTTGGTCAGACTGTCTTTGGTTTGAGTCTCTGCTCTACAACGTATAAGCTATATGATCTTGATAAGTTATTTAAATCTGTAAACCTCAGTTTCTTCAACTATAAAACGGGAACAATCTCACCCCTAAGGTTTATATAAAGAGTTAGATAATGCATGCCAATCACAGGGTATACAATTTCTTGCTAAGCTGGTAGTTCTTAGGTGTTGGGGTTACAGGTGTGAGTCACTGCGCTAGCCAGTTTAATCACCTCTGGACAAATCCTCCTTGCTTCAGTGCAGCATTGACCCACACTTGGGTCACAGAGCATCTCCCACAGCACACAGTGAATTTCATAACACTCAAATCTGAGAATATCTCTTCCTATTTCTCCGAGGATAAAGCTCATACTCTTTACAGTATCATACACAAACTTTCATGATCTGGGTACTATCTACCTTTGGAATTTCACCTTCCATGCCTCTCATATGGGCCACATACTCGAGCACTACTAAACTACTCGCAGTTTGAAAATTATGCTTTGGCACATCTGGCTCTTTCTTCTTAGAACATGAAATTCCTTGCCTACTTAGTAAGAATGAATTTATTGTTCAAGATTCACCTCAAGAGTGCTTTAAAAATGAAGTGGGAGGACAAACCAACCTTGTATGATAAAGTCGAATGCACCTGACACTTGCTTGTTTGGTTTCCACGTCAGCCAGGGTGTCAGCACATGACATAGGCTCTGCCAAGGACAGGCTCTCATCCTGGACTTTGAATTTGGATCTAGTGATGCATCATGGTCACCCTCGCTGGCCCTATTGGCAGTTTCATCAGTTGTCGTTTCTGAGACAGTATCGCCACAAGGCTAGCCCTAGGTTCAAGTGGCAGCCAGGCTGGTGCCCCTTCTCCATCAGCTCTGTTGCATCAATTTGGCCCTTGTGCCTGGCTTCGTAAACCCCAAGCCTTATTCTCCAGACCTCCAAGTGTTTCTGTGGGTCATGCAACATTTAAAAACAAAAAACAAAAACTCATCCGCTGTATTTAAATTTGTCAGATTTATTTCTTTTGCTTGTAACTAAGAGCCCTGACATCATGCCGAGACAGAATGAATCAAGCCCCACTCTCTGATCTCATGGCATTCTTTCTACAGTGCTTACATGTCTTTTACAGTGAGATGTTGTGCAACATCTCATTATATTGTGGCTCTGTTGCTCATCTGTCTCTCCCACTATATTAACCATCTGGGAGCTTGGATAGTTGCCTTCTTTATGTTTTTATCCACATCTGATCCCAGGTCCTTGTACATAACAATGCTCATTAAGTGTTGTTTGTTTGTTTTGTGTGAGGGAACTATTTAATGAATAACTGAATAACTGTGGTTTTGAAGTAGTCTGCTTTTTCACGTTATGCTTTTTCTCCTTCAAATAATGGCCTTCTTTTAAAAATAAGAATAATATGTAAGTAGGATGCATTGGCCTACCTTAAATCATTATTTAAAGTGTTTTCTAAAGACACATTGTTGAGAGATGAAACAATCCTCTTGCTTTCAATTTAGAAAGAAACATTAACTTTTTCGAAGTTAGATAAGAACTAGATCACCATAGCACACCCCAACATATTCAAGGATGCTCCAGTCCCAATCAATTTTACTAACTAATCTTTAGTTAATCAGAAATATCAATTTCCTAACCATGATAGTTAATTAAAATTTTACTGTAAGACAGTAACTATTTGGACTCGTGGCCATTTAACATTTTTAAACAGAGAAAAAGAAGAGAAATGGTATTGTGTAAAATATGCCATTACTGACTTAAAGTATTCCATTTGGGTCAAGAGCAGAGACCATCTTTTGATATGGACAAGGGATTCTAGAGATAGTGGGGAAACTGGCTTTCTATTATTCACTCAGTGGGTCTGCAAACTACTCCTGATGCATTCTCTAATTTGCAGTACACTCTCCTGCTGTCAGCATTGACTGTCAGGCCAAAAGGACATCTATTCTCACTCTTAGTAGAAACTGCTGCTAAACTGCTGTAATGGGAGACAAAGGAGGCAGCTCAGGGAGCCTGAGCTGAATTGAAAGGTGCTTGAGAATTGGTTGGAAATCTGGAATGTTAAGATGTATTAAAATGCTATTACGGAGACATTAGTTGAGGCTGCAATCTACTTTTATTGACTTTACACCTCCCTATTATTGAGAAACTCCCTATCTTCTACTTTACAAATGTCATAAACTCACAACAATATAATTCCATTTCCCCACCTCATCATTATTTTGCTATTATTATGTCTCTTACTCTACATGTTTCCTATTTCCTAACTTACGATGTCACAGAACACTTATTACAGATTTGCTATAAGCTGTTAATTGTCTTTTAAGGAAAAATAAGGAAAAACAATATAGTCTTCTAGATTTATTTCTTAATTGCCATTCTTGATGCCTTTTTTTCTATAGATGCACGTTTCCATTTTGTATTATTTCTCTTCAGCCTGAATGCTATTTTTATGCATTTCTTATAGTAGACAGCTGCTGATGACAAATTTTCAGTTTTTTTCCATCTGAAGTTGTGCTGTATTTCATGTTTGCTTCCAGTGGTATTTTTATTGGACAATTCCTTTTTCTTTCATTACCGTAGACTTTTCCAGATAGGATAATTTCTGTCTTCAAAGCCACTGCATCTTTATTCTGACATCTGTAATCTGCTAATCCTACTCAGGAAAATTTTCAGTCCAACTATTTATTGACTTTTCAGTTCTAGAGTTTCCATTTTGTTCTTTTTTATAATTTCCATTTCTTTGCTAAGATTCCATATCTGTTTAAAATCAAGATCATACTTTCCATTAATTCTTTGAGCATATGACAAAAACAAAGAATGGGGAAAAGACTCCCTATTCAATAAATGATGCTAGGATAACTGGCTAGTCATATGCAGAATATTGAAGCTGGAAACCTTCTTTATACCATATATAAAAATCAACTCAAGATGGATTAAAGGCTTAAAAGTAAAACAGAAAACTATAAAAACCCTGGAAGACAACCTAAGCAATACCATCCTGGACATAGGAACGGGCAAAGATTTCATGACAAAGACACCAAAAGCAATTACAATAAAATCAAACATTGACCAATGGTATCTAAACTAAAGAGCTTCTGCACAGCAAAATAAACTATCCACAGACTAAACAGACAACCCACAAAATGGGAGAAAATATTTGCAAATTATGCATCCGACAAAGGTCTAATATCCAGAATCTATAAGGAACTTAAAGTTACAAGACAAAAACAACTCCATTAAAAAGTGGGCAAAGGACATGAACAGACACTTCTGAAAAGAAAACATACGTGTGGCCAAGAAGCATATGAAAAGAAGCTCAGTATCACTGATCATTAGAGAAAGACTATCAAAACCACATGAGATACCATCTCACACCTGTCCAAATGGTTATTGTTAAAAAGTCAAAAAATAACAGATGCTAGCAAGGTTGCAGAGAAAAGGGAACACTTACACACTACTGGTGGGAGTATAAATTAGTTCAATTATTCTGGAAAGCACTATGGTGATTCCTCAAAGAGCTAAAAGCAGAACTACCATTCAACCCAGCAATCCCATTACTGGGTGTATAGCCAGAGGAATATAAAGCATTCTACCATAAAGACACATAAACATGAATGTTCATTGCAGCACTGTTCACAAGAGCAGAGACATGGAATCCACCTAAATGTCCATCAATGACAGACTGGATAAAGAAAATGTGGAACATACCCACCATGGAATATTATGCAGCTATAGAAAATAACAAGATCATACCTTTTGCGGGACTGTGGATGGCACTGGAGGCTATCATCTTTAGCAAACTAACGCAGGAACAGAAAACCAAATACTACATGTTCTCACTTATAAGTGAGGGCTAAATGATAAGAACTTATGAACCCAAAGAAGGAAACAACAGATACTGGGGTCTACTTGAGGTGGGTGAGAGGAGGGAGAGGAGCAGGAAAGATAACTATTGGGCACTGGTCTTAATACCTGGGTGATGAAATAGTATGTACAACAAATCCCCATGACATGCATTTACCTATATAACAAACTTTCACATTTACTCCCAAAACTAAAGGTTTAAAACATGTTATAATGATAAAAAATAATTTTAGGATATATATAAAATAGATACCAACTGTAATAATCAGATATTTTGGAGTTGGTTTGTATTGGCTGCTTTTTTCTTTGACTAAGGGTTTTCTTTTTCTGGATCTCTGTAAGTTTGTATTCACTAGATCTGTAGGTTATATACTGGAGATATTTTGGTCATCCTCCTCTGAAGAGTGTTGATGTTTTTCTCTAGCAGACCTCAGTTCATTTATTGGTTGATTCTCTTAAAGCCTGTGAAAGCATAGTTTTAAGCTATGATAGGGCTGATCTGTGAAAGCCTGAGGGGTTTTCCAAGCTCCTCTAACTTGGTGGACTCAAACTCCAAACTCTCTCTCCCTGGTGCATTTGTCAAGGTTTGATTTTAGACTTTGTTGTGATGATCTATGGAATAGGCCTTATTCTGAGGTGTGATTCTTAATCTAAAGTAAGGCTTTATCTTCTAACAGATTTTATGTGTCTTGAATGAATACCAGTGATGCTAAAAAATGTGTTAATAAGATCTTTCTATTTGGTCATGTTGGACTTCCAACACCTGTCAGGACTGCTTGATCTCTAATATTTCTCTTTCATTTCTGGTCCCACAGCAGTTTCTCTCTGGTAACCCTTGAGGAGTTTTGCACTGTGCATGTGGAACATGGCCTTCACATTCTTCTAGGCCTCTCTTTTGCACAGGTTCCTTCTCCCCGAGTCCTGCTTTGCAAATTCCGGTAGCTCCAGCTTCCCTAGTCATAATGCTCTGCTTGGACACTCACATTCTGTGCCACAATTGGGAAATTATCCCCAGGCAGAGAGTCTGCAAAATCATGGGACTTACCTCCCGGGTTTCCCTTCTCACAGGGATTGCTGTGTGGTGCAGCACTCTTGTCCAATGTTGGAAAAGAGTGTGTCATATATTTTGCCTAGTTTTATGGTTGTCGAAAACAAGATGGTTAAGTCTTATGTCAGTTATTCCACAATAGCTGGAAGCAAAAGTTCTAATATTTCATATTATTGATTTAATGACTTCATTTAGTCTATCTCCTGCCAATCTTTTTGATACATAAAATGTCAATATCCCTGGTTAAACCAGTTGGACAGTTCTTGCTCTATCCGTTGCACAATTTACTTAGGATCTCCCTCTACAATTTAGATTACTATATGTCCTGGTTTACTTGGGAGAGTGTTGCTTAATTTGTCCTGGCTAAAGTGTGACCCTTTCACATTCAAATGTGTTCCACTTTCCACTTTAGAAAATAAATCACTGGTCACTTTACTCGTCTATTCCTATTCCTATTCAGGTGCAGCCCATTTATAACAGTCACTTTCCTGTGGAAAGCCTACTTGCCATGTACTCCCAAGGAGACTGGGCATGGTAAGCTCCTCTAGCTTGGTTTTCCTCTAACAGGCTGGCCTAATAGTGGTGTGCTAGGAATATTCAAAACACAGCAGAAATGGCATACTTAATTGAGAGACATCAATTAGATTCAATGAGTTTGGAAAATCATTGCTATCTAAAGATATACGAAGATAAAATAGAGCGTACATTGCAAATTTGTGTGAATTCTTCAAGATAAAACAGGGCACTCTGATGAAATGTCATGTTTGCAAGGAACTGCTTCAAGCTGTACCCTGAGATTTCTCCAGGGAAGTGCATTCGTTTCTTCTTGATGCTAGGGCTCTGTTGTTGACACATATTTAAGAAACACTTCTAGGTCACCTGAAGACATTTTTCAAGTTTCATCCAGCTTTTTAAAGTGATCTCTGTTCCTTTCTCCTGTCTGCTCAATTACCTCTCATAGGTCTTTGATTACTCAGTGCTCAGCAAAGCTCAGTTAGGAGTTTTCAGTTGAGGATGACACCTCCAGCACATTTCATGTCTTAAACTACAATGCAATGCCTTCTGTCCCTCTCTTCTGTCACAAACAAGAGTGAAAGATTATATAGGTTATCTCTCATTCGACACACAAAACAACTTTATAAAAATGATTATCATTAGCATTATATATATATTTTAAAGCACAAAATGCCAGACACTGTTCTGAGTGTCAGGGATACAGATTTTTCATTTTAGTCAAATAATCAATTAACTTTGGTTAATTGAATAAATAATAGACACAGTCTTGTTCATGAATGCTTAAACAATTGTTTTTTTTTTTTTTTTTTTTTTTTTTTTTTTTTTTTTTTTTTT
>NW_016804580.1:3914614-3922898 GCF_001698545.2 Rhinopithecus bieti | reverse complement strand
ACTATTAAAATGAGAAAATAAGAAAATGATCTGATAATGTCTTTGAATTTGAATTAATGTGATTTATTCCAAGTTTTAATCAGTGCTAGATAATTGCTTCATTCTATTATCAAAACAAAATTAATTTTTACAGGATCTGTTACTTACCCCACATGGACAATAAGCAGATATGTGAACTATTGCTTTCTTATCTGCACTAAGAGGCTAGTTATGAGGGTTAAGAGTTACAGTAATATTACCTACAGGTAGAAAAATTTGGTTTATATTCCAGTTTCGCTGCTTGTTAGCCACATGACTTTAGAAATGTATGTCTAATCCTCAAATTCATCATCTGAAAGCAACACTCTCATTATTTTCCTTAGAATTAAATGAGACAATGGTGCCTGATTCATAATATTAAAAAATGGTAATCATTTATATTATTAGATGATATATTATCTACTAACACATTTTTTTTCAGGTCTTGTCATGGGATAAGATCTTCTTGGAAAGTCCTCATTTTTAAGATGGTCTTGACTTAAGTCCATTTCATGGTTTAGAATCAGATGCTGTCTTGTATGGAAGGATAAAGTCATATAACCTTTACTTACATAAGCACAAACTGGCCCCCATCACTATGCATGATCTAAATGAAGTAACTGCTTCCTTTCATTCATGTCTAATGACCGTAAGCAAAGCATTTGGGAGCATAAGTTTCTTCTAGCAAAGTAGATTGATAAGGCAGTTGCAGTAAGAACCTTCTAAGCCTCCAGACAACGTTAATGTCTCTTTCAAATGAAGGATGATGGGATTTCTTCACCAGATCAGGTATCTAAAATGAGTTCAGGAAGATAGTATCCCACAGAATTTCTGGTTCCTGTAGTTAGGGAACCTACACACCAATAAAGCATTGCCTTTGAAACTTATCCCTTGTTAACATCAAGAGTTTGAAGATGAGGAGTTTATCAGGGTTCCAGCAGAACACAGAGGACATAGTCAAGTTGGGTTTTTAAGGAGAGTCTATTGAAGGGAATTTTACAAAACACTGGAAAGGTTTAGGCAATGCAACAAAAGATGGAGCAGTATGTTAGGTCAAGCAGCAGTAAAAAGCCGAAGAGGCAAGAGGAGAGAGTTCTTTGAAGAAATAGATCTCTAGCAGAGAGCTGCTTGCCAGAAGCTAGCTCTTATTAAAGCATAGTCTACAGTGGTGCAGAACGAAGGGAGCTGGGGAAGATACTCTCATTCTCCCTCCACCCTCTGACCTTTGCCAATGCATCCCATCGGCTGAATTCAGTTAGAAGCCAGAGGATAAGGGAGCCTCTTGATGCAGTCCAGGATGGCCAGCATCCCAGGCACAGAGTATGGGAGAAGACAGGGAGGGAATAGATAGGAAAGGGGAAATGCAATGCATGCTTCAAGGAAGGGAACAGGATAGGCAGTGTTTCTAGACTTGACACTGTGTACTAATAAATACAACTCTATTTAAAACATTCTGGTGTCTACACTTTAATTTCATCTGTTATTGGAGTAGTGTGGAAGCTCAAATCAGAATTAGTGCTGATTTTTCTACTCTAATGTCTTAATTAATATGAGCTCCTATTATAAAATTTTGTCGAAACTATTGAACATTTTAGTCAAATAATCAATTAACTTTGGTTAATTGAATAAATAATAAACACAATCTTATTCATGAATGCTTAAACAATTTTTTCTTTTTTTTTTGAGACGGAGTTTCTTTCTTGTTGCCCATGCTGAAGTGCACTGGTGCAGTCTCGGCTCACTGCAACCTCAGCCTCCCAGGTTCAAGCAATTCTCCTTCCTCAGCCTCCTGAGTAGTTGGGATTACAGGCACCTGCCACCATGCACGGCTTTTTTTTTTTTTTTTTTCTTTTTTTGGTATTTTTAGTAGAGACGGGGTTTCACCATGTTGGCCAGGCTGGTCGCGAACTCCTGACCTGAGGTGATCCACCCACCTCCGCCTCCCAAAGTGCTGGGATTACAGGCGTGAGCCACCGCGCCCGGCTTAAACAATTTTTATTTTACCCACATTACTACTTATTAATTACCATGCTGGTTGATATACAATATTTTTTTCTACAACGGAGAGAATATAAAAAAGAGATATGAAGACAAACGGGACTTGATCACTAGCCACAAGGATGTGATAAGATAGTAACGTTCAAACTAACTACAAAATTACTACAATTATTAAGTCATAGTGTGAATAAAGTTCAGTGAGAACCTGAAGAAGGAGGAATTTCTGGAGCCAATGGTAATAATCCCTTTGTTTGCTCATGCCTATCAACATCTACTCCCTGAAACCTATTAGAAATATTCTCTCTCATGTCCTCCCTCTTACCTAACAACCTTATACCCACTACTAGTAATACATAGATGTAATAATCTTTGACTCTTTCCCTCCAGGCTCTCAAACTTGAGGCATTTAATCAAGGATTTCAAATTTCAGAAGCCTCAGATCTTCTCGTAGGAATGTTACCTACGTTGAACTTGAGGATTTCTATGCAGAATGTGTTTCTTGTTGTTTTTAGATCTTTCTAATTTGTTCCTAGCTTTAGAAGTAGGATGAATCCAGACGGATGGTAGGTATAGTTACTGTACTGCTAATTTTGATATTTTCCCCCATGATTCTATTCAATATATTCTATTTTGTTTTGTATTATTTTGCTTTTTCTTTATCCTCCCTTTTTACTGAGGAATGGGAAGTAGCAATGTAAGAGGGTCAACTACACAGGCAGACTGTTTCAAGTAAAGAAATTTGACATTCTTGTTTGCTTTGGTTAGCTTTACATAAGTACTTTCTGTACCTCTGAATGGATTTCAAAAGCAGGAGTACAGTCTCATTAAAAAAAGAAAAATTTTTTAATTACCCATTTGCTAATTCTCGAGATCATAGAGTTCAATACACTTTCACAGAAGAGTGATATAATTAACTACCAAGATTCATTAGGTTTTCTGGAATAGTCTGTCATCTGATTTCTACAATTCAAGCCAATATGTGGAGATGCATAAGCTACCAAGCAAAATATATGTTTTGCTGAGATAACTCTTTGAAACTAAGCATGTTATGAACTTTTAATAAACTTAGTTTGGGGTTGAGTTTGTAATGTATCATTTGAAGACATTTTTTAGAAATATCCTCCACATGATCAACATTAGTTTTAATTTTGAGGCAAATTATGCATTAATCTTTTTTTTCACTCAAAGACAATCTTTGACTCCTACTATTCTGAACTACTTGTTATTGCCAATAATAAAGGGACAGAGTTTAGATCTGTGGGTTGTAACACCACTTGGGTCATTTAACATACATGAATGTTAAATTCACAATTTCACTCTGGGGAAGCTATGTCTAGTCATTGGGAAATATTTTGTAAAATGCACTTGTAATTAAATTTATGCTGCTTGTACCAGCCATTACAAATCAACTAATGAGCTTGCATAAGGGAGAGGCAAACTCACATTAGATTATAAATTGAGAAACATAGCCACAATGCTAATTCCTTCCTAACAAAGGCTCTTGACTCCAAGAATATAACAAAAGGTTTCTGAAGGTCCTGTTTTTTCTGTAATTTACATGTTGCCTCCTATGATATGTAAAGAAGAACTAGAGTCTAACAAAGGGTTCTAAATGATGTCCAATATGGTACTGGGGAGAAGACATTTGTTCAATAAGTAAAACAAAATTATACATCTTTCTTAGGGCAGGTGTCTTTTGCTTGTATGAACCATATTTTTAAAATAAAGTATTACCCACTACCTTGTTTCCTTTTTGTATTTCAGAGTGCATCCTTTTTGGTTGCATGTAAAGCCTCTGTTTAGTGATCAAAGGGCAATGACTGGTATATACATAACTATTGCTTTATACTCTGACATGTACAGTTTATCTATAGTATCTTCAGTGTTGCATTATTAAATTATTTTATCCAAGAATAAGGTTTTGAATGCTAACTCTAGAATGTCACTATGTATCTAGCTGTTTGTCATATTCATCCTACCATATTTGCTGTCCAAAAAAAAAAAATTACCCATCATCATAGAGAGTATATTACATTAAATATACCTTTAGGGATGTTTTAACCTGTTAAATGCATGCAATTGTCTTTTTCTCTTATTTAAGCCTATCTTTTTTTCTGCCAAGGGCCCATTAGTAGAAGTGAATGTCCAAGATAAATAAATGTACATGGTATTAAAATGACAATATGGGTAGAAAGCAATTCTTAGATGATTTCCTATTGGATATGAAAACTATTTTTTTTTCAAATACAGAACTCCATTATTCTAACAAATTATTTTATTTGCCTTTTAAAAAATTTTCATTGAACAAGAACTTAATATATCACTTCCACATTTCAGCTGTTTTGCTGTGTAACACCACAAACACAGTTATTTCTGGATTGGGTAGAAAGAGGAAAGGAGGAAGTTAGATAAGTTAAAAAAACGAAAAAAAAACAAAACAAAAAAAAAAAAAACCCTTTTAACCACAGGGTAATAGTGACCTAGAAAGATACAAATTAGAATTAGATGCTGTTAGATACCATATTTTACAAAATAGTCTAGGGCTAGGAGACTCCATAAAATACCTTATATAGAACAGGGTTAGGGTAGAAAGGAACACAAATAAATGTTATTTCAATTAGCAACTTTTTTGAAATCCCCCACAGACATTTATTTATTTGAAAAAAAAAATTAAAACTTACTTTCTTATCCTGGTTCTTCTTTTCCAGGAATGAAAGTGCTTTTGGATGTTGCAATGGGACTGTAAGGAATGGCAGCCAGTGAGTAGAAGACAACAAAGGCCGGGTGTGGTGGCTCACACCTGTAATCGGAGCACTTTGGGAGGCCGAGGTGGGTGGACTACCTGAGGTCAGGAGTTTGAGACCAGCCTGACCAACATGGTGAACCCCGTCTCTACTAAAAATACAAATATTAGCTGGGTGTAGTGGCGCATACCTGTAATCTGGAGGCTGAGGCAGGAGAATAGCTTGAACCCGGGAGGTGGAGGTTGCAGTGAGCTGAGATCACGCCACTGCACTCCAGCCTGGGTAACAAGAGCGAAACTCTTTCTCAAGAAAAAAATAAAATAAAAAAGATGACAACGAAGCATCCCTTTCCCCCACGGTGGGCCTTACAGTCAATGGGGAGTAACTGCATTTACTCCCTGTGCATTGCGGAGAAAGAAAGTGACTTGACCCATTTCAATGGAATCTGCACAGCTTTCCTGTGCACTTAACCACCATCTCTGCTCTCACCACTACCCCCAAAATCCCATATTTTCTAATATATGTGAAATGTAGACACAAAGCCACACATTGACTCTTTAGGGCAATGGTAACTCTAGATTTAGTTAATGGTGACTGAAACTACACCTTGCCCTGTTGCGTTAAAAACATTCACATTATCTGTATTTTGAAAATGATACTGTGCTTAGCTTCCCACCAGAGGCATTTATGTTGGAAATAGGATCAGAGCGCACACTAACATTCAATTGCTATACATTTATACTCTTTTAATTTCCTCTCTCAATAAAATCATTTGTGTCTGTCATTTCTCACACTAATAAGGTAGAAGGCTTGAGGTGAACACTAATGGTTCTCGTGCACTATAGGAATGGACCACTGAGATTTAAGTGACTCCTTCAGGGACACTATGCAGAGTGAAACTCCAATTTTGAAGTGTTATTTTTGTTGCTGATTTCTCAAAATGTATGGTGTGAACTGAGGAAATGTTACCTTAAAGGGTATGGCATCTCCGTGTGTGGTAGTTAGAGAATTATTTTACAGGATTCTTGTGGAGATCAAAGAGATGTGTCTATTTCATTTTAACTCCATCTCAGCCACTTGCCTAATCAAGATCCCTTAGAGATGACTATATCCTGCAGTGTTCTAGAGACAAATAATAAATTCATAAGTTTCACCCATCTGTGTACAGCTGAGTCCTCCTTGATGATATAATGGATACTTTTTCTGAAATAAAAGTCCAGGATCAAGACTATTTTATTTTTCTTTGCTATACAATCACTTTTGAAGAAGAAAATGTTGCTCATTTTAACCCTATATGTGTTTCTACATCTGAACTTTGGGACCATGCCGTACTTCCATTTCCTAATTTTTACTTTCAGTTTGGTTTTCTTTCTTAGGGAGCTCTAGTTGATTTCTTCCCCAACCTTCACCCCCCTCCCACCCCCAAACAACCCCTAGAGAAAGCAAATTTTGAGAACTTAGTATTCATGAGGCTTCAATTACAAAAATAAAACATAAAATAAAATAAAGCCAGGCTTCCTGTTATGATGGTCACCCACATGACAAAAAGGAAGTTAAACTGTTTGCTGACGTGTCTCTTATGGTTTGAATCTGAGCTCCCTTCTTAGGAGTCTTGGCAAATACCCAGCTTCCACAGACAGTCTTCTGTGGGTGGTGACCTCACTGGAATCTGAGGGCAAAGGCTAAAATATATGCCATAATCATCGCAAACAAATCCCAGCTCTGGTGCAGGATTGCTTGACTCACATTCCTGAAGTAGCTGGAAATAGGCTTTTTGGACAGTTTAATAGAACAGTAGGTCTCTTCTCTTAAAAACAACAGTTCTTCTAGACATTCCACTTCCTGCTTACAGTACTACCATTTTCCAAGTGATTAAGAAGGATCAGCATCCTTTGCTTTTTCATTCTTCTTAATCATCCCTCACTCATACCCAATTAATTATTACATTTTAAAATCTCTTTTCTAAAATAAACCTTCTGCTACGCCCTTAATGCAGGATCACTGTACTTTTAGATGACTAATAGAGTGTCTTGTCACTTTTATTATTATTTTCAATCTCTGTAAACAATCTCTCTACTTTCATCCCCACCTCCATTTGTTTTCCCTGTGTCTGTAACATACTTAACATGTTTATATAATTCATGGAAAGTAACAAAAAGGGGGAAAAAAGTAGCCTCTGGCATGTGACCTTATTCACAGCCTTTGCTTAGATACTTACCTTATAAAACCTTGGCATTCCTTTTGTTGACAAATTAGCATGGACAGTTTTGCCATGGCGACCGAACTCTTTTTTTTTTTTTTTTGAGACTGAGTTTCTCTCTTGTTACCCAGGCTAGAGTGCAGTGGCACAATCTCTGCTCACTGCAACCCCTGCCTCCTGGGTTCAAGCAATTCTCGTGCCTCAGCCTCCTGAGTAGCTGGGATTACAGGCGCCTGCCACCACACCTGGCTAATTCTTGCATTTTTAGTAGAGATGGAGTTTCACCATATTGGCCAGGTTGGTCTTGAACTCCTGACCTCAGGTCATCTGCCTGCCTTGGCCTCCCAAAGTGCTGGGATTACAGATATGAACCACCGCATCTGGCCTACGAAATTCTTAAATGTGCCACATAATGCTGTCTCTCTAGGATCACCTGGCTGCTTTTCAAGGAAGTGATCTCAGCGCGGTTTTGGGAACTGCATCTACTTTCACTACTGCATGCCAGTGCCCTGACTTAGCCCCAGGTACCCACTACATCATGTAGCTGGATGTTGGCTAATGCATTTCTTTTTTCTACAAAGTGAATAGGACAATAACCTCTCCAAAAATAATTTTAATCATGTGGCTTAGATAGTTACACATCATCAGCAACTCCCCTCTCAACTGGAATTCTGGAGCCAGGTCACATGGTATCCAGTTTTATCATGAGCACAAGGGCAAGCTTCTGAACCTCTCTATGACTAAGTCACCTTACCTGGTGACAATTAATAAATTTGATTTTCTAATACTTTACTTTTAAGATTAATCTATACTTCCTTTGTGGTGTCCTTAATCATTGTTGATACCAACATTATCTCAAGTCTTATCAAATAAGTAGGATAGTTTTCTACCTCTTTTTTTGTTTGTTTGTTTCTGAGATAGGTGGCATGAAACTGCCATTATTGTTCCATTAAAATTTGGTAAAGTTAAGTTTTAAAACCATCAGATATGGGAGTTTGTTTTGCAATTATGTGTTAGGTTGACATATGTATTTTCTTCACTTTTCCAAATGTGTATTTCACATTAAAAGGTGAAGGAAAAAATAAACTTATCAAGTCTTACTGGTCATTTAATAGGATGACATTTTGGTTATCAATTTAATTTATTTAGGGTGACAGGTTTACTTTTATTTCATCCTAATCCATTTCTGGTAATTTAAAATTTCCAGATAATTACCAATTTTGTATAGTTTTAAAATTTATTGACAAAATAATATAGTAATCTCACATTTAAAAAAAATCTACTCTGAATTAGTTTTATTCTTTTTTTTTTTTTTTTTTTTTTT
>NW_016804580.1:3905830-3911892 GCF_001698545.2 Rhinopithecus bieti | reverse complement strand
AAAAAAAAAAAAAAAAAGGGAAAGAAAGAAAGAAAAGAAAAGAGAAAAGAAAAAGAAACTGTGGCCTATAACCATATAACCATACTATCCTGAATGTGTTTGCGTGTCTGATCTCATCTGGTCTTGTCAAAGCTAAGCCAGGGTTGAGGGGTTGAGACTGGTTATTACCTGAATGGGAAGCTTCCTGGGAATACTGTGTGCTGTAGGCTTAAAAAAAAAACCTGTAAGTTTTTTTTTCGCAAGGCTTTTTGGAGTTTCCTTACTTTGGGGTCTCCTCAACTTCTGACAAAACTATTTGGGGAAATCTTTTTGAAGCCACCAGGCTGGCATTATTAATATGGGTAGAATATTCTGTCTCTAGGATTTGTATATTTTTGACTCACTTCTAAGGGAAGATGTGGAGTTTCCAATGTTTTAGCTACTCTTGCTCTGCTTTGATATGATGGGTTGATAGCCACAGCAAATATTTTTAAATATCTCACGTGCTTGACAAACATTCCTATGAGCTTTTACTACTATAAGAAACGTATCAACACTCTCTGGGAAGTCCCTTCAAAATGAATTACACTGTACTTCTCCTTCGGGGTTGGGGTGGTGTGAAACTCACAACATGGCCAAGAAATCTTCAGAAGTGCCCCCCCCTCTGTTTTTTTTTTCTTTGAGACAGAATCTTGCTCTGTTGCCCAGGCTGCAGTGCAGTGGCATGATCTTGGCTCACTGTAACCTCCGCCTCCCAGATTCAAGTGATCTCCAGCCTCAACCTCCAGAGTAGCTGTGATTACAGGTGCACATCACCACACTCAGATAATTGTTGCATATTTAGTAGAGACAGGGTTTCACCATATTGGCCAGGCTTATCTTGAACTCCTGACCTCAAGTGATCCACCTGCCTCAGCCTCCCAAAGTGCTGTTATTACAGGCATGAGACACCATGCCTGGCCCAGAAGTCCACTCTCTTAACATTTCTCTCTCAACACTTTTCATAGGCTCAATGTAGCACAAAAGGTCTAAAAATCACACTCTTATAATCTGGATAATCTCTTATTTATTGGTCACTGTACCTTAATCTAAACATCCACTTAACATTTTTTTTCAGCATATTTCTTAGGAAAATGAGACATATGCAAAAATTGTTGGGTGAGGCCTCTGGTTAAGCTCTTTTGGTTTTTCTGCCCTGCCTTTTTTGGGGTTTCTCTAGAAAGGGGTTAGGATGGAATTCTGGGCCCAGCATGTAAGGTTGGGAGAATCACAGATTTGTTTCTGCTGTCCTTGAATAAGTGAAACAACATCGGTAATCATTTACCACTACAATTTTTGTTATCAAAAAAATCATCATTCCTTAGGTTTTAAGCCAGATTTTTATTCCTAGAAACTGAATGCTCTTTATAACTTTTACATATACTAAGATAGAGATAAAAAGATTCACCAGCATCACAGTGCTGGCTCAGAGCCCTGGGAGAAAGGAATCTATGGACTGCTTTCCTATCCCTGTTGCCTGGTTGGCTGGCTTCCTGCTTCTCTTGGCCAATGGAAGAGAGCAGCTGGAGATTGGAAGGTGGAAGGACAGGGAATGTGGAATACATTTTGCCTGCTTCCTCCAACTTCTTCACGATGGCAGTTACCAGGTTGTCCTCCAACTAAAGATTTTTCTTTGAAGCTGTACCACAGTGCCAGTTCTCATTAGAAGCTAGTTAACAAAGGTCTACTCTTTGTCTCTTTAGATTTAGGCGCTCTACTGTCGCTAGTTTCCTGGAGCCTCAATATGTTGTTCTTTCAACCTTGCTCATACTTTCATTAAAGTAAGAGGCCACTTCATGAAAGTCTTTTTTATTTGGGCCGTCTGAGTTGAATTCTCTTTCTACCAGGTTCCTGGCTGATACTACTATACAATTATTAAGTGCAGCAGCAAAAGAAACTATCAACAGAGTAAACAAACATCCTATAGAATGGGAGAAAATCTTTGTGAACTAGGCATCTGACAAAGGTCTAATATCCAGCATCTATAAGGAACTTGAACAAATTTACAAGAAAAAAACAACCCCATAAAGAAGTGGGCAAAGGACATGAGCACACTTTTCAAAAGAAGACATACATGCGGCCAACATGCAGATGAAGAAAAGCTCAATCACTGTTCATTAGATAAATGTAAATCAAAACCACAATGACAAACCATCTCACACCAATCAGAATAGCTACTATTAAAAAGTCAAAAAATAACATGCTGGTGAGGTTGTGGAGAAAAAGGAACTCTCATACACTGTTGGTGAAAGTGTAAATTAGTTCAACCATTGTGGAAAGCAGTGTGATGATTCCTCAAAGAACTAAAAAGAGAGCTACCATTGGATCCAGCAATCCCATTACTGGATATGTACCCAAAGGAATATAAATTGTCCTACCATAAGACACATGCATTTATATGTTCATTATAGCACTATTCACAATATCAAAGATATGAGATCAACTTAAATGCCAATCAATGGTAGACTGGATAAAGGAAATATGATACATATACATCATGAAATACTATGCAGCAAACAAACAGATTTAAAAAACAGATATAAAAAACAAACAGATTATGTCCTTTACAAGAACATGGATGGAGCTGGGGGCCATCATCCTTAGTAAACTAATGCAGGAACAAAAAACCACATGCCACCTGTTCTCACTTATAAGTGGGAGCTAAATGATGAGAACACATGGACACAGAGAGGGGAACAACAAACACTGGGGCCTACTTGAAGGTGCAGGTTGGGAGAAGGAAAAGGATAAAAAAAAAATAACTATTGGTTATCAGGCTTAGTACCGGGTGATCAAATAATCTGTCAAACAAACCTCCATGACATGAGTTTGCCTATATTACAAACCTCCACATGTACCCCTGAATCTAAAATAAAAGTTTTTCAAAGTGCAGTCAAGGCAGGTCTTTTAATTCCAAGCCAGTCTTCCTTCCCTTGTATATCACGATGTTTCATATACTGTATAGCCAATGAATGACTAATTTAATTTTATATATTATGATGTTTTGCCATAAAAACAAACCAAAAAATATAGGCAAAATTCTTGTCGAAGTATAAATATACCATGTTCCCCTTCTAGGCGCTTTATCCTAGTTAAAATACTATACTATGAAAGTATATTTAATGTATAAAAAATACCTTTCAAAATATTCTTTTTATGTATATAACTTGTGTTCCCTTCGACACTATAAAATCCATGAGAACAGACAGCAAAAAGACAATACCATCATAATTTACATTGCTATTGGAGAAAATTCTTACCATATCATTTTTAATTCAACAATGGAAAAAAATAATATATGTAAGCTTATTCTCATTACGTGAGTCTTTTTTCAAAATTAAACACACTCTTATTCTAACACTGTAACGAAAGGAAGAATACATTGGCTTTTTGGTTTTTTCTACAGAAAAAGAAAAATGTAATTCTTAGAAAATGTTCTTATTTCAAAGTTAGAATTCCCCCTATATATTCCAAAAGCATGCTACATTAGTCCTCAAAATTGTTAGATGGTAGTAGCACTAAAATGAAAAGACTTACTATGAAGTGATATTATATGTTTTCATTCTGGATGCCCAAGCAATAAATTTGAAAGGGATGTATTTTTTAATTCAATACCGAAGTGTATGTTTATATAACCATATATAAAAACTCTAACCACTGATCATGAATACTCATAATTTAACCTTAAACTTGGGAACATAAACCAGTTTCATTATCTCCTTCTTTTGCCTGGTGGAAATAAGGAAAGTAAGTCTTTCTCTGAAAAATACAAAGGGATTTCTTACATGGCAGAATTACAGACAGCAGATTAGGGCAATGGCAAACATTAACTAGTGCTTTCAGAGGATAAGAAAAGTCCCACGGAGGTTTCAAAATTAAAATGCATTGAACTACTTAGATCTGTCAACATTTCTCTACTAAGAGGGATAAGTTCAAAAAGTTCTACCTCATTTGCTAGATTTTGCTTCTGTAAGGCAGAGATCAGCCACCTAGCAACAGCACAAAAGCTTCTACTCTGACATAGTTAAACTCATGCTGGCTGAGCAGGAAGAAAAGCTGTGTAGGATCAGAGCAGAGCTGGATGGCCTGCCGTTCCAGGGCCACTGGGGAGGCCTGGTTGGGGAAATTGTGAAATTCAGTCTGAGGAATGACTTTTTGTCAGCATTCTTAGAAGCTCCAGTCTCTTGAGCGCCACCACTGAGCTGTGTTTCTTGCTTCTGTTCAGTAGAGTGCTTTGGCCACATGCACACACATCACAGACAGCAAAGAAACAAGAGGTGTCATTTTCAACCAACGGCTACCCCATGAAGCTTGGTCATGCACATACTAGGAAAACGGATTAAGTGAAAACTGTGTAGAAACATTTTCCTATGCAGCTACTTTAGGATGGGGAATGGAGTGAGTTTTTTGAATCTCCTGATTCTTACACTCTAGACAGCTGTTTCTTGTTCTCTCTTTTAAAGCAAGTCCTCTGGCATTAGATACTGCCCCACAAATAACCCACTACTCTTCTCGGAGGACAGAAATATCTACTTAGCAGTCAGGTCATACCAGAGATCTTGGAAAATATCTGGATCACAAATCCCTGTCAGCAATGACCAGTGAACGGAATCTGGGCCATGCCTTTCCTTAGACGATGCCCTCCCTGCTTGAGTTAACAGGTCATTCATTCGGGAGGTGCCAACTGCGAAAGCTTACGGCTATCACCGGGAGCCTAAAAACCATCTAATAGCTAAGTGTACAAACATATCACGAGGCTTTCTCTCTGGGAAAAGAGAGCAGAGAGGGGGAAATTAGGTATTACTGTGCTGTTTGTTTTTGTGACTCTGTTGGCATATGTGATTGGAGTACAATCCAGCTCTGCAAATTAGGCAGGGAAGAAGGCTCGGTGAGCTTGGCGAGAGCGGTTTGTTGCTTCACCTTCAATCACATTCCTGGTCTGTCTTGCTTGCTTGGCTCTGCAGGAGGCAGAAAGTGTGTAATGCTTTCTGACAACACGGAAAGAAAAACGGAGGGACGGGCACATTCATCCACAGCACACTTTGTTAGAAGCAGCCAACTGCCTGCCTTTTACTGTAAGAGATGTTAGTATTTTTTTAAATATAAAAACTATTTTTTTCTTTTGTTTCTTACCTGAAAATTAGCAACATATGTTTTAAAAAATCTTTTAATGCTTTTTTAAGTTATAAAAGCAGTACCTGGTAAAATAAAATGCAAAATTCAAGTATGAAATCTCTCTTTCCCCAAGCCAGTCTTCCACAGAGCTCACTAACCATTCTTAACAGTTTGATGTCTAACTCACCAGTCTCCTTTTTCTTTTTTTCATACACAGTTACACATATTCTCCCTCTCCAAACAGGATCTTAATATACATATTATTCTGGCATTTGTCTTTTCACCTAACAATATGGATACTTTTCTATGTCAGGATTTTTATCTTCTATTTTAAAAAAATATTACATAGTATTCCATGACACTATTGGAACACTTAACTGTGTTTTCAATATGGTGCTATTGCAAAATGTCAAGAGCAATACATTTGTGTTTGTACTTCTTGTTAGTAGGCTACATTCCTAGGATTGAGATTGTTGAATTAAGGAATGTGTATATTAAAACATTGAATGAATATTGCCACTTTATTTTTCCCAAAAGTTGTATTTTTCTCCAAGGGTATATTTAGAAAAGTTATAGTCCCACAAGCTGTATATAAAAGGGACAGTGTTTCTATAGTTTCACAAATAATATATATTACCAGAAAATGTTTTGTCACTTTAATAGGTATAAACAGGATATCCATGACTTACTTTGCACATATTTATTAATTAGGTTGAATTTTTTTTCGGATGTGTGTTGACCATTTATTTTCCTTTTTCTGTAAATAATGTTGGTCTAGTTTATCTGTTACATAATTTTTATTGTTTTGAGGGAAAACGGTATATATCATGAGTAATCCCTAGTTGTAGTGTATCCTGTATATCTTCCTCCTGGTCTGTTATTGTTTTTTCTTTCCTTTTTCCTTTTTTTTTTTTTTTTTTTTTTTTTTT
>NW_016804580.1:3882645-3903945 GCF_001698545.2 Rhinopithecus bieti | reverse complement strand
CTTTTTCTTTTTTTTTTTTTTTTTTTTTTTTTTTTGAGACAGTCGCACTCTGTCACCCAGGCTGGAGGGAGTGGTGGAATCCTGGCTTAGTGCGAAATCTCTGCCCCCACCCGTGTTCAAGCCATTCTCCTACCCCAGCTTCCCGTGTAGGTGGGATTATAGGAACCTGCCACCACACCTGCCTGATTTTTGTATTTTTAGAAGAGATGGGGTTTCTTCATGTTGGCAGGCTAGTCTTGCACTCCTGACCTCAGGTGATCTACCCTACCTGGCCTCCCAAAGTGCTGGGATTACAGGTGTGAGCCATCGCACCTGGCCCTAGTTATTATTATTTTTTTAAATTTTGTTTATGGTGTCTTTTACCACACTAAATACTTTTGTTTAAGAATCATCCATTTGATCAAGTTTTCAAATCTGTTTATCTTTTATTTTATGGCTGCTTAGTAAGCTTAGAAAAGACCTTCATACTTCCAGATTTTAAAATACTCTTGCATGCTATTTTCCCTAAGAAATTTTATACTTTTCCCCTATATATACTTTTAATAATTCTGAAATTAATTCCTGTGTATTATGCCAATAATAATTTACATTTTAAATTAATGGCTAACCAATTATCTTAATATCAATTATTACATATTCTAACTCATCCATTCTCATTAACTTGAAATGCCACCTATTTTATACTAATTTTATGTAACCACATTAAGCTATTGGTAGACTTTTTATTCTTTCCCAAGGGTCTATTTGTCTATTTCTGTTCCAGCTTCATAATATTTATTTTACAATGACTTTATAGCAAGCTATATTGTCAAGTATTGTAAATACCATTTCATAATTTTGACTTTAAGTTTTATTTTTCCAAGTGAACATTAAAATCCATTTGCCTATTTTAAAATCAAACAGAAATCTAAATTATTAACTAGATTTAATTAGTCAATGTAATTAATTGGCTAATGGTCATTTGTGCAATATTGAAAATCACTAACTCTGGAAAGTGGATTGTTCATTTTTTTTTTTTTATCCATTTATTTAGGTCTTCTGTGAGGGTCCTTCATTTGTGCTTTTTAGGGTTCTTTATGTGGGTGATGCATGTGTACTGTTCAGTATAGGCCTCTATATATTATAATAATTACTACTATTTCAGAATGGAGCCCTTTTCCAATTATCTAGTTTAATTATTATTACTACTGGTGAAAAGGAAATTCATCTAGTCTTTTATATTTATCTTATTTCCATCTATCTCGCTGAACCCTGTTTTCAATCTAATAGTATTGCAGTAAATTTACGTGGATTTCCTAGGCTGTCAATATCTGTAAAAATATCTGTTTCTTCTTTTTCAATATGTTTAGCTTCTACTTATTTTGGCTTGTACCTTTGGCTAAAACCCTGTGAGCAAACAGAATAATCCAAGGTCGGGCAGACCTCCCTGACTTAAAAAAAAAAAAAAAAAATCTTGGTTTTAAGGGAAAATGCCTTCAGTTTTTTGACAGAAAACACATTGACACTTTTTGAAGGGAGAGACTACAGTTTTGACTTTTAAATTTCTCCTATGTCCACCAATGTATTCAACTTTTATGCCTATTCTTGGGCCAATTTTAGTAATTTATGCTTTTCTATAAAACTGTCTTTTTCATAAGTTAGATTTGAAAATAATGCACCACCCTGCATGGCCTCTCAAGCTTATTACCTAAAATATATCTAAATATTCTCTACTTTAAATCGACTTTTTTGAAACTTTGGAATGATTTTCCTTTGCAAAGCATCCCAATGTTATTATGAGGATTTTTGTTAGTCCTCAACATTTGAGTACTACGTTATGCTTGAAAAAATAACAGCAGAGGCCATGGTCTTAAATTTTGATGATTTGTTTTGTATTCCACCTAGTAAAGAATGATTGTTGGTTGCTATGGAGATAATTTAGCTGATGTTAAATATGCAATTGGCAAACAGATTACTAGTGTCTCCCACTTAGATACACAATTTTTAAAAAAACATTCTTCAGTAAATAAAACAATTATTAATGATACATTTCAGCAATTGCAGTATCCTCTTTTAATTCACAGCTTCATCATGGCAGAGAAGGTTAGTTGTAAGCAAATGTCCATTTTCATCCTCTGCCTTAGTGAGAGGTTAGGTAATTTTTTAAAGTCATGGAGTTAGTTAGCAGTGGAGCTTATACCCAAACCTGGGTCTGTCAGTTTTTAGAATCATATCTCTTTCCTTTATTGTACACTGCACTGCACACAGGATATAATCTATATGCGTGTGGGTTTAGGGAATGTTCTAGAGAGGAGATTCTATATTAAATGGGAAGTAAAGGATGCATCTGGAGTTTTTCAGTTAGTCAAGGTGGGAAAGCATAAAATAGACAATATGGATTCTCATAGGAACGAAACTGCACAGTGTGTTAAAGAAAAGGAAAGAGTCAAATGCAAATAAAGCTAAGTTTTAGATTTTCCTTAAGGTATTTTATTCAAATTTGTACTCATAGTATCATGCAACCCTAGAATCATAAGCCATCTAGTCAGATCTCCAAAGAGTTAGCATCCACAAGGGTTGAGCATAGATCGTGGCCAAAGAACTAGGTTTGAATCTGGGCTCAAGCAACTGTTTTGTTTTTTGTCTCTGGGAAAAGTACTTAATTTCACCATGTCTCATCTCTCTCTCTCTCTCTCTCTCTCTCTTTTTAAAATAGAATCTCGTTCAGTCACACAAGCTAAAGTGCAATATGAGATTATAACTCACTAAAGCCTGGGCTCAAGCAATCCTTCCACTTCT
Source organism: Rhinopithecus bieti (assembly GCF_001698545.2). NCBI lineage: Eukaryota > Metazoa > Chordata > Mammalia > Primates > Cercopithecidae > Rhinopithecus > Rhinopithecus bieti. Next base: position 3,901,167 of record NW_016804580.1, on the reverse strand, counting down.
GCCTCCAAAGTGCTAGGATTACAGGTGTGAGCCACTGTGCTCAGCCTCATCTAAACGTTCCCCATCTTTTTTTTTTTTTTTCTTCTTCTTCTTTTTTTGAGACAGTCTCACTCCGTCACCCAGGCTGGAGTATGAAGTGCAGTGGTGCGATCTCAGCTCACTGCAACCTCCACCTCCTGGGTTCAGGTGATTCTCCTGCCTTAGCCTCCAAAGCAGCTAAAATTATAGGCATGTGCCATCAACCACGACTAATTTTTGTATTTTTAGTAGAGTTGGAATTTCACTATGTTGGCCAGGCTGGTCCCAAACTCATGACCTCAAGTGATCCACCTGCCTTGGCCTCCCAAAGTGGTGGGATATAGGTGCGAGTCCCCGTGCCCGGCCAAAATGTCCCTCATCTTAACTGCTGAATTACACATACTATTACCTGCTCTACAGGTTTATGTCATGAGCATAGGCATGTCAAACACATAGGTGGTACTTGACATGTAATTATCAACAATAACACACTTTTTAGGTGATTTTAAAATTTGAGTCAAATGAAAGAAAGCTACAGAACAGTTTCAGTGATGATAACTATATTTTTTTTATTTTTCTTTAGCTTGGCCCAGAAAATAACTTTTCTATACCTGGCCCAAGGAAAGCTTCTTAACTGTTCTATGTTCCCTTTGCATTCCATGGTATGGGTGTATCATATAATAGATTATTCATCTGTGGGCATTTAGGATGTTTCCAATATTTTGAAATTATAAAAGTGACAGAGGCCTTATGGACATGGATTTTCATAGTGTTAGAACTGTGCTGCCTACAGAATAAATTCTATAAATGGAATTGTTAGGTCCCAAAGTAAATGAATATGTAGTTTTCTTAGAGATTACCAAATTCACCTCCATGAGAATTATACCAATTTGCATTAGCAATTAGCAAAGTGTTTCTTCATATCTTTGCTATCAGAATATGTTGCTTACTCAAGAAGTGAGAAATGACATCTTAGCATTGTTTTAATTTGCTTTTTTAAATAAATGAATCTTTTTTCATATGTTTATGCATTGTGATGGTTAATTCTATGTTTTAACTGAGCTAAGGGATGCCCAGATAGCTGGTAAAATATTATTTCTGAGTGTGTCTGTGAGGATGTTTCCAGAAGAGATTAGCATTTGAATCAGTAGACTGGGTAAAAAGGATTCACCTTCACCAGTGAGGGGAGGTTTCATGCAACCTATTGAGAGCCCAGATAGAATAAAAAGATGAAGGGAGGGGGAACTGGTTCCTTCTTGAGATGGGACAACCATCTTGCTGCTCTTAGACATCAGAGGTCTTGGTTGTCAGCCTTGGGATTTGGGATGTACAACACCCATCCCCAGTTCTCAGGCCTACAGCCTTGGACTGGGAGTTACAGCATTGGCTTCTCTGGTTCTTAGTCCTTTAAACTGGGACTGAATTACATCACTGTATTTACGGTTCTTCAGCTTGCAGACGGCATGTTGTGGGATTTCTCAGCCTCCATAACTACAGGAGCCAATTCTCATAAATCTTTGCTTATATATCTATACATATCCTATTAGTTCTGGTTCTCTGGGGAACATTGATAAATACAAGCATCATTCTCTATATTTTAAAATTAATTTTTTATCTCTTCTCTGTGATATTTGGGCTTTCTCTGTGTATTAAAATAGTTCTTTATGTATTAGGAATATTTGTCCTTTTTCTGATACATGCAACATAAGTATTTTCTCTCAGATTGCCACTTATCTTTTGATATTGCTTATGGTGGTAATTTTTGTCATTAAAAAAGGTTTTAAAATAAATTTTATGTAATTAATTTTATCTGTCTTCAAATACAATTGCATTTGAGTCATCAAAAAAAGCTTTTTCCTACATTCATAGTACAAAGAAATTTACTGTGTATTTCTTTAGTGTGTATGGTTTCACTTTGAACTCTGATTTAAGTCAAGATTATCTTTGTGTATATATAGTGTGAGGTATGGTTCTAATTTTATCTTTTTCCAAATACTTAACTAGTTGCCCCAATACTCCCTTTTAAAAAGTTCATCTTTGTCCAGAAATTTGAGATGCCATCTTTATCATTTACTAAGTTTTCATATGTACTTGGATTCATTTTTTAACTTTCTACTCTGCTGGTCTGAAATGTCGAATTGTCTGTTCAAATGCCTGCATAATGCTGTTTAATAATAAAAGCTTTATAGCCGGGCGAGATGGCGGGCGCCTGTAGTCCCAGCTACTCGGGAGGCTGAGGCAGGAGAATGGCGTAAACCTGGGNAAAAAAAAAAAAAAAAAAAAAAAAAAAAAAAATAATAATAATAATAAAAGCTTTATTCTATTGATACTGGTATTCTCATAGCTTCTCATGGCTACTCAGATTCTCATAGGTTGGGTTTTTTTTATTTTTTTCAGTGTTTTACTAGCTATTGTTCCACTTATTTTTCCATATGAATGCAATATCTAATTGTTTACCCCTACAAAAAGCTTGTAGGTCTTTTTGTTGAGATTGTGTTAAACTTATAGAATTATCTAGGGAGAAGTAACACCTTTATGATGTTGAGTCAACTATCCAGGAAAGGAAATGTTTTTCCACTTGTTTAAGTTCTTCCGGATTGTTTTTATTATATAGCTTTGCTTTTATTTTATTAAATATATTTCTAATATTTTATCTTTTGTTGTCAATGTGAATAGAGTTTTGTTTTCATTTTCCTTTGAATAGTTTTGTCTATGTATGTAGACTATTAATCTAAGAATACTAATTTTACATCCTCCAAACCTGCTTACTAAATTGTTTTTCTTGTTTGAATTAACTTTTATCAATTTTCTAGGGTTTTCCAGGTATACCATCATGATAACTTCTTTTCTAATCCTTAATAATTTTTTTCTTATTGGTGACTACCTCCAGTGCAATATAAAATATCAGTTTAACTAGTGGTTATATTTGCTTTGTTTCTAATTTTAATGGAAGTGCTTTTTATGGTTTTCTCTTAAGGAAGATGCCACATTTAGGAATAGGGAATACAGAGTTTACCATACTTAAAAAATATCCATCAATTTACATTTTCTGTAGTGCCTCTTCTTAAAATATAAAGAATGGATGTTAAAATTTTCAAAGACTTTTCACAACTCTGGAGACAATCACAAGAGTTTTCTTTGTTCCTTCACTTTCAGAAGTCTAATGCCAGCCAAATCCCTTGTCCTCTTGTGTTATTTGGTTCTTTTCCTAGAGGCCATGAAATTTTTTTTCTGTATCTTAAAGTTTAATATTTTACCAGGATATGCATTAGAGTTTTTGGTTTTGTGTTAAAATTTTCAGGTACTTGCTGACTTTTTCAATAGGTAAATTCAGGTCTCTTTTCATTTTTTGAAAAAAGTTTACTTGAATTATAGTTCAAATGTGAGTTCTGTTCTACTATTTTATTTTCCTCTTTAGGGACTCCAATCATATGAATGTTCTTTTTCTTCCACTTTAATTACTTTCTCTTTGATTCTCCTTACTTTATCTAATTTTCATTTCCTTATTTTCCACTTTTGTTAAAATTTCTTAATACATTTATATTTGAATATATCATCCTTTGAAAATGATAATTTAATCTTTACTTTTTCAATTTCATTTTTTCCTGGGTTCAAGGAATTAAGTTAATTCAGCCAATTTATTTCCTTGGGTTCAATTAATTCTTGCTTTTTTTTTAACGCATTTTTATACTTAGACTTTAAATTTTTAAATTAAAGTGTTGCGTGTATTTGTTTTCAAATAACCCCAATTATATGTTTTTTAAAATAATATTCAATTTAGCTTGGAATTGGACTTAAGGGTCTTAATGTATTTTATTTTTTACACCATGTTTCTTTGTTGTTTTTTGGGTAGGGAAAGGAAGTGTTCTAACTGAATTTTATTTTTAACAAAGGCCTTCCATGAATGAAAATTTCATTTGTCTCTTCATATTATGAAATTTGAGATAGTTTACAAGATTTCTAATTTAAGAGCACCCTCTTCTGTCATTGCAGTAAAATGGAATTTCTTTAATAGATGACAATTTTTTTTTTTTTGGTAGTTGCTCTATCCTATAAATTGGAGAGTAATTTCTTTTTAGCATGATGGACGCATCATACGCTTACTCAGTACTTCCTGCTGCATACATAGGAAATCCCCCACTAATTCTTTTTTGAATGATAGTTTGGGTTATGGTGAGGTCATTTTCTCATATTTCAATACATTTCAAGAATATATTTTAATGTATTGATGCTTTTCTTTGAAATTTCAGGACTTTACATTCATTCATCATTTATTTTGTGAGCCACCTACTAAAATAACTCTTGCAATGTCAGGTATACATTAGGGACTGGTCATGAAAAGGTATTGAAGACATGACCTTTGTTTTCTTGGCTCATGGTCTTCAAAATTTTTGCCCATGAACTCTCCAAAGGAGTTTTGAAAACTTTCACAGTCCCTTTAATTTTAAGTTAAAATTAATGTTTTCAGGTTAATATTAATAAATTGCAAAAGATACAATTTCCAGGTTACTGTAAATGAAACCGACATCACTCTCTTAAATGCAAATGTTGAAAATGTAATTACAATGGTGATGGAATATGTGTCATCTTTCAATACAAAATACCTAAAAGTTTTTAATAGTTGGACATTTTAATTGGGAGCTAAACATCAAATATACATAGACACGAAGAAGGGAACAACAGACACTGGGGCCTGCTTGAGAGTGGAGGGTGGGAGGAGGGTGAGGATAGAACTACTACCTATTGGGTACTATGCTTATTACCTGGGTGATGAAATAATCTGTACACCAAACCTCTGAGACATGTCATTTTTTTATATAACAAACCTACACATGTACCCGTGAACCTACAATAAAAGTTAGTAAATAAGTAAAAAAAAAAAAAAAAAAAAAAAAAAAATTAAATGTACCTTTCCTCCTTAAACTAATCTTTTGATTTCTCTTCTCGACATATTTTTATCCTAATCTATTTTATACTTTAAGGTCTTTGATTATATTATTAATTTTTTTCTGTCACAAAATATGAATATTATTATTATTATTATTGAGACAGGAACTCACTCCGTCACTCAGGCTGTCGCGATCACAACTCATTGCAGCCTCTACCTCCCAGGCTCAAGCAATACTCCTGTCTCAGTCTCCCAAAGTACTGAGACCATGAAGGTGAGCCACTGCGCATGGCCTTTATTTGGATGAAATGCTTTTTATTAACCAAGATGTTTTCACGTTGTCATGTTTGTCAGATAGTAATTTAGTTTTGATATTTTGAACAAATTATCAGGTCAGAAATATAAATTCTTGCAAAAGATAAATAAGAATTAATAGCTAGAAAAACTTGCAATGCAATGATGTCAATATATAATGTTACACTTTACAATAAATGTTTCTTTCAGAAAAGCAACTGATCTGTTATGCTATTGTTATTTATTCCTTTCGTTCCTTTTTTGTGTTAGTTTTAAACATTTTTCACTCCCATTTTATTAATTTACATAATGTGTAATTTGTAAGAAGTCAGCATATTTAACAATTTTTCGATGACCATAATTGTTGGAGGTATCCTTAAAAATGAAAACTAGCAAAACAAATTCTGATCATCATAAAGAACAGAATTTTACTGGAAATGCATTTTTTAGATAGATGGGGCTGATTTTCAACAGGCAGTTTTGTAAAACTAATACTCATAAAATATTGTGGAAAGGGAAGCAAGAGAGGAGAGGAGCCAGAAGGAGGAAAAAGCGACCGTCCCTGGTTGGGCTGGAATCGGCTTCCCAGAAAAAACATCACCTATGTTGGATCTAAAGGATGAAAAGGCATCCTCTGGGCAAATAGGTTAAAAAAGAGAAGGTTCTAGACAGAAGGATCAGTTTATCCAAAGCTTAGAGAAATAGAAGAACATGGCCTGTCCAGAAAACTGGTCTTTTAGAACACATGACATTTGCGATGCCTAGGAGATATCCAAATAAAATCTGAATGAGATCTGGCGTCGTGTCTCTGGTTAAATGTAGAGTCTGGTCTGCTGGTAAGCTGTATTCAAAGTCTACAAATTTTATACCCAGGTCCAAAGCTAAACAAGATTAGATAGTGAGTGAGTGCAGACAGACAGGACAGAAACCGCAAGCACTGTCTAACATCCCAATATTTAGACAACAGGAAAGAAAAGGAATGGGTGAAGGAGAGGGACAGGCATAGTCAGTGATATCCCAGAAACCGGGTAATAAGAAAGAGCAATCCACGCTAAACACTGCCAAGATGAAAAGGTGAAAAGTAAAGATTATCACTTTATTATAAATTCCAGGTTAAAGTGCCTTTTTAATATGAGGGGTTTCAAATTTACAAGAAGAAAATAAACAACCCCATTAAATAGTGAGCAAAGGACATGAATAGACACTTTTTGAAAGAAGACACACACACAGCCAATAAGCATATAAAAAAAAGCCCAACATTACTGATCATTACAGGAATAGAAGTCAAAACCATAGTGACCTATCATCTCACACCAGTCAGAATGGCTATTACTAAAAAGTCAAAAAATATCAGATGCTAGCAAGGTTGTGGGGGGAAAAGGAACACTTATATACTGCTGGTGAAAGTATAAATTCAACCATTGTCAAAGCGGTGTGGTGATTCCTCAAAGAGCTAAAAACAGAACTACCACTGGACCCAGCAATCCCATTACTGGGCATATACTCAAAGGAATATAAGTTTTTCTATCATAAAGGCACCTTCACATATATGTTCATTGTAGCACTATTCACAATAGCAACGATGAAGAATCAATCTAAATGTCCATCGATGGTAGACTGGATAAAGGAAATGTGGTACGTATACACCATGGAATACTATGCAGCCTTAAAAAAAGAATTAGATCATGTCCTTTGCAGGAACATGGATGGAGCCAGAGGCCATAATCTTTAGCAAACTAATGCAGAAACATAAAACCAAATACCACATGTTCTCACTTGTAAGTGTGAGCTAAATGATGAGAACACATGGATGCACAAAGGGGAACAACAGATACTGGGGCTTACTGCAGCACGGAGGGTGAGAGGAAAGAGAGGATCACGCAAAATAAAAAATGAGTATTAGGCTTAGTACTTGGGTGATGGAATAATCTGTACAAAATCCCCCATGACAAGTTTACTTAATAAATATTTGACTCAATAAATTTTTAATAAATAAAACTACACGTGTTGGTTTGTTACATAAGTAAACTCATCATGGAGGATTTTGAACCTAAAATAAACCCTGAACCTAAAATAAAGATTAAAATAATATACAAGGGATTTAAGAATTTAAAATTTTGTGTGTCTATGTGTGTTTGTGTAAAGAAAAACATATCTAAATGGATACAAACCTTACTACTACAGACTAGGATTTGACTGTCAAGAGTTCTACTTTTGCCTGATACACTACTGCATGTTTTAAAAGACTTATGACAACCCACATATATTACCTTTTAGTTCATAATTTTAAAGAAAGAAAAATTTGAATGAAATGGCTAAGCTATTACAACACAGAAAAAGTTTCAAAAGTCATTTTTTCATACCTACATTCTAGACAGCACTAATTCCAACATTTGTTTGCACTGATGTTCATTATAGTTATTTCACTATTTGTAAAGTATGATTTGCTATCAAAAATAATACTTTAGGACATTTGATTGACTTTCTTAGCAGTAAATTCCTTTCTACATTTTTCTCCATTGACTTCCTTTCTTCTCCCAATTCTCTGTCTCATTTCCCTCACCTTCGAGTTCTCCCATTTGAGAGAAGTTTAGGACTTCACCATCTGGATTTTAATTTTTTAAGTTTATTTAAGACCACAACAAGAATGTAAAGCTCTTTTCTTGCTCTTTCTGGGAGTCTTCTGGCCTAACTGTCAGGATTGAAGAGGACAAAATCAAACCTCTTTACTGTAAGCAGTTGACATTAATATTATTTACTCAGTTGATACTTAGTAAACATTATTTATGGTATAATTCAAACTTCTTTCAGAAGATTTTATAAATTAATATTATGTATCCTGTTTTCCATCAAGTAATAGTTTCTGATAAATTAATTTCCATGGAAACTGACATGGGGAAAAGTATAATTCTGTTGACATGCTGAGAAATAAATTATGTAAAACATTGAAAGAGAAAACAGTTTCAAGAAACTCAGTAGTAGTTACATTTCAACAATGTTAAACTAAAGCAGTGTCTAAATATAGTCCATCATAAAATTTTTGCTATTGTTTTAATTGGTAGATTTTAAAATTTTTTTAGGAATAAACTACTTTTTCTAAATTATGTGTGTTGATTCAGAAAGAAATAAGGACTCAAACAACTATTAATCATTGTTTTTCAGATACCTTTGTGTGTTTTGTAATGATTTGAGTAGCAACCTTCAATGAGTTTTCTAATAAGGAAAGTGATATATCCATTGGTCTGTTAGCTTATACAGGCATAAACACAAATATAATGAAATATGCATCATTTCCTTTGGAGTTCATGAAACTATTTTGCACAATTCCCCAAAGGGTGAGAGAATAAATCAAGCCATCTTTGATATGCAATATAAATATTTCCCCAAAGAAATCACAAGGCCTATTTTTGTTTACTCTTGCTTTGAGTCTGCAAATGTATTTCTTATCTATACCTTAATTTTACTTATAAATACCCACTGCATACACAAGCAAATGATTTTATTTATAAATTAATTTCATCCTTTGTTGTTAAAGAGAAATATGAACTTTGAAATGAAGACAGAAAATACACAAAGTTCATCTGAAATAGAAAGATATTCATATCAGAAAAAAATCTTTTAAAAACCTGATAGAAATATTAAATGCAAAGAACAGTATTATTAAAATTATATATTCCACATATAAAATTATGAAAACATACACAATCATAATAAATAACACATATTTCTCTGAAATGTACTCACATATTCCTTTACCTTATTCAAACAGATAAATGTAAATAGTGCCATTATCCACTACTTTTACCTTACTAACCACATACTGATTGATGCTCTATTATATCAGCCTATAGAAAAATAAGTAAGCCAGCTTCAAAAAATCATAAAAAAAATTAAACAATGCTTCTTACCGACACATAGGACCATTTTTCTCCACTACACAAGTCCCACCATTTCTGCAGTAATTTAATGGACATTCTAAAAAGAAGCATCACAAAGATGCCAGTTAATTATAAATAGTATTAGGAGAGAAGAGAAGATATCACTATTTGTCATGACATTAAATCTAATAATCTCTGAGAGTAAATTCCTTTTCAGTTGCAAAAAGCAAAAGAATTCCCGTAGGTTACTTTCCTGTACTCCCTTCAAATTTGACCACTGGCCCCTGCTGCCCTGAATGTGTTCATGCCCTTCACATGCCTGAATGATCCACAAAAAGAGAAGACTTAAAAAAATTATTTACTTGTTTAATTTAAAAAAAATTTTTTTTTAGCAAAAAATCTGGTCACTATACACTATATATACATGTACATATATATGTATGTATATGTATATATATAGTGTGTGTATATCTATAGTGCATATATATAGTCTGTGTGTGTGTGTATATATACACACATATGTATACACACACACACACAGTATAGTGACCAGATCAGGGGATCAGGGAAGTTGGCATATCCATCATCTTATAAATTTACTGTTTCTTTGTGTTGAGAACATTCAGTATACTCCTTGGAACTATTTGAAACTGTATGATATATTATTGTTAACCATAGTCATCTCACAGTGCTTTAGAACACTAGAACTTCTCCCCTGGATTGGGGAGAAGTTTATTTAGAATGTGTCTGCATGACATATTTGTGATGACAATAAAGTGTTTTGTTTACTGAAACATTTCTCTAGTTCTACACAACAGTCCTCATGTCACGGCAGGCAAAAGCCTTTTGTGATATGTCACTCACGAGCATGCAGATGTCCTACCTCTGCATCCGTGATCGATGTCATTATAACTCAGGTTTGTCCCTGGTCTTCTTATTTCACTGCTTGTGTCACTCCCTAGTTCTAGTTTAACAGGAACATTTATTTTCAAAGGTGGTTTACTTAATAGGTTAAAAAGAAGCTAAATATCTTCATAGAGTAACTACTGGGAGAGTGGTTAGCACATTTAGTTCCTAATACTGTGTTCATATGAACTGCCTCCTTATACCCTCACGAGACATCTAGATCCACCAAGGCCTGTCAATTCCCCTATTTAGTGAAGACTCAAGTTGTTCCTAGGCTTTTTGTTTTTACTTGACACATTGCAATTGCACATATTTATGGGGTATAATTCAACACCTCTCTTGCAGGATACCAGTCCTCCCTCGGTGGGTTACTTTAACTCCAACACTTGATTAAAATTTCCTGTCTTTAATTTTAATTGAATAAATACATTCTGAGCACCCATAAAATGTCTGGCACTGGGCTGGGCACTGGAAATATACTAATAAATAATATAGACATCTTAGTATAGTTGTTAAGACTGAGGGCACAGGAGCCCAATTGCTCATCTCAGCTCAATTTATTAGCTGAGTAGTATGGGGTAAGGTAGTTAATATCTCTGTGCCTCTATTTGCTTTCTGTAAACAAGGTTAACAAATAATAACTATCTCATAGGTTTGTGAGACTATTAGAAGAACAACCAGTTCATAGTATGAGTTTAATAAATATTGACTTTAAAAAGATATACAACCATGGTCCCTGCTCCTACTGTCCTTCCAGATGCAAAAAAAAAATAAAATAAAATAATAATAAAAAAAGTGAGTGTGGCATTAAAATGCAGAACGAAATTACTCTATTGGGATGGATGTTGTAAGAGTGATGGGAACACCAAGAAGAGCACTTTGGTCACATTTGGGGAGTAAGAAAAAGCTTTCTGGAGAGAATCGGTAGCCATTTATTTGGGCAGTAGTGGTAGTGTGTGTGTGTCAAGGTGAGCATAAAGACCCAGAGGCCGCAGAAGAGGGTGTAGCATGTTTGAGGAACTGAAGACAGCCCAGTCTGGTTGAACTGCTCATAATACAAAGATAGTGTAGAAAAAAGTCAGAGACACACAGGTTTTGGGTCACATCAGCCCAGCCAAGATTTTAAGAAGGGAAGTGCCATGTTTCATGTGTTAGAATTCTGGCTGCAGTGCGTCAAGTCAACAGAAAGACCAAGCCTAAAATTTGAGAGCCCCGTTAAGAGTTTTTTTTGTAATAAACTAGCAAAAACATAATGGTTGCCTGAATTAAAGGGTTAGGATGGGTTTGGGGGTACAAAGTTGTTGACCTTTCAAGAGATATTTAAATATTAGGATTGAAACATCTCGGTGACTATTTGGAAGAGTCAAGGATAATGTCCACCTTTCTGGCTGGGTCACTGGCTAGTTGGTGGTTTCATTCACTGAGGGGAATTTATGGGGAATTAAGATTTTTAAAGGAAAAGATAATGTTATGCTTTAAGTGCATAAGGGGCATCCAAGTGGAAGTGACCTGACCTGTGGGCATTGGAATTCGCAGGTCTCAACCTCAGACGAAATATTTAATACGAAGTAGAGATATAGATTTGAGGCTTTTCTTCAGATATTTTTCTCTGCCTTTTAGATAGCATCACTGTTCGGAGTTTTTCAAGTCATTTTGAAATCATTGTTTCTGGTACTATAGGGTCACATAGATAATGTTCCTTGTCTTTGATAAGCCCAATCTTAGCAGAGACAGAGAAAACACTTACTAGAACAGAGAAATGATAATCATGAAGGAAGTGAGAAAATAGAGAACTAGAAATTTTATGTAAGCAATACGTATTGAAGTAAAACAAGGAAAGGCTGGCATGAGAGAGTAGACTGTTAAGCAGTGATAATGTTTGGTTTTGTGTCCCCATCCAAATCTTATGTCAAACTGTGATCCCCAGTGTTGGATGTGGGACCTAGTGGGAGGTGACTGGATCATGGGAGTGGTTTCCAATAGTTGAGCACCATCCCCCTAGTGCTGTCTCATGGTGGAGTTCTCATGAGATCTGGTTGTTTGAAAGCATTTAGCACTTTCCCCTTCTCTCTCCCTCCCCTGCCAGCCATGTGCTTGCTTTGCCTTTGCCTTCCATCATGATTGTAAGTTGCCTGAAGCCAGCTTAGAAGCAGAATCCTGTCTAACCTGCAGAACCATGAGCCAATTAAACCTCTTCTTCTTCTTTTTTTTTTTTTTCCAAATAAACTACCCATTCTCAGGTATGCCTTTATAGCAGTGTGAAAATGGGTTAATAAAGGCAGTCATTGCACACTAGAGAAGGGATAGCAGGCATTAAGAAAGAGGAAAGCAAGGAAGGAGGGAAGTTGCAGTTTAGGATCAAAACTGAAATATATCTTGAGTCTGGCATCATTTTTGGTTTCAAAAAAAAATCAGCAGTTTGTTTTCCCAGGAATGTATTTCCCATCTTGCCCTCCCTTAGTCCTCCTTAACTAATTACATAAAACAAGGGAGTAAGGTGCCTAAGACGAGAGTAAGGAGCTCCGTCCCTCAGGACTGGGTGGCATGCTCCACTGAACAGAACAGACATGAGGTCTGCTTTACAAATAAGAAATTTGCTGATTTGACTGAACAATAGCCACCAATATGATAAAGCACAAATTGGTATAAACCTTGTTAGATAAGCTGTTTTATGGTCATTTTTGATCTTGGGTGTAATTTCAGTCTTCCTCAAATATGGATTTTGTTTTATTGAAAAATGAGAACAGTGTCGGAGACTGCAGAGTATCAGAAAACAAACAGTACAGCAGAGCTGCTCATTTTGGGGTGGGTCATTCATATTTAAATTGATTACAGAAAATGAAACATAAGCTTGCTTTACATCAGAATGCTTCTGTGTGAATCTAAACATGCATTTTTGTGCTGTATAGTGGAGTGCAATGCAAAGAACACAGATGTTCACTGGAAACAGAGGTGAGTCCTGTTGTTTTGCAGGGCAGAAAACTCCCAGTTTGTCTCTGTGATAAGATTTTATAACTTTCTGCTTTAGACCCAGGTTCTTTATCCATAATACAGAAAGACACAGCGCAAAGTATTTTCAGCTTTGATTTACTCAAAACAATTTTAAGCAGAGAGCAAATGAAACGGGGAAGGAGATGGATATGGCTAATTAGCCATGAAGAGGCTGAGTATTTCCAGGAGATAAGTAGATATAATTCCCAATATGGGAAATGGGAATCTATGGGGCAATATTACCATTAGCAGAGGTTTCCAATCTTTAGCCACAGCAATGTCTCTCTGGCTTGTAGCCCTTTGTGTTGGTTATTATGAATATGTGTCTGGAGGCCAATACAAGTGACAACTGGTTACACAGAAATATCATTCTGGTTATCTCACATTGACTCCCAAAGAGCAACACACATATAAAAACAATAGTAAGTTTTAAGCTTAAATAGAAATAATTTGCAAGTAAGCCTCCATTTTTCCCCCTTAATGTACATAGAGACCAGGGAAGTGACAGGTGCTATATACTAGTTTTCTGGGAAGATTGATACCACATGAATCCTGGTGCTCCCTGATGATACCTGGCTCAGTCATTTAAGAGTTATGGGACTTTGAGCTAGGTACTCTAAGATTTTTCATGTAGAGGCCGGGCGCGGTGGCTCATGCCTGTAATCCCAGCACTTTGGGAGGCTGAGGCGGGAGGATCATGAGGTCAGGAGATCGAGACCATCCTGACTAACACAGTGAAACCCTGTCTCTATTAAAAATACAAAAAAATTAGCCAGGCATGGTCGTGGGCGCCTGTAGTCCCAGCTACTCAGGAGGCTGAGGCAGGAGAATGGCGTGAACCCAGGAGGCAGAGCTTGCAGTGAGCCAAGATCGTGCCACTGCACTCCAGCCTGGGCGACAGAGCGAGACTCCGTCTCAAAAAAAAAAAAAAAAAAAAAAAGATTCTTCAAGTAGAAATATGTATGATATCACTTCCTTATAGGACTGCTAGGAAGGTTAAATTAAATTTGTTATCATTTTTATACTAGTGAATGGTGTGTATAAGGTATTAAATAATTGTTCTCAATCATCTTTCCATATTGGGGGGAGTATCTGCATTGCCTATGAAACCTAGTTTCCTTGACATTGCTCTCTCCATCTTCTCCTTCTTCTCTTCCTTTTCTTCCTTTGTGGTTATAATCACCATCACCACTACCATTTATATAAGGCCTACTATGTGTCAGGGACTGGCCTAAGAGTTTTACATGTGTTATCTCACTTAGTCCTCATAACATTGTGTCTTATATACCATAATTATCCTCATTTTGCAGAGGAGGAAAGTGTGGCCTCAAGTGGTTCACATAACTTACTTGAGTTAATAGCAAAGAAGCATCTGAACTAGAACTAAACCCTGTCTTCTGACTCCAAAGCCTGTTAGAGTAAAAATGTCAAATGATTAGCTATTTAGCTCAGAATTTCTACAACTACTTGCAGTTTTTGATGCTGTGGGCATACGAACCCCTTTGAATCACATGGCATTTATATACTGTCCCAGATAAGTATGCATATACACGATTATTTGCACATAGTTTGAAGAGATATATACACCCTAGGAGTCTACCCAAAGATTTTGTGCAACAAACCAAGTCCCAGAGGGAAGGGATTATTCTCTTTATCTTGAAATCCTGGCACAGGGACTACAGGAAAATCTATCAAGCCTCAAAAGTTGATATCATAGAAGCAGAGAATAGAACAGTGCTTACCAGTGACTAGAGAGGGGAGGAAAAGGACAGGCAGAGGTTGGCCAATGGGTATAAAGTTACTATTAGATAGAAGGAACAAGTTTTGTGTTCTGTTGCACAGTAGGGTAACGGGTAAATATTAAGATATTGTATATTACAAAATGGCTAGGAGAGAGGCTCTTCAACGTTCTTACCACAAAGAAATAATTAATGCATGAGGTGATGGATAAGCTAACCACCCTGATTTGATCATTATACAAAACATATGCACTGAAACGTCAAATTGTACCCCATAAATATGTACAATTATGATGTGTCAATTAAAAAATAAAAATAATAACAAACAAACTTGAAGTAGCTCCACAGTACTTGCCTGAGAAGTATTTGCGTTTGTTTTGTTTGGTTTTTAAATACTTCTGAAACTTTATTAAGCTGTATCATCATCGTCGTCATCATCATCATCATCACCACCAGCATTGTCAGTGTTTTCATGTATTTATATTTATAATGTCCCATCCTACAATTGTACATTTTTAGTGTCCTTTCCTAATTCTTCTTCAAATGAATGATTATCATAATTATAGTTTCACCTTAGCATAAGCTTTATTAACCTCTACTACTGCAAATGACTAGAAAAACACTTTCGGTTTAGATTTAGCCAGACAAATTCTGGCCAATAACTTCTGGTTGCAAAGCAACCAAAACTGGAAAATAATATACTTTTATAATATAAGTTAGGCATGAACAGGATTCATTGAAATATGTGTAGCCTGCAACATTTATACAGTGCCCGACCTTAATATTCTTGTTTATGACTTAAACCTCAGGGTGGGTGAGGCCAGATTCTGATCGTGGTGAGACCACTACGGGAATTATTGGATACTGTAAAGATTGGGTTCACAAAAGCCTAATAAATCCTGACCTTAAAAGAATATAATGTTGGAAAGAAAGAGTAATGTGTAATATACATTGACAAATCTTTAGTGTGGATCAGGCTTAAAGACATCTTTAAAACAGAAGCTTGGCTTTATTATACTTGATTGACAGTCCAAAAAGCATACAACATGTAAATAGATAAAACATAATATAATAGGGATTTTATTTCTGAAAACTGTATTTCACTAGTTCTTTATTTTACTCTAACTCAATAGCTGTGTCAACATGACCTACACTTTGGAAGTGAACTGTAAACATGACTGGTGACTGATGAAAAGAGACGGACAACAAAAATGTGTTCTACAGTACTACCTGCAGATTGTCTGTTGCTGGGTATGAATGACAAGTATTGTTTTTCTGATCCCACTTTTAAAAGCAGACTATATCAAAGAAGCTAATAAATTATAACATATTATATTTGTGCTCATATAGGACCATGCTGAAGATAATCTCATCTTTATGTAAATAAGTTTGGGTCTGGCATAAATACTGTCTCTTACTAGTGTCAAAGAATGGAGCTATTCAGTAATGGCTTTCTTACTTTCTGTAAAGAAAATAATACTGGTATCTTATCTGAAGCACATGCATTCTGAGTACAGAAAAAGTGACAAAGAGTATCCATCTTTGCACATTTTATGGGGCCAGATTTGGTCACTTTTTCATTTGCTTTTGCACTCATAAAATGCAGTGCTGTGTGAGTACTCACTTCCAGCATTATACAAAAATAAGACTTTTCACAATGTGATTTGATTACAATTATCATGCTTCTACCACAGATCTCATAATGTTCTCCTCTCTTGAAAGATACAGAGTATTTTCTTAACTAGTTTTGATATAAAATATTTCCAATTTATTTAGGAAATTTCACTGAATATATCTCTATCATTAATTTATATTATCCTTTAGTTAGGACAAAATCATATTGCCTTTAATGGTCTGTAATTTTATATGTCACCTATGTGAAATAAAAAAAAATCATTTACTCAGGAGAGATGTTAACAAGGGGCTACAATAAATTAGAAAATTCTAAAGCAGCTTTGATAAAAGTATAATGACAGATATATACCATCAGTTCTTATGCTGTATAAATGTTCCAAGATCAGAAGAAAGAAAAATGTTTAGAAGTCAAACTAAGGTTTAATAAATTTAGTTTTAAATATGTAACTAGATTATGCAAATAGAAAACTCTTATAAAGAAGTGGACAAAAGAAGACCACAATTTAAAAATAAAACAATAGCACTAGATTGAATAGGGTTTCTTTATTATAGAAACCAAGCAATTTTCAGAGGAGAGATTATTAAATGCTAATAATCTTAAATTACATTGTGTTAAAATTACATCTTTGATTTTTCTTATCAAACATTATGTAGATCTAGCATGAGCTCATTATATGTTTATAATTTTTAGAAATGTAGCAATTAATGTCAACATACTTTCTGCCCCCAAACCAAGAATAGAAATCCAATTATTCCATGCTTGCCATTATTTAGAACCTCAAGTTTTAATATTTTCATTGTGTGCAGGTTAAGTTGCTGGTTCATATCACAGGAATATTTTAATGGAAATGGGGTACCTGAGCAGCTGGACTCATCAAGCTGGAAATCCATGCAGTCGGCAAAAGCATCACAGCGCTGGTGGGCTGGGATACAGCTATTAGAGGAGGCACATACCAGAGCTCCATTAGAACAGCTCTTGTTGGCTGCAAACAAAAAGAATAATGATCAGGGATGCAAGCATTTTTTTTTTGTCCCAGTGAATTATCACAACAAAATAATAAGTAACAGTTTATTATATTACTCTTTTTTTTTTTATTATACTTTAAGTTCTAGGGTACATGTGTACAACGTACAGGTTTATTACATATGTATACATATGCCATGTTGGTGTGCTGCACCCGTTAACTTGTCATTTACATTAGGTATATCTCCTAATGGTATCCTTCCCCCCTTCCCCCATCCCACAACAGGCCCCGGTGTGTGATGCTTCCCTTCTTGTGTCTAAGTGTTCTCATTGTTCAATTCCAACCCATGAGTGAGAACATGCAGTGTTCGGTTTTTTGTCCTTGCGATAGTTTGCTGAGAATGATGGTTTCCAGCTGCATCCATGTTCCCACAAAGAACACAAACTCATCCTTTTTTACGGCTGCCTAGTATTCCATGGTACATATGTGCCACATATTCTTAATCCAGTCTATCATTGATGGAGATTTGTGTTGGTTCCAAGCCTTTGCTATTGTGAATAGTGCCGCAGTAAACATACGTGTGCATGTGTCTTTATAGCAGCATGATTTATATTCGTTTGGGTATATACCCAGTAATGGGATGGCTGGGTCAAATGGTATTTCTAGTTCTATATCCTTGAGGAATTGCCACACTGTCTTCCACAATGGTTGAACTAGTTTACAGTCCCACCAACAGTGTCAAAGTGTTCCTATTTCTCCACATCCTCTCCAGCACCTGTTGTTTCCTGACTTTTTAATGATCACCATTCTAACTGGTGTGAGATGGTATCTAGGAATCCAAATTACAAGGGATGTGAAGGACCTCTTCAAGGAGAACTACAAACCACTGCTCAGTGAAATAAAAGAGGACACAAACAAATGGAAGAACATCCCATGCTCATGGATAGGAAGAATCAATATTGTGAAAATAGCCATACTGCTCAAGGTAATTTATAGATTCAATGCCATCCCCATCAAGCTACCAATGACTTTCTTCACAGAATTGGAAATAACTACTTTAAAGCTCATATGGAACCAAAAAAGAACCTGCATTGCCAAGACAATCCTAAGCCAAAAGAACAAAGCTGGAGGCATCACCCTACCTGACTTCACACTATACTACACGGCTACAGTAACCAAAACAGCATGGTACTGGTACCAAAACAGAG
>NW_016804580.1:3867171-3882394 GCF_001698545.2 Rhinopithecus bieti | reverse complement strand
GAACAGGCAACCTACAGAATGGGAGAAAATTTTTGCAGTCTACTCATCTGACAAAGGGTTAATATCCAGAATCTACAAAGAACTCAAACAAATTTACAAGAAAAAAAACAACCCCATCAAAAAGTGGGCAAAGGATATGAACAGACACTTCTCAAAAGAAGACATTTATGCAGCCAACAGACACATGAAAAAATGCTCATCGTCACTGGCCACCAGAGAAATGCAAATATTATGTTACTCTTGATGTTTTTCTAGTCTGATATTCTGGAACACAGTTCTTTTTGAGGAATATTTCAAATACATTAACTTAAAAATTTCTGGAAGGAAAATCACATTTGCTTGTAGAATCACTTCCCAGATGTGCATTCTTAGGGACTGAATTGTGTCCTCACCTCAACATTCGTATCTTGAAACCCTAATCCGCAATAGGACTGTATTTACAGATAGGAGCTTTAAGAAAGTAATGAAGGTTTTAAGAAGAGAGAGACATCAGGGATGCACTTATATAGAGGAAAGGCTATGTGAAGACACAGCAAGAAGGCGGCCATCTGCAAGCCAATGAGAGAGGCCTTAGGAGACATCAAACCTGCCTACAATGCTGATCTTGGACTTTTAGCCTCCAGAAGTTTGAGAAAATAAATTCCTGTTGTTTTAGCTATCCAGTGTGTGTTATTTTCTCATGGCAGCCTGTGCTGACTAATACATGCATTATGTAATGCTACACATGTCATCAAATGCATTGCATGAAATGCAAGCAGACACTGATCTGACTTTAATAGGCAAACATTTTAATAGCTTAGAGATGCTATTGCTCATAAGACTTTGGTTGTTTCAGAAAAGTGTCCTTATTGATGCCCATCAAGAGCATTGATGCCTATTCAATGGCTATCTAGTCTTGCAAAGCACTTTACCTTTCTTGTATGCAACTTGATTAATTTAATTGTATCTGATTTGTCTATTAGGAAGCTCAGTTTTCAGTTCTAAAATTGTATTATGTTCTTCCTTTCTTTAGGATTACAACTTCCTAGAAAGAAGAGGCTGTGGTTGGCATTGAGTTAGAGCTAAATGAGAACTTCTCATTTCAGGCTGCCATTGAGTGTGAAATATGGTTCCTCTGTTTTCCTGCTTGCTTCAGGACCTGGAAGCTAAGAATTCTGCGTTGCAGGCCTGATCCCTTTTGTGGTTCTACTCTGGTTCTGGTCTGTGCCAGTGTTGATGTTCATCTTGTTTCTCAGAGTATTTAATGGAATAACTCTACTATCTAGCATTGTGATGTGTCTGGAGCAGAGGGAATGTGTTAAAACATGAACCTACTGCACTATTTTGTCAGAAAGTCTGGATAGATTTCAAAAGCTCTAAATAATAATGGTATTGATCTATTCTTGTTTTCTAACCCTGCTCCTCTGAGTACCAGGGTTCAGCAGAAATATGTCAAAGGCAGCAGTAGACAGTCAGAACTGTCTCGCACTTAACCCAGATTCAACAAGAACAGTTTTGTTTTCCTCTGATTTACTTGATGGTATCATATACAACTTCTCATTTGAACATTTTACTCCAAACCTGCTACTAAAAGTTTCAAGATGATTAGTCTCAAAAATTCCTTGCACGTGCAATGAAGTTACAACCTTTTCAAAGTAAATTATTTAAAGGACCCAAGAATAAATGTCCCCATGAATGTTTCTTATACAGATATTGCCAGTTCTTTCCTAAATTATTTTTTTCTTCAAGTATAATTATGGGTTGGAACAAATAATTTATTTTATGTATCATAGATAATTGACACAATTAATTTTGAAAATGGCCCATTAAAATATATTTTAAAGTTGGACATAAATAGTGTTTTTAAGAATATGTATCTCCATTGACTGAAAATGCTGACTCGGAAAATTTAGGCTATACTCTTTATTGAGCAATTCTTCCTAAGGTGCTAGACTATGAATTCACACCAAAAAATATTGAGCTTCCACCATATGTAACACAGTGTCTTAGAACTTAGAATGTAGAATTCAGGGGAGAAATTTAAAAATGAATGACCAGAATCATACATGCTGATTACAAGAGAACAATAATACAGGAGTGATAAACAGCTCAAAACAATAACAAAAGAAATTCCGTAAGGTCAAACTTAGTAGGCAAAGCATCGCTGTAGAGAAGAATTTATAAAAATGAAAATTCCTTTAGCATACAGAGATCTATAAAAGCTGAAGGTTAAGATCAGAATCTTTAAACATATTTTAAATTTTAATATTTCTAGAGAAAAGCCATTTAGTAAAGTAGGAATAAAGTCTACAGATGGAAAATCAATAAGCTTTCTATTGGTTCAGTGAGTACAGCAGGTTGCTTTTGACTAGGGAGGTTGGATAAGGAAGTAGTACAGATAAACCAAAAAAAGAAAAAAAAAGCTGGTCCAGGCACAGTGGCTCACGCCTGCAATCCCAGCACTTTGGGAAGCCGACGTGGGCAAATCACATGAGGTCAGGAGTTCGAGACCAGCCTGGCCAACATTGTGAAACCCTGTCTCTACTAAAATAAAATAAAATAAAATAAAATAAAAATAGCCAGGATTGGTGGCTTGTGACTGTAGTCCCAGGTACTTGGGAGGCTGAGGAAGGAGAATTGCTTGAACCCGGGAGGTGGAAGTTGCAGTGAGCCAAGATTGTGCCACTGCACTCCATCCTGGGAATGCAGCAAGATTCTGTAAAACAAAACAAAACAAAATAAACACACAAAAAGCTGTAATCAAATGGCAGAAATTGTCTAGGGTTTCAGGAGAACACTGATCTTCAGCTTTCCCAAATGTTTAAATCATTTTAGGATATACACAGACAAGATAAATTACATTGCAAACCAAGTAAACTAGGAAATAATAATCTTCAAACTCTTATAAGATAAACTCTTAAAGCAAAATCTTATAAGGTAATGTTTGTTAAAAATGAAGAAGTACGTAGGCATTTCTCAGCAATATGGCAGGCTCAGTTCCAGATGACCATAATAAAGCTAATGTTGCATTAATACAAGTCACATAAAATTGTTTTTTTTCCAGCACATATAAATGTTATGTCTGCACTACACCTTAGCCAATTAAATGTGCAACAGCCTAATGTCTAACAAAATAATAACTAGAAAATATTTAGTTTTTAGTTAAGCCAGGCACTGACTTCTCTCTAGCTGTGCAAGTCCTACATGGCGTCTTTTTCCAATAGACGGCTGTTTCATTGACACTGAAGATCTGTTGCACAGCGTAGCCACCTTCATCAGTGATTTTAGCTAGATCTAGATAACTTGGAACAGCTTCTCCATCTCAGCATTTGGTGACTCATCTTGTACTTTCATGTGATGGTGATGGCTTCTTTCCTTTAACTTCATAAACCAACCTCTGCTATCTTCCAGCTTTTCTTCCAAAGCTTCCTCACCTCTCTCAGACTTCATAGAATTAAAGATAGCTAGAACTTTGCTCTTGATTAGGCTGGAGCAGAGCGAATGTGTCAAAGAATGAACCCACTGCACCATTTTGTCAAAAAGTCTGGATAGATTTCAAAAGCACTAAATAATAGTGGTATCAATCTATTCTTTTCTTCTAACCCTGCTCCTCTGAGTTCCAGGGTTCAGCAGGAATATGTCAAAACTTTCTCTATATCCATAATAATCCATATCTGTTTTGCTTTCCTATCATTTGCGTATTCACTGGAATAGTGTTCAAGACTACTCCAGTATTCACTGGAGTGGCCTTCAAGAATTTTTCTTTCACATTCACAACTTGGCTGTTTGGAGAAAGAGGGCCAGCTTTCAGCCTATCTTGGTGTTCAACATGCGGTACTCACTAATAATCATTTCTAGCTTTTGATTTAAAGTGAGAGATCCACATTTTCTCCTTTCACTTGAACACTTAGAAGCTATTGTAGTTGGCCTAACTGCAATATTGTTCAGCCTCAGGGAACGGGGAGACCCAAGGAGAGGAAGAGACAAATGGGAGAATGACTGATTGGTGGAGCAGTCAGAACATACATGACATTTATCAATTAAATTTACCATCTTATATGGGCATGGTTCATGGTATCGCAGAATAATTACAATAGTAACATCAAAGATTACTGATCGCAGATCACCAAAACAGATATAATAGTCATGAAGAAGTTTGAAATATTGTGAGAATCACTAAAATGGGATACAGATATGATATGAGCATATACTGTCAGAAAACTGGCACTGACAGACTTGCAGGATGCAAGGATGAAGAGCTTCAATTTGTAAAAAATGCAACATCTGGGAAGCGCAATAAAGCAATACACAATAAAACAAGGTGTGCTTGTTTATTTTATTTTGTATGCACACGAAAATATGTGTGTATATATGTATCTGATATATATGTGTGTGTATATAGACACATATTTTGTATGTACATACATATTTTCATCATCATTATTTTCATTGCAAAAGCTGAGAGATAATATAAGATCATAGTTTTAAGGTTTTAAACAATATAATATATTAACATTTGTATACAAATATGGCAGATACTACTCATCTTCTTGAAAATATCTATTTTGAACCCTTCTTCTATTGGAGATAGGAATTTATCCATATTTCTTCATCCAATTTCTAATGTGACTGGTAACTTGTTTTCAAGTTGACTGTATAATAACGAGCTCTAACTTGTAAATGATATAAGTTCACAACTTTGGCACAAATGCAGTTGAAACACATTAAAAAATCAGAAAATAAACGGTTTCAATATAAAAGTTTTACTTTTTTCTTAGGAAGTTAACAGTTTAGATAGTTAAAACTGACTTTGGCTTCATGAAATTTATAAACAAAATATTAGTTTTTGTTGCATTTTAAATAGCATTAACATTATATTTAATATTCATAAATTTTCTTTTAAGAGTAGGTGGCAAATAAATTATGAATGCATCTAATATTTATTGGCATCCATAAGGCAATTAACATTGTACTGAATATAGGAAAATAATCTGAGTCATTTACTTTCTATTTTTCCTTCTTTATTAATACATGTACAACATCGAATAATTCCAATATTAAGCCAAAAAATTCATACATAAAATGCTTCCATGAATAATATCTATTTTTTGGTAAATTCTCTTTCAGACATTATATTTTAAAATCTATAAAATACTTATTTGGCTGAGCACAGTGGCTCACACCTGTAATCCCAAAACTTTGGGAGACGAAGGCGGCAGGATCATTTGAGCCCAGAAGCTTGAAACCAGCCTGAGCCACCTAACAAGACCCTACCTCTACAAATTTTGTTTTAAAAAATTAGCTAGACATGGTGGAGCACGCCTGTGCTGCTTGGGAGACTGAGATGGCAGGATTACTTGAGACTGGGAGGGCAAGGCTGCAGTGATTTACAATTGTGCCACTGCACTCCAACCTGGGCAAAAGAGTGAGACTCTGTCTTAAAAACAAACAAAGAAACAAACAAAAAATAGTTATTACATTTCTCATCCTAGAAATTGGCATTCTTTCTTACCAAAATAGGCTAAGTAACACAGGGCATTTTGTGCCACATAGCTCATTCACTCAGGTTGATGATACTTTAAACAATTTATGAATGGTTCATTGGCACTACTTCCTGAAAGCAAAATTTCTCAATCGATTATAGTTGCTGCATGGAAAATATATTTGAACATAAAGTAAGCCTATGGATGTACACCTATTTTCTAGTAAAATAAAATCTATATGCAGCAGATCAATATTTCTAATGGCAGAGAAACTATGGTCTTGGGCCATGAGAATGAAGGCTACAAGCCCTTCAGGACACACACACCTAACATACAACAGGATGGATATTTATTTTATTCTTGATTTAAATTCAACCAGTACTCTTATTAAAGTATCTTAGCAGTTTAAATAATATTCAGTGAAACTATGAGATAATTTAATGGGGAAAGGATAATAATTTATTGTGTGTATTATGCACTCTACCATATTAATTTCATTTACTCCTCCAATACCTCCCTAAAACAGATTAATTACCATGATTTTTAATGTTGAAAAAAACTGAGGAACACTGTTGTAAGAAATGAAGCTGGTAAATGTAGAGGAATAATCTTTACACTGTTGTTCAAAAGCACTATGAGATGTTGAGATCATAGCTAACATATTTAAAAGCCAATAGCAAAAATTGGATGATAAGGTGTGATCCACAAGTCTTAGAAACATGACCCATTCCAAATCACCAGAAGTGGCATGCACTTCACAGGACATATCCATTACCATTGGAAAGGAGGTAAAACACCCACTTATGCCCTTTGTTTTTCACAGTTGTTCTGTCACTGATGCATAGTTTCCATGTACTTCTCCTGATCTATTCTCTACCTTCTCTCCCCATCTTGGCCCTGGAAGGCTGGACGATAAGGATACGTCAATAAGCCTTTTAAACTTCTGGTGTATGATTGGATTTGGCCAATGGGTAACACCACCAGCAGATTAATACAGAGCGAAAAGACCCTTTGAGATCAGCATGGACTAACTGCTTCCCTTAACTAAACGTCTTACCATGCACTCCCTTCTCACTCTAGGCTCAGGTAACTGAACCTCCTCTCACACTCTTTGGTCTGTAGGTGATAAAAGCTCTCACTCTTACTATCCCTTATGGTTTTGCTATGCATACTATTTCTCTAATAAACAATCCCCTTATTAATATTTCTTCAACTTATGCAATATCAATAACTATTTCTTGTCAGGATATTGACTGACACAACGGCTGATGAAATCTTGAAACTCTCCTGGTGAATAGAAGATGGCTATCAGAAGAACATCAGTGAAAGAGTGTTTCTAGTTTTGTGCTGTTCTTCCATATAATTAACCATGTTTCTTTTTTCTTTTCTTTTTTTAGGGAAAGGGGATATGTTTGATAAAAACTATATTGCTTCAGTCCATGAAAATTAATGTTTCCAATGGAAAGACAATATTCAAATATGAAGTGTTTTAAATGTTGAACTCACAGGTTTATCTAAACATTTCTAATACTAGAAAATTTATTTCTGCAAAAATAAAGGTCTGTAAACATCAATTATTATTGACTTCCCTGTCTAAAATTGTAAACATCTCCAAATCCTTAGTTCTACAACATTTAAACATGAGAAAGTCACGGAAAACAAAGAAACCAATTCTTTTTTCCTGCATTCCACTCCAATTACAACTTCTTGAAAGAGTTATCTACAATTGATTTCCCTCTTTGACATTTCCCATTTGCTCTTAAAAAAGAGTGGCTTCAGAATTCTGCCCTACCACTCCATAAAAGTTCTCTCTCCAAAATCATCAAAACCACTTTTTTGGCTTTTCCAATTTATATTTTTTAGGCCCTCTCTTATTTGATCTCTCAGAAACATTTTAACCTGTGAATATTTTGAAACTAAAGGATTTTTGCCTTTAAGATCCTCAGTCTCTTGTGACCCCGCTATGTCTAGGACCACATCTTCTCAGTGTCTTCAATGTCTGCTTTTTTCTAAACGGTCTTTTAGCTGTTCCTTCAGGTTCTGCCTGCCACTTTATCTCTTTCCTCTCTCTTTGATCTCATCTACACCCACAGCTTCAATAATCATACGCTGATGGCCATGCATCCTTATATTATCTTATTTTAGCTCTCTCCTGAGCTTTATATATACACTTCCAAACACATTCTGAACATTTTCATGTGCATGGGTCACAGCTATCATATACAACACGTCTAAAACTAAAGCCACATCTTCCCCCAACATGTTCTTCTATTTTCCCTAGCTTAAGCAATGGCACATGAGCTGACCTGATGTCCAAATTAGAAAGTTGGAAGTCTTTCTTTCTTTTTTTTTTTCTTTTCTTGATTAACAAAACCACTCAGACTACATTCTCTTCCTTTTACTTTCTGGAAGGAAGAGAAGGACATAATCAATGGCAAATGGTAGTTGGAACAAAGCAAGATCAAGAGCCAGCTTCACATTCAGGAGAGAAGGCTGTACCTCCTCCTTGTGCTTCTGGTGCCCTATGTGTTCAGAAAAACTTCTCTAGTAGCAAACTATAGATGTGATCCCTGAAAGCACAGTCTTGGAAGTCACTGCTGATTCCTTTCTCTTCCTCATCACCTGACCATCCCTTAAGTCTATTAATAATCTTTACCTTAAAGTCTAATTAATTGCTTTGTATTTGAACTGTGACATCTCCTAACCAGTCCCTTTTCCTCACTCCAATCCATCTCATATCCAACTTAAGTGCCGTTATGTAGCACTGGCATGGTGGCATGGGGGTGAGGATTCTGCAAGATGTGGGTCCCGCTTCACTCTCCAGGATTCTTTCTACATTTCCAACCACAGGCTCTGCTCTAGCAACACAAAATATGCTTCACTCTAACGACTTGTTCTCTGCTCCTGGAAGAATCTTCACTTCACTTGAATCCAGATCTCTGCTTTATTCATCCAATCACTATTTGTCTTTCCAAGTTTGGCTGTGTAATCGCTCCTTTCGTGAAAATGTAAAGACTCCCTAGCACCATAGAGAGTTCCATATGTGCCTTCTAACACAAGGGGCTTGTCTCTGTCATAGGATTGATCATATAGTGTTCCTCACTTTCACTGACTAGCCTCCTTCACTAATGTATAGCACATCTTCTGCCTGAGCTCTGACAGTGTCATATCTATCTGTCTCGTCAATATGTAACATAGTATGTGGCATCAGTTAGTCTCTTAATGAGGTTTGTGAATAAATGAATGAATGAATGTGAGTTTACAAAATGATTGGTTTCCTATTCTAAACCAATAGGAAAGCCCCCAAAGACTGTTATATCTTCAAATGTTTGGTGAATTTTGACCACTAAATTCTCTTATTCTATAATTTTGTTCTAGAATTTTGTCCCCCATCTCTTCGTAACATGGGCTTATTTCCCTTTTGGAACAGAACTTCATAGGACTAGGCAAACTCCATTTTTCCAATGAATGCCTAGCATTATAAGGACACAGTATTTCCCTAAGCTTCTCTTTAAATAGCAGTCTTATTTGAAGCCAAATATCATATGGGTATATTGAACTTAATATGATTTCTATCAGTCAAATTACATTAGAGCTCTGATGGGAACAGGGATAAGTAATTTGGCAGGCTTTCTCTTTTCTATTCACCTCCATTTGCTTACCTTGCTTCTAAGAAAAGATTATAAGACCTGACAGGTTGACTTTATCTCAGAGAGAATATATAGGTAAGAAATAACAGGGAGTTAGAAAACCAATTTGTTAGTCTGAACCAGGAAAATAGTTTCACTGATTTAAGGCTAAAGCCTTTAAACATCCCAAGGTCATCTCTCTTTTCTTTCATTCATCTTTACTCCTCTTCCAATTGTTTCACATTTCTAGAGGTCCCATACTACACAGGTCCCTGAACTAGCCCTTGCTTTCTTCCTTCCATCTTTCCTTCCTTCCTTCCCTCCTTTGCTTCCTTCCTTCCTTCTCCCTTCCCTTCCCTTTCCTTCCTTCCTTCCTTCTCTGTCCCTCTCTCCCTCCTTCCCTTCCCCACTTCCTCTTTTCCTCCCTTCCCCTCTTCCTTCCTTCTTTGTCTCTCTTTCATTCTTCTTTTTTTTTTTTTTTTTGAGACAGATTCTCACTTTGTCTCCCAGGCTGGAGTGCAGTGGTACAGTGGCACAACAATCATAGTTCACTGCAGCCTCAAACTCCTGTGCCCAAGAAATCCTTCCACCTCAGCATCCAGAGTAGCTTGGACTACAGGCATGCACCAGCACACCTGGTTATTATTATTATTGTTGTTATTTTTGTATAGATGGGGTCTCACTATGTTGCCCAGGCTGGCTTAAACTCCTGAGCCCAAGGGATCCTCCTACCTCAGCCTTTCAAAGTGCTGGGATAACAGGCCTGAGCCACTGCACCCAGACTCATTCAATGTTCCCCTCTTGTAGTTACATTTCAAACTGCCTTTTACTATTCCAAAAAGTATGATCATTAACATATAATTTATGGACCACTATCACTGCAGCACTTATCCAAAAATATATACGGTATAATAAAATATAAAATAAGTAAGGAAGCAAGCAAATAACTAAATAAAATGTTAGGCGTTTGGACACCACCATGATTATGTACTCACTTTAAGATGTGTGTAATTACTTCTTACCTAACATTCTTCCTTCCCTACCTGACATTGGCTTATTATACTAAAAATCAAAGGTACTGAATACAAAGCTTGGGATTTTACATGCATTTGCTCAAATCGTCACAGTCTTGTAAGTTAGGTATTACTGAATTCATTACCTGGATGACAAAACAAAATTGGCAGGGCTCAAACAACTTCCCCCAAGACTGCACACATAGTAAGTAACAGGGATGAAATTCAAACCCATGTCTCTAGGATGCATTATCCCATGAACTCCTAATGACATGACATTTACTCAGGTAATGATCCAGATCCAACTCTTAATTATATAGATCTATTAAAATCAACATTTGTCACTTGATCAAAAAGGAAATATCTATCAATATGCCCTTTACTTGAGCCATCTTCACGAACCTTTGTGGTAGGAAGAAATTCTAATTGAATTTCTTCAATCCACTTCCATAAACACGTTAATGAGATAAAAACATGTAATGGCATCTTCCATATGAATGACTCCGATGTAAATGGAAAAGGAAATAGATAGGTTTAACAAAAATTAGCATGACTGCAAACAGGGTGTTTCTAGAAACACTAAGCAGAGGACAGATGCCTTGTTTTGCAACATAACACAGAAAGCTGTGTTATTAACGATACAATCACAGTAAGGCTCTAGAGAACTTCATTTTATCTGTGGAGCCTTCTCTCTCATTCTAAAGCAGCATTCCTTCCCTGACACACTGAGTTAGTGAAAATAACTCACGGCAGATGAGTTCATCTTCACTGAAGTGGCAGTCAGGCACTCCATCGCATAGCAGGAGGGAAGGGATACACTCATCTGTAGAGCACGGGAACTCCATGTTACTACAGAGTGGAGGGGTGGGGCTGAGAGGACAATCCATTTCATCAGATCCGTCTGTGCAGTCTTCATGTCCATCACATTTCCCTGAGAGAGGGACACATTGGAGTGTGTAGATACAAGAAAACTGATCAGCTTCACAGGGTGATGGCTGTGCTGGGACAGGACCTAAAAAAGAGAGCAAGTCAAGTCATGTTGGCATTAGGGAATTTCCCTCCATCCAGTGTTGGGACATTACAGGTTGCATTTACTACTGTATAAAATGAATTTTGTTAATCAAAGTAAATTAATTTCCAATTAGGATTAATAGGAACCCCACAAAACAGGCAAATGTGATTCAATAATATGCCTTATCATAATGTCAGGAACATAAAAAATTATTTTAATTTCAATAATTTGGGGGGAACAGGTAGTTTTTGGTTACACTGATAAGTACTTTAGTGGTGATTTCTGAAATTTTGGTGCACCTATCACCCAAGCAGTGTACACTGTACCTGATATATAGTCTTTTAATCTCTCACCACATGCCGAATCTTTCTCCTTGAGTCCCCAAAGTCCATTATATCATTATTATGCCTTTGCATCCTCATAGCTTAGCTACCACTTATACATGAGAACATACAATATTTAGTTTTTCATTCCTGGTTTACTTCATTTAGAATAGTGGCCTCTAGCTCCATCCTAGTTGCTGCAAAAGACATTATTTCATTCCTTTTTTATGGCTGAGCAGTGTTCCATGATGTATATATACTGCATTTTCTTTATCAACTTGTTGATTGATGGGCATTTAGGTTGGTTCCATATCTTTGCAACTGTGAATTGTGCTGCTATAAACATGCATATGGATGTGTCTTTTTCAAATAATGACTTTTTTGGGGGCTAGATACCCAGTAGTGAGATCGCTGGATCAAATGGCAGTTCAATTTTTAGTTCTTTAAGGCATCTCCATACTATTTTCCATAGTGGTGGTACTAAATGTACATTCCCACCAGCAGTGTAAAAGTGTTTCCTTTTCACCACATCCGCACCAACATCTATTGCTTTTCGACTTTTTAATTATGGCCATTCTTACAGGTACAATATTTTTTAAAAAGGCATCATTGACATGGAAACTGACACCTTCAAATTAAAAAAGACATTTTGATTTCTATGCGTTCAATTGGACTATTAAATCAGATTGTGCTCGAGAGTAAAGATACTTTCATGCAGTAAATTAGCAACTTTGGAAAGATGCACTCACAATTTTAGAATTTAAGGGAATTGTTATAATATCAGAGTATCATTTATTTACTGTCTCTTAGTGGCCCCCACCCAGGGAATCTGGCTCTTGAGACCCTGGCCAGGTTTGAGCCACAGACGTAGAGATCTGCTATGGTTTTGTCACACTGCACTCCGTCCTTGAATCTTCATCACAGGTCAAAGGCCATGTGCTGCCATATCTAAAGCCAGATAAAATCATAGTGTAATCTAAGATGTTACACTAGGAATCCTGAAGATAGCCTGCTTCAAATCCAACCAACTCATTTTACAAATGAAGACCCTGAAGCCCACAAATTTTAAATATCCAAAGACTCAATGCTAGTGTAATAAACTTTGGTTACATGAAACTTTTCTGCAGCAAATGTTTGAGTCCACATTAAGCCAAACTTAAAGCACAGGCTGACTGCTGAGTGTTGACTATCTGATGTTTCTAAAGGTCAGAGAAGGTATGTGAATATATAGGACTTCACTAATTGGTGATTAGTGGGATGCTTCTTACACTATATTGTCTCTGTGCTAGTTAGTGAGGGACTCAACAATATATTAAGGGGAAAATATAGAGCCAGGTAACAATGGAGGCCAGTTCAGGAATGGTTTATTTTGTTTTCTTGACATTTTAAACTATTTTTATTTATAGGTTGTATGAGAATAATTTGTATTATATGTAAAGATGATATAGTGAATTCATTTAAAAAATGAGATTTGAAAGTCCCTCTCCCTCCTCACTAAACCAATAGTGAAGATATATCTAGGAGGAATTTAGACTCTGACCCTATGACTAAAGTCATGTATCTGGGATACATGTGGCTGTGCTTAGGAAGCCTATGTTCGCAGAAATCAGTATATTTAAGTAGGAGATAGATAAATGTATGACTTGGAGACATCGCTATCATGTTTTAATCTAACTGCCTGAGATCACAGCAGTATACAAAATTACAAAGTTCCAATGTACAAATTATAAATTCAAACTTTGAAAGTAAATTGGATTTAAATATTTAAACTTTTATATATAGCTCTTCTGGTACTGGACCATTGTCAAATAAATAGTTTATCTGCAAACTTTTCATCAGATTAATCTCACACTTAAGAAGGACAGAAATTATTTTTTTCTAAAGTATTTTACGCATGAAACTTTCATCTTTATGAGCTCACCAAAGGTCGAAAAGGTTTAACAAATTCTTTGCGTGTAATAAGAATCTAGAACCAACTTTAGTAATATATCTATGACTTAGCTAAGTCTTAAAAAAAATGAGGAAAGCAATGTTCTGTATTTGAAAACAAACACAGACTTCTTTTTGTTTGTTTGTTTGTTTGTTTGTTTTTGAGACGGAGTCTCGCTGTGTCGCCCAGGCTGAAGTGCAGTGGCCGGATCTCAGCTCACTGCAAGCTCCGCCTCCTGGGTTTACGCCATTCTCCTGCCTCAGCCTTCCGAGTAGCTGGGACTACAGGCGCCCGCCACCACGCCCGGCTAGTTTTTTGTATTTTTTAGTAGCGACGGGGTTTCACTGTGTTAGCCAGGATGGTCTCGATCTCCTGACCTCGTGATCTGCCCGTCTCGGCCTCCCAAAGTGCTGGGATTACAGGCTTGAGCCACCGCGCCCGGCCAAACACAGACTTCTTATGTTTCCCAGTTCCTATTCAGAATGATGTGTGTGTGTGTATGTGTGTTTCTCTATATTTTTTTCTTACAGTGGATATGCAAAAATAAAAATTTCTCCTTTTGGAGATAGCCATTGCATTAAATGCCAATTTTTTTTTTTTTTATTGAATGATACTCAGAACTCACTTGTTCTAGACCCTTCTTTTCAAAGACTCTGTTGGGCTTGTCCTGCCTATAGTGCATACTGGCTTGTTGCCCGGCTTCCTCCATCCACATCAAGGTGTCCATTCCCCCAGCTGCTGGGAGGTTGCCAGATGACAGCTCATGTTTGAGTCAGGCTCCAGGAATTGCCCTCCAGAGTTACATCTCCTCCTAGGAACAGCTCCATTCATTGGCCGGTGAGTTGGAGATAAGATGGCCCAGGGCCTATGCCTCAAGGTAAGACATCTACAAAGAGCCAGTGCAGCTCCAGAGCTGCCCATGGTATCGGCGGAGCCTCTTACTGCACCTGCATCACAGCTAAACCCCACCTGCCACCAGGCAGATGCCCAGTTCTGTTTCCTCCCCTCCTTTGCAGGGATGTTCCTGAGACAATTTCTAAGAAATCTCTGATTTAGAGTGTGCCTTAAAGTCAGCTTCCCAGGGAACCTCACTTGTAATACTCTCCAAACATAAAAATGAATCTAGTTTAAATTAAATCTGCTCTGAATTGCTCCTCAAGTTTTCTAAAGAAATATTTCTGATGTAGGAAGAACATGACTTTGCTTCCTACGGAGAGTCTAGGTAGTCTCTTAGCCAAGAGCAGTCTTTCATTCACTCCATATTTATTTTGTCTCTTGTTTTAACCTAATGAAAACTCTGTATTCTACTATAAATCCACACTTTTTGACATAAGTGGTTTCCTTTAGGTAATCAAATAAAGTAATACTCCTGGAAGATGTACTATGTTTATCCTTTGACTTGGATGCACTCTGCCACATACGTGCTTTAAGAAGTGTGGCTGGATGGTCGTGGTGGCTCACGCCTGTAATCCCAACAGTTTGGAGGCTGAGGTGGGCAGATCATCTGAGGTCAGGAGTTCGAGACCAGCCTGGCCAACATGGTGAAACCCCGTCTCTTCTAAAAATACAAAAATTAGCCTGGCATGGTGGCACACGCCTGTAATCCCAGCAACTCAGGAGCGTCAGGCAATCAATTCATTTGAACCCAGGAGGCAAAGGTTGCAGTGAGCTTAGATAGTGCAACTGCACTCCAGCCTGGACAACAAGAGCAAAACTTTGTCAAAAGAAAGAAAAAAAGAAAGAAAGAGAAAGAGAGAGAGAGACAGAGAGAGAGAAAGGGAGAAAGGGAGAAAGAAAGAAAGAAAGAAAGAAAGAAAGAAAGAAAGAAATAAAGAAAGAAAGAAAGAAAGAAAG
>NW_016804580.1:3863385-3866726 GCF_001698545.2 Rhinopithecus bieti | reverse complement strand
GATGAATTAACCATAAAGTGTATCTCATATGGCAGTTTGCAGTTGATTTATTCTTTACATTTTGGAGCTGATAATAATATACAATTCCTTTAACTCTGTAAAATAAGAACAACATTCATTGTTCTCTTTTTAACACTCTGAAAAGCCTCAGCACTACCTTAAATGCATGTTACTAGTGAAAGAAGCCAGTCTGAAAAGGCTACACGCTATCTGATTTCGAAGATATGACATTCTAGAAAAGGCAAAATTATGGAGACAGGAAAAAGATCTGCCAGGAATGATGCGGTGGGAAGTAGGGCACGGAGGAATGAAAAGGTAGAGCACAGGAGATTTTCAGGGCGGTGAAACTAACTATATGTATTGTATTATAATGGTGGATACATATCATTGTATGTTTGTCAAAATCCATAGAACTTTCAACACAAAGAGTGAAACTTAATGTATACTATGGACTTGGGGTGACAACAATGTGCCAAAGTAGGTTCATCTCATTGACTGTAACAAATGTACCACTCTGGTGCAGCATGTTAATACTGGGGAAGACTATGAGGGTGGGGGCAGGGAGTATATGTGAAATTTTCTTCTCAATTCTGCTGTGAACCTAAAACTGCTATAGAATATAAAGTATACACATACATGCACATAGAGACATACACACACTGTATATATACATGTATTAGCTTTGATATATAAAAATAACAATATTGGTGGTGAGATATCTATCTATAGATCTGTCTTCTGAAAATTTGAGGAGCAATTCAGAGGAGATTTAATTTAAACTAGATTCATTTAGAGTGTTATAAGTGAGGTTCCCTGGGAAGCTGACTTTAAGGCACACTCCAAATCAGAGATTTCATAGAAATTCTCTCAGGAACATCCCTGCAAAGGCGTAAGACAGATCTATAGATAGATATCTCATCACCTATATATGTATTATATATGAACATATACACATATAAAATATATAGACATATATAAAATATGTCTATATATATTATATATATCACCACCAATATTCCTTAGAACCTACATTGTAACCAACACCTCATGTTTGGTGATTCTCTTAAAATTTCTATGTTCTAATTTCTCCAAATTTATTTGAGAATGTAGCAATCCAGCAAGTAAACGCATAACACTTTAATAAATGTACTGTGCCTTGATCAAGCACATTGATCCATTTCTTACTACGCCCAGTGAGCTGCTTGGTCAGGTTGCTAAAAACCAATGGCATTGAGGTGCAAGGCTGGTGATTGTGCAAGGGAAATGCTTTCAGGTCGGTCCCGACAGTAGTTAGCCTCCTTGGAAATTCATGTTGTCATTCATTACTTGAGACAGTTACTGTGCGGAAGAGCCTAACATGCTCAGTGCAAAAATAAAACTTAGATCAGGAAAGCAAATGAAAATAGTACATTCTGTGTTGATAGTGTCGTTTGCGTATACCCCAAAGAGTACCATCAGAAAGGATGAAGGGGTGTACAAAAGAAATGTAGAGGGGCACTCAGAAATGTTCGTGACTGTGATGGAGGAAATAAAGACATTCCAAAAAAATGTTGATTCATCTTGACAAGATGACTCATTATATATCTTAAGGGTGTTTGTTTGTTTGTTTGTTTTTGTTAAGTCAACAGTTTTCAAGCTACATCTGATTAGGGGTATTATACAGACCTAACGCTGGGGTGAGAAGAACAAAGAGATTCATATGAAAGCTTAGTTTATATGCTTTAGGGAGTGTTTCTCAAAAGGAGGAGCCCAAGTTTCAAGTGTGTTGGAATCAGCAATAAAATGTGTCTCATGCCATTGTTCGCAACTGATTTATTCTTTGTATATTGGAGTCGATTCAAGGCTGTACCAGCAATAAAGTTACTCTCACTCACTTGTATGCCACCAAACATGCTTCCTTCAGTAAGGAATAAGGGTGTGCATTCACAGCTATATATACAGCTACACATATTTAGACATACTTTATTTATATATACTAATATTGGTACACATAAATACCAATATTGGTATTGAGCTATCTATCTATCTATCTATATCTATCTATCTATATCTATCTATCTATCTATCTATCTATCTATCTATCTATCTATCTACCTACCTATCTATCTATCTTGTACCAATATCCCTTACAACATATATTTCAGTCTGTACATCATATTTGATACTTTTCTCTTAAAAATTTAATTTTTTAATTTCTCTAAATCCCTTTTAATATGCAGTAATCCAATGCTTAAAATGTACAATAAAATGTTTACCCTGAAATTGTGCATTATTCAATATATACAATTTCACTCTCTTGTCTTTGCATTGTGCAAGTAATGTGACAAGCACATAAACATCAGCTAGCATGGGTTTCAGCAGAAAACAGGTTAAGAAACGTTGCTTTAGGCCAGGCGTGGTGGCTCACGCCTATAATCCCAGCACTTTGGGAGGCTGAGGTGGGCGGATGACTTGAGGTCAGTAGTTCAAGATCAGCCTGGCCAACGTGGTGAAACCCTATCTCTACTAAAAATACAAAAATTAGCCAGGCATGGTGCCGTGCACCTGTAATCCCAGCTACTCCGGAGGCTGAGGTGAGAGAATCACTGGAACCCAGGAGGTGGAGATAGCAGTGAGCAGAGATCGCGCCATTGCACTCCAGCCTGGGTGGCAGAGCGAGACTCTGTCTCTAAATAAATGAATAAATAAGAAATCTTGCTTTAGAATTTAGAGAATTAGTGTACAAATTAGTTTTGAGAAAAAGGATTCTGAAGCAACAGAAAATCCCACAATCAAAGCTATACTTGTGCTTTGTCAGGAAATTGTAATTACATCACTATTATAGCATCTTCACCAGGTCTTTACTCATGTTTTGCTCAAAATTGTGACTCAAATAGAGCTTGGACACTCCAAATCATATTGGACAAGTTTTAACCTCTCTTTGAGAATACACTGACATCCTAGTGCCCAACAGAGTAAATGGCATGAAGTATCGGTTCAATCAATATTTCTTACATTGATGAATAATACATCAATGGTTTAAATAGGAATTGTACTTTTCTTGACAATTAATATGAAGTTAGATAATCAAAATGGATGAACTGAAGAATTCTTTCATTGATTTCATTGACTCTTTCCATGGACTAAATCATAAGTAGTAAAAGGATAGATCAACAATATAGAAACTGGAAAGCCCTTTAAAAAATAAATTTTCTAATATATTTGAATATAAACATATTTAAGTAAAGAATTCTGTCATTTATTTCATATGCATCCTACAGGTCTTTACCAATTGCTTCAGAAGTTTTATGTGATTTTACATAAAGGACTTTTGCAAATGATGTTGTATATGCATGCATATA
>NW_016804580.1:3838373-3860387 GCF_001698545.2 Rhinopithecus bieti | reverse complement strand
TATATATAAAAGAATAAACCTGCCATTTTTTTTCTATAGATCTTATAAGAGCAAAAGAAAATATTTAAGAAAAGAAAAACACCTAGGATAAGGGATTTAGGAACTGGCATTTAGGAACTTTGACATTTGTAGTAACCAAGACATGTCTCTGATTACCATCACTTCACTTTGTGCTATGCAGACAGTTCCAATCCCTGACACTGTGGGTGTTTCTTTGTCCTCCCACAAGATGTTAAGTTTCATTGTTCATTTAACCTTTGCATAGCAGTAGAAACACATTTCTTATAGCAATAAAAATTATTTCACACTGATAATTTGCAGTGAAATTCAATGAAATGTTCTCATGAATTTCATGCAAGTTCCATAAAAGCTTAAAGTGCCCAAGGATAATCTGATGGATTTTTATCTTTATGATTAATATGTTTAGAGAAAAGGAAAATTGTCTGTCTTGAAAGAAAAATGATATGCACGTAGAACTTCAGTTTTAAAGGAGAGAAATTATGTTGTTGCCAAATATTGTCATACTGAGTGATATAGACAGTAAAAATGCTCATTGTAAAATATAATACACCTGTTACAAATGGGTAATTGTCTCTGGGAGGCATTTTATTAACAGCATTCAAAAAGATTACAAAAAATCTACGAGGGGGAAACTATTATAATTTAGTAGCTGCAATTATAAGTACCCTTGTTTTCAGGTTATTGTGAATTATAACTCTGTGGTTATGTCTCCATAAGAGCCCCTCATAAAGTATACAAATATTAATTTCTTCTTTAGTTTAAAAAATCATCCTCTGTAATGGGGATAGAGAAAAGAATAATTTGATCTTATTTCATTTCCATATATTTAACAGCTTAAATATTCCTAGAAAGATGGAACATGGCCTCTATTTGTCTAAAGACTCAGAAAGTCCTGACATTTGAGGTAAAGTACACAGAGTGTGTGTAGTATAAGAAATCAAGAAGGCTCATTTGGCCATGACCAAAAAGTCAAAAGCCAGACAGAGAGACAAGAGTGAAGAAAACGGAGAACTTTCCAGAGCTTATGTCCAATGTGGAAGCTAACAAGTATCTGAGAAAAGATGCCAAGTACAAAGTGATAATTATTTTCAAAGTGAATAACTGCAGCTAGTTAAGGCCAAAGCTAAATAAAATCAACATAGGAGGGAGTTGGAAAAAATTCAGACTTAACACAAACATAAATGCACTTATGTTTGTATACATTATTTGTACAAATATGTGTGCATGCATCCAGAGGCAGGTTACCTGAAAGCAGAAAGCTACTCACTAATAATAGAGGAGTTTGGGAGAAGATAGCCAGGCAGTGGATGATGGGCAGCGTCATTCAGAGGAAACACGAGATTGAGGTGGAGAAGTGAAAACCCTATTATCAGGGTCCTTCCTTTCCCCCAGCACATAAAGAGGCTGCAGACTTGAAAGGAAATAGGATCTGAAGAAACAGAATGTCTTAAGAGGCCCCAAAAGAGTTATCACTTTTACCCAACATCAATATTTGCCGGGATTTTAAATAATTCCTCCATATCCATAAATAGTGATACCACTGCAAATGAATGAAATTGCATACATGATGAATTTACTGCCTTCATATAATCCCCAATAATCTAAAACGTATGTAAAAATGATAAAATATATTAAAATATAAAAGGAAGGGGGGTTGCTGGCCATTTTTTTTCCTTCCATGAGCCCTGGAACCCAGAGGGACCCCTGCGCATTACAGATTCATTCCTGTTTAATCATTTCCAGATGGTGCTATAGTTCCCAGTCTGACATATCTGTGTTAGCATGGCCACAATTATATGCAATGTTGGACGAGGTTGTGTACTTGGCCTAATTTAACGCTGTTGCTCACTGATAGCTCTAGTCCATATTTACTGCAAGTTTATTTAATAGCTAAAGCATTCCCCAAATCCTCAACTCTTGACTTCTAACTTTAGGCCCAGTATTATTAAATACTTTCCTTTTTTAATTCAACATTTACATTTCTTCCAGCACACATTTCCCAAAGGAAGAACTCTGCACAAAAATGGTTCTCCAATGCCTTACAGGGTTAAGTCTACCATTTTTAGTCGGTATTCAACACACTGACATCTGATTCAGACTCACTTATGCTCACGTTCTTCTCCATAAAACCCTAAAATTACAGAGGAAATAATGAATATTTCAGACTATAGGACATGCATTATATTCTTGGCTAGCTGGTGCAGACTGAGAAAGAGAAAGTCATCATTGGTCCTATGAGTGGAAAGTTGTTATTTACAGAAATTATGAGCAGGTGCTTTGGCACCAATCAATAACCAGATCTTTCTCTTAGTATAAAAGGCTGAGAATGGAGAGTGAGAAGCCATCTCTCATCACACACCATAAATATATACAATAAAAAAAATTCTAGGAGTTTTAGACAATCTATCAGTGAAGGAAGAATGTTAAATTTCATATGCACTTTGGGAACATCTGTTTTACCTGTCTTATAAAGGTCAAATGAGAGACAAATCATTTGGTGAGATGGACATTAGAGAAGACCACTCAAGAGTCAGGTATTATTCTACAGTTGTCTATTATTCTACAGTTGTCTCTAATAGATACCTTCCAGGTGCAATATCTCAACCACTCTATGATGCAACCAAATAGAACAAGCAACTGTGATACCATACCTTCCAGTTAACAGGGATCAGCACTAAAGACAAAGACAAATATAGCTATATTTAACTGAAGAGTAACTTTTGAGGAATGTGAATGAGCCCCTTAACCTAACATTTAAAGCACTGCATATGACTACATCATTATTTTATAAAACACAGAGGTTTAGACTAATTTCTGCCTTCCTAATAGAAACAACTAAATGTTATTAGATTAAATTCTGTTGGGTTATCTTGTCCCATTATGTAACACGCATTCCCTGAGATTGTTGGTCAGAACAGGCTGACTCAAGTATGAAGATGTAAGCTAAAAGATGTATATGGAAACCCACAGGGCGCACATCTCACCAGCATAACATGAGTTACAACACCATCAGAAGAAGGAACATGAGTTACAACACCATCACAAGTTTAGATATTTTGGTTCTTGGACCGATCTTTAAATCCGTCAATCATGTATTTTGTGAAAACAAAACAAAACAAAAAACCCAGCCATGAGTTTGTCACCTCTTTTTTGTTTTCTTTTTCTGTCCCCCCAGCTGGAGTGCAGTGACATGATCTCAGCTCACTGTAACCTCCATCTCTCGGGTTCAAGCGATTCTTCTGCCTCCGCTTCCCAAGTAGCTGAGATTACAGGCATGTGCCTCCA
Source organism: Rhinopithecus bieti (assembly GCF_001698545.2). NCBI lineage: Eukaryota > Metazoa > Chordata > Mammalia > Primates > Cercopithecidae > Rhinopithecus > Rhinopithecus bieti. Next base: position 3,857,081 of record NW_016804580.1, on the reverse strand, counting down.
CGTTTAGTCAATTTTTAAATTTTTAATAGAGACAGGGCTTCACCATGTTGGCCAGGGTGGGATCGAACACCTGACCTCAGGTGTTCCACCTGCCTCAGGCTTCCTAAGTGATGGGATGACAGGCATCAGCCACTGTACCCGGAACCGGGTTATTTCTCTAATCCCATGTTTTCTATTTTGAGCAACTTTACAATGGTGAAAAATGAAGACTCATATATGTATGCACAATCACTCTTTGTTGAACCATCAATCCCACCCAGGTCCCCATTTTCAGCTATTTCTACAAATAGCAACTGGTTCTTTCTGGGTAAAATAGTCTTACACATCAATAAGATGCTACTGCACAAAAAAAGAAAAAAAAAAAAAAAAAAAAAAAAAAAAAAAAAAAAAGTTCATTCTGGGGAAAGTCCTTTTCTATCTGAAAAAAAAATATTTTCTTAAAACGTAGACTATTAAGTAAACAACGTTGGACCTTCTCCTATATCTTAGGACAACCAAATGAATCTTGTTTTTTTATAAGTCTGGATGCTTTCCAAGCAACAACATATGGTGTTCCAAGGAATCAGAAAATCTAATAAAAGTAAGTAGACTCTCTAGCCCAAGAGAACAAAACAGGGCCAGATTGACCCTGGCTGTGAAAAGCCCACAGAATCTCTCTGACATGCTTGGCCTGGTAAAACATTTGGATGCTGAGCTTTTCTGAGTGAAAATAAGAGTCAGCAAAGGTTATAATTTCCAAAAGTCAGCAAAGGTTATAATTTCCAAAAGTGACCAGGAATTTAGGAATTGATTATTGTTTTCATATGGTTGTGAAATGACTAAGTTATCATGTTATGTTTTATTTTATATATATGTTATGCTGCATATATATTAATGCATATGTATTTATGTGACCAATGTCATCATTCACATAAAAGCCTTCATCTTTAAGACAGAGTGTTGGGACAGTGGTTTGTGTTTCATCTTTGAGCTCTGGATGAGACACTTGTGAAATTCAAGCTAATGGAATATGATTCACACTGAGAGTGATTTTTCCATGGTTGTCATTTCGAGTTCTTCTCCCTAATTCAACAAAATTCCTTCTAGCCTGATGATCAGCAGGCAACCAAGTAAGAACCACCTCCTAGTGCAACAGGCAGACTCCTCCAAAGGCTGTCAAGCAGGGAACCCAGGTTTTACTCCCTTAAGCCTGCCTGGTATTAGCATTTAATGCCATTTTCTGGCTCTAGCGTTTTTGCCTTCAAATCTAATATCCCTTCCAGGAGCAAAAAGGAATTAACCCATCTTCTGACAAACAGTACAGACTTGACTTCATGACCCACAATAATAGATTTAAAATCTAATAATACTCTATAATCCAATAAGCGAATCAAGATTGCCTGATAATCATTTCCTTTCGGCTTTTATACATTTATCACTATTCATTTTAAAACAAGGCCTTATGAACCACTAACTGAACCAAAATCATAAAAATGACAATCATATTAAAACAAAGTTTTAAATAATTCATCTACAATTGTTATATTATATACAATAGATACCTACTCTATGTTATATACTGACTTGAAATTTATTTTACATTTTCTCAATCCATTCTGAAGTTAAAGATCACTCATTCTTGCCAAATCAAACTCACACACCGGGTCCTATTGTGGGGACAGGTTAGTGGGGAGGGATAGCATTAGGAGATATACCTAATGTAAATGATGAGTTAAATGGGTGCAGCCCACGAACATGGCACATGTATACATATGTAACAAACTTGCACCTTGTGCACATATAACCTAGAACTTAAAGAATAATTAAAAATAAATAAAAGAGAAAAAAAATCTAAAGATGAAGAGAAAGTTATCCATAACCCTATCACCATATATCTATAAAAAAAAAAAGACAATGTGGCTTTTTCAATGTGGAGGAACTAAAAATGATAGAGAGCAAGCTACAGATATCAACAGTATCTTGTAAGATATACTATAGAAGAACTGCAAAGTTAAGGCTAAGACAATCTCAGAGCATGGGTTCCTGTGGGGAGGATTAAGGATAAGTTCATGAAGAAAGCAGCTTTTGCTCTGCCCCTGAAATTGGAGGAGGATTTACACAAGAGGAGATAAAGGGTTGTGCTTTCTCAGCCAGAGAAGTGGTAGGACTAAAATCATGGAGATGAGGGGATATGGGGAATGACTTGAGAAAGACAAAGGATCCTGTTTGAAGTGATCATTTTATAGACACAGACAAGTCAGTAGGTGTACTAAAGAATAAGAAACTTATTTAGTAGGCAATTAACCACTAAGCATTCTTCTCCTCTTTATAACTTGCATGAATTTACGTATTTTGATTAATTTCCCTTCTATTTGTTTTCTCTCTATTATACAACATGAAAGTATACATAGAGGGTTTATTGTTGCTGGTTAATGTTATAATTTGGCATAAATGTTGCAGAATTTTCAAGCTTAACTCTGAAAAAATGAGAATAAGAATGGCTATCATCCAGAGAGGCATGTTGTGTAAATTAAAGATGATCGAGTAACTTAATGTGACTTTGAAGTATGGAAGTATGACTTGGGATTGGAAATGGTATGCTCCAACCAGCACTTTCAATTTTGGAGGAATGACATAGGGAGTATTTGAGATTATCCATAGTGATGGCAGAGGGGTACAATTCTTCAAGCAATTACTTGAAGGCAGTGGCATTAGCCAGTCTTACCCTCAAATGTTGTCAACCTCACTTACTTCCTGCTCATGTCCCTGGTTTGGGTTTTTAACCTTACTTCTGAATTTTGGAGCAATCCAATATCCTTTCAGTAAACTTACTTTCTGCTTAAGTTAGCCCAAGCACAATTCTGTTGCTTGCAATAACATATTATTTTCTCTATTTTGATAAGATAGGGGAGTGGTCTACCTTTCTGGAACTGACAACATAATTGGTACTAGAGGACTAATTTGGGAGTTGTATATGTGTGAATAAATTAGATACATCAGTTATGTGGTCATTACAGAGAGTCTGACCATTGTTATGATTGTTCTGACCAACAATCAGAAGGTCTCAGATGAGAACTTGGGCAGTAAAAAGAAACTGGGAGAAGAAAAGATGGCAACATTTATAGAACTTACTGACTGAACTGTATTGAGAGTAAGGATATGGAGCAGTGGATAATAACTGGTTTCAAAGTGGATATTTACAAAGGTATGCACAGGCACTGAAGACACTAATGGCATTTCCTTATCATTATTCACAATCAAGAGACTTCTGAGGCCTTCTTTATCAACTGAAACAAAAGGTACAAATATCCTCACTATGAAAACATTATTGCTCATTGGCAGTAATATCTATTAGTAATGCTGAGTAAATGTGCTAATTTATTTATTTACTTTATTTTTTTGCCATGAACCATGGCCTTTGCTTTCATCCCACTGTCTAGCTGGGAGGGAGGTGGCGCTGTTGAACCTGGGGCTCACTCCTCTGACACTATGTGTAGCATCCTGCTGGTACTGGTTCACCGGATGATGCTGAGTATCTATTCTTAATATCACCTTCAGGAATGTCACATGAGAAGCCTGAAATCAACCATGCTGGGAGTATTTACACCAAATAGGCAAATGCTACAAATTGGGGCTTTGGTTAGCCCTGCTGGGTCTTGCTTATACCAGTAGTTGCCCTCTGTACATGTGGGTTTTGAATCCCACGAATATTGCATTTTCCATCTGCATTTGGTTGAAAAAACTCCACAAATAAGTGAATCTGGGCAATTCGAATCCATGTAGTTCAAGGGCAAACTGTACTTTAAACTTTCAGGTATGCATCATTATAACAGTATTTTCTTAGATTGTAAACTCCTCGAGAGCTGTAGACATTGCTACATTCCTACCTGTCTTTCCAATCCAACTTGAGGGCAGCACATAGATTTTCAACTAGCATTGACTGATGAACGGCAAACTTAAATTCAAAGACACATCCAGTAGTGAGAAGTCTTCTGCATCTAACTGCAATGACATTTCTACTTTTACCTCGCTCCTCTAACTCCCAGATCTCCTTTAACTCCCTCCTCATTCTCTCTGAATTCTCTACTCTCCCATGTCATGCTCTGTGCCTTCTTTCTGTTTCCCTAATCCTCTCCTCCAAATCTAGTCTCATATAATCACAAAATGGCAGAGTTGGAAGGAATTTAAGCAATCATCTATTTCATTTCCCCGATGACATAACATGGTCTAGAGAGTTTAAATGATTTGTTCAAAATTGGACAAGTATCTAGTGGGTCAACCATGGTTTAGACCAAGCTCTCCATAATTTTGTTCCAGCAGTCTTCTTTCCACCACTCAATACAACCACACAGAACCTGCCGGACTATTCACAAAATTCATTCTCTCTCTCTCTCTCTCTCTCTCTCTCTCTCTCTCTCTCTCTGTCTCTTGTTCTTGATCTCTCTTTTCCCCAAACACAAGATCCCTGCCTTTAAATAATCTGTGCTTAAGAGATTACACCTGAAAATTCTAACTTGGACTTGCTAGTCCAGCCTAGAGATACGAAAGAAGAATGGGAGTCTCTATTCATTAATGAAGTGAGAGCTATTATTTTTCAGCAGTGAAACAGAATTTGAACTACTCCCCTTGACTTTCTTATGAATTTTATTCTTTATTTTGTTTGGCACCTTGTTATTTGCCATTAACTTATATTTATCAAGTCAAGACAAAAAGGATGCCCTATGATGACATTTCTTTTCTTTAGAATCTCCATTCACTCTCTGAAGGTCTATTTTCTTTCAATTCAATAACAACAAAACCTAGTCGTGGGGGGAGGGGGAGAAAGTGCCCATAATGTTAATCTCCCAAACTGGAGTTTTCTCAGCTTTTGAACATATCATAGCACCTCTTGTTATTTACTGCCTTTATCTAAGGGAGTTTCAGATGCAGCATGTTTCGATGGGGAATATTAAGTGACATATTAGGTCACTTAAGAATGATTCTTAGGTTTTTCAAAACGATTCCTCATTTGCATGAAGTGGTTAATGCAGCTCTTAGGAAAGGCATATTACTAAATTCTGACAATAATCATTTCATGGATGAGAAAAATCAGGTCCAATGAGTAGTAAGTTAGCATAATGAAGATTTTTTTTCTTTTTGTTGGGGAAGGGGTGGCTGAGCATGGGAAAAGTTTAATGATTATTCTGGGAAGAGAAAGAAAATGAGGCAGGGGACGAATCTCTGCTTTTCCTGCCTAAAGTTGAATGAAATGTGCTTTGTTTCTCATTTCTCTGCTCCACTGGGCTTCCATGAGACCACTTCCTAGCTGTCTCTTCTGCCCAGGGCTGCTGCCGCCACCTGGTTCAGAGGAAGGGGCACCTGGGACGGGCTGAGCTGGGCAGGTGCCCTGATCCACCATGCCTGCCATGCAGAGCCATGCCAGCCTTGAGGCCCTCCTAGGAGAGGGCCATGGTGATGCGAGGCCAAGCCTTAATGGCTTCCAGGTCCAGGGAGGGTTTCCAACCACCTTGACCTGGGGCAGGGTCCAGAAGGAAAATGTCCTGTGGTCAAGGTTGTCTGCCCGCTGTACAGAATCTAGAGCTCATGGCTCAGTGGGGTCCCATCCCAGATAGCAAACAAGAGAGACAGAAAGCAAACAGAAAGCAGTGCATAATGAAGATGTGCACCCAGTTCTTGACTATAAAGTAGGCTTCAATGCTCCCAGTTGTATTAGTTTCCTAAGGTCATAGTAACAAAGTAACACAAGGTAGATGGCTGAAAACACTAGATAGTTGTGGAGACCAGAAATCTGAATTCAAGGTGTTGCTAGGGCCCTGCTCTCTCTGCAGACTCTGGGCAGAAGCTGCTCCACTCCTTTCTCTTAGCATCTTTTTGGCTGACCATGCTGGGCATTCCCTGGCTTGTAGATGAGTTACTCCAATCTCTGCCTCCTTCATCACATGGTATTCTCTGTGTGTTTTCTCCTCTTCTTCTTCTAAAGACATTGGTCATATTGGATTAGGGTCCATCCTACTCCAAAATGCCCTTAATTCACATCTTAATCACATCCACAAAGGCCATATTTCTAAATGAGGTCATATTCTGAGGTCTTGCAAAGAACATGGATTTTTGAGAAGATATATTCTACCCAGTGTACCAGCCAACTTCTATATGGAAATAATCCACTTCCTAGCTATGGCGCAATCTCCATAGGGTTGTGTCTATTGGTATTTGCCACCTTATTAAACTCCTGACAAAACTGCGCAGATATGCACAGTATTTTCGAGCCATTGTTGTTTCAAATATTTTACAACCTCACATTTAGTTTTAAAGGTATCCATGTCCTAACAGTGCTGTAAAATGTTTCTTCATCACAGAGACAGATGAGATCCTCCTTGTTTCAAATGATAGAAGTAAAACAGAAAACACATTTCTCTCTTGGAAACTCACACGGCTAAGGAAAACAGATGCAATAAAAATAAACACACTCTTCTGCTGACTCAGAATTTCTGGAGATTTCCTATTTCGTCAAGTTTGTCTCGTTTATAAAATGTTGCCCTGGGAAACGTAAAGGAATTAAGGCAGGACAGACAAGTAATAATGCGGAAGGTAAAGGTTGGTGGGGGATAGGACTGCTGTTTTTAGTGGAATCTTCTACATGGAAAGAAAACTTCAGGCAACTTGGGGTGACAAATGTTGTTCTATATTCCTTCCGATTATGGGAGTTTGTGGGGTGATAAAACAACAACAAAACACCTAATATGAGGTTGAAATGAAGTTGAGAGTGCTTTTTTTTTTTTTTTTGTTTTTTTTTTTGATTTTTTTTTTTTTTGAGACGGAGTCTCGGCTCTGTCACCAGGCTGGAGCGCGTGCCATACTGTCCTAGATCATCAGCTCACTGCAAGTCCGCCTCCCGGGCTTCACGTGCGAATTCTCGCTTGTCTCGCCTTCAGCCGGGTAGTGCCTCTGGACTAACAGGCGCCGCCAACCGTCGCCCGGCTAAGTTTTTGTAGTTTTAGTAGAGACGGGGTTTCACCGTGTTAGGCAGGATGGGTCTCGTCCCTTCCTTTGTACCTCGTCACACGTCCGCGCTCGGCCGTTCCCTCCCAAAGTGCTGGGATTACAGGCTTGAGCCACCGTGCCCGGCCTGAGTTTGCTGTTTTTAATCGTAGGATGTTAATCTGGACCTGAGCAGAAAATTGGCATGTTCAACATACAAATCTGGATGTCTTGTTATAAGATCCGAAGAAAGTTATCTGTTAATTCAGGTGCCTTGGTTCATTTGTGTCTTGTCTGTGTTTACTAAGAAAAGACAAACAAAGCTAGCAGTTTTAATGGTATAGACTTTTTCACATTTCCTAAGGGCTGAAGTATGAACACATAAATGTATACTGAAAAAAAACATTTAATTTCTGTTTTTTGCTTTATTCAGTAAACATTCATTGTGGTAGGTCTTGTACTATCAGAATTCTTGCGTTTTTTAACAACTATATTTCACTGGTAAACTGCATCCTATTCTGGAGATTTTTAGCCTATAAAATAGAAACTTTAAAGAGGAATGTCTCAAAATTTGACCTATTTTAAATGTTATGTGAAAAAGAATGCTTCCTTTATCCAGCATTTCTGGGAAATGAAGTTTGCCTTGCTAAGTACCAACACTTAAAAGATAATTTTTACCAAATGTCTCTGAGGCATATATATAATTGCTATTTTTGTTTCCTTCTTGAACATCTAAAACTTCTGTCTGACTTTGTTGGCTGTTATTTGGAAAGTTAAGGCAACTGGAAGAAAAACCGCTAAGGCAAAACTAATTCTAGATTAGTCATTCTTACACAGGATAAACTAATTCTAGATTAGTCATTCTTACACAGGATAAAGATTTGCTCCTGAATGGTGAAACATCAGATGCCTGAACTACTAGCAGAACAGCTCACCCGTAACGTTTATTCTGCCTGACGTTCCCTAACCTTGGCAAGTAAGAAGAGCTAATTATAATCTGTTCTCACATTTCTCAAAGAGTTTCACAGATAGGAGTTATTATTAACAGGAATAACTATTGGAAAAACACAGGACTCAGAGTAATACAAATGAATCCATCTATGCAAAAGTGCCCTATAATAGTTTTAATAAATAACTTCATTTAGGGCAAGATTAAAACAATAATTAACCCAAAATATGTGGTTCTTAATTATATGTATCATGACCTTATACTTTTACTTGATAAAGCAACATCATTATTTTTTCCCAATTACAAACAACACAGTTTTAAGCAGACATTTAAAACATGGAAGAAAATACCACGAAGAAAAGAAAATAATTCATATTTCTATTTTCAGAGACAGATATTATATTTTGTATATCTTTCAGGATTTATAGATAGATGTCTTTTTTGATGGATACCTTATTAAAATTGGTTTTACACTTTTCTTTACCATTTTTCTACACTTAACAAAAGACTCTTGTATTATTTAGATCTTGCATTGGTTGTAACTTTCATATTCACCAATATATTATGCATATTTTCTATTATATGACACAGGTGTTCAGTGTCTAAATTATCTATTAGGCACCTTTCAAAATTTTCCACAATAGTGCCAAAAACCACAGGGAAGAGGACATTAGTAATAGCGCTAAAGGATCACATTCCTTTAAAGCTTTCTGTTTTCTCTTTGACATTCCACTATATAGTAGATTTGTGTTTACTTCAAATGTCACATAATAAATTATTTAACTTTTTCTTCCAAAATCTTCAAATAAACCCAATGAATTACATCAGATTTATTTCGTGGTATTGCATATTCCCTAGGACATTGCTGTGGGCATCTGTACACCCCAGTTTTAGGAGTGCTGATTTAATTTATGATTTTCTAAAAGCATCTGCCTGAATCAATAATGAAGTCGTGCTGTAGAAGCTATGCCTTAAGACTCTGGATTTTGGAGGAGAGAATGGGGCTGGGGAGAGGTACTTTTATTACACAAAATGACAAAGTTCAAGGTTTAATGCCAAAGGTCACAGCGTTTTGTTTTTTTAAATAGTCCTTGACACTAAAGTCTGTTCTATAACATACTGGGGAAGTTGAACCTTTATACTTTGGTGAATGTTAGGTTGTTGTTCACACAATCAGTTTTCACTGTTATTATCTTATTTTGAAAAACAGTAACTTCTTAGGCTACATTTCCTGGGCCCTATGTTAGAATCTGTAGATGAAATATAAGCTCTCAAGCTTCTCTTGCTCCTGAGGAGCTCAAAATTCATAAAATAAATATAAATATGTATTATTCCATTATATACATATGGAATAATATAAGAAATATATGTAAATATATATTCCAGTATATATATTATATATAATGATGTATGTAGAATTATATAAATGAACTGCATGTTAATATATATGTTACTAATGAATAATAATGTAATTAGCAANTAATATATATACATATGGAATATATATATGTATATATACATATTATGGAATATATATATATATGTATATATAAGACAGAGCCAAGAATGAGTAGAAGAAGAGGTATTGAAGACATGAGCTACAGAAGACTTTTATGGAGCAATGGCTGAGAGAAGTTGAGAAAGCAAATGTTCTAAAAATATATATTCATGCTTGGGAAGATGGAGAATTTTTTTTTCCTGAGATAAATGGTGAAAAAAAGAGTTTGGAGGCAGATGCAGGCCCATTTAGGGGGTGAAAATGGGAAATTAAAGGAATTTATCACAAAATGGCTTTTCAAAGGACACAAGAATACCAGCAGAGTGAAGAATGTGCCTGGGAGAAATGGGAGGATTTGAGGATTGCTGGAGAAAATGGGTGCCAGGAAATGAGAAATTCATGTGTCTGGGGCCCTAAAAGGCCTAGCTAAGGTAAGATATCAGCATATTTAGTGGTTCCAATCAGCATGACCAGCAGCAGTTTTGGAAAATTCAGATGGTTATATGACCTCAATTGCAAAGACAATTAAAGCCTTTATGGCAGAATATGGGGTGAATAATCTATTCATATTATTATATGAATATAGATCTAGAATCTATTTACAATAATAGATTTACTTATTGTAAATAAATTATAATTTATTGTAAATACGTTTATTTACCATAAAGCCATTATGGCAGAATATCAGCTGAATGATCTATTCATATTATTATATGAATGTATATCTAGAATCTATTTACAGGAGTGTGTTGATAAATAAATGTATTAATATGTGCAAAACGCTTAGCACATTGCCTGGCACATAGTCTTGAAATTTGTGTGAAAAATTTAAGATATAGGACAAAATAGAATTCAAAATTCAGAATGTGAATGGATTTGGATAAGGTGTTAATCATTAAATCTATAATTATTGGGTGAAAAAGTAAGAGGCTGTTTATGGAATCCCCGAAACCAGGAGGCCTTGATGATCTAGAATATATTTTTCTTATTATTAATGTTACTAGAAAACAGCCTTCGGAGGAGTAATGAAGATGAGAAAGTGGTGATTATATGAGATTTTTAACCTTAAGATTTCAAAGGGGATGCTCAGGCCCCGAATGTAACTGTGGGAGTGACTTATTGCAGAAGCAGGTTTGCACTATCTATTAGACTCAAAGAAGTTGATGTTTTAGATAGGGTGTGTCACCTGAAGTTGAAATTGCCCAAGATTTAGAATCCAGAGATAAACTATGAGAAGAATAAAAATTCAGATGTGTGGCCTTAAAAGAAAAGAAACCTTTGAGTAGGAGTGTTAGGGAAAAAAAAAGAAAAAGAAAAAAAAAAAAACAACTTTAAAAGAGGCATTGAGTAGCTAGAAAGACAATGACGCTACTATTAAATATTTTAAACGGAAGACTCAGTAAGGGAACAAACAGCCCCACTTCCGGGGGAACGTCTTAAATAGCAGAAATTCAGATTTCATTTAAAGGGGTGACTTTTTTAGAAAAGGTGTTTAGAATATAACTTTTTTTTTTCTTTTTGAAATAGAATGAGCCTTCTAGCTTGTACAGTAGAAATGGTTAGGAGAAGGAACGTGGCCTGGGGAAGGGGAAGGGTTAATACAGATGGAGAAGACAGTCTGGAAGATAACAGGTAGCCACAGGGGCCTTTGCCTTGTGCAGTTCTTGTGAACCTTTGGGAATAAGGAAAGCAGAAAATAAAGCTACATTCACCGAACAAAATTTCCTCAGGGTTTCTTAAACAACTTTAGTGCAAAGTTATTTTGTTGCCTACAAGACATGAAAATTTCATGGCAAAGTTCACAGGCAGATAAACTTTACTTCTTACTATATATGACTCTTTCCCATGTGTAACTAGAACTGGACCTGGAGATAAATGTAATTCCTCAGAAATTCCCAAATATTTAGTATATTTAGATACTAAAATACTTATTCTCATTTTCTGAAAGAATCACTTACCTCCAGTCACACACTCTGGGGTAAAAGAGATGTCATCAAGAGCAATAAAGATGTCCTCATTGCCATCCAAATCAGCTTCAAATGCCACCTTAAATGGACTGTTACTGGAGAGAGGCACATAGCCATATGTCCATCCCGTTCTTTTATTTCCAATCACTGACCACACCAGGATGTTTAGCCCCGATTCTTCAATGGTATACACCTTTAAAATCATTAAAAAATAACTTTTATGATTGGATATTAGAAGTATCAGGACATCCAGATGATTGATGAAAGAATGAAATCTCTGGCTATGTAACAGCTCAATATATTGCCTATTGTATTTTCTATCTGTAGAAATTGTGAGTTATAAAGTGAGTCAATGGATGTTATATTTTCCTTGGTTAGTAGGACCTTTGTTTGCTTCTGTCATCAACTTCTGTATGTCAAACTGGACATAATAAAAAAAAAAACTGTAAGTGTCTTAAGCATTTAAAAGCTGGAGGAGATATAAACACAATTTTTTTTATTGTAAAGAACTTTGTCTATGTTAGACTAAGGTTCTGTAACTGCAGAAAAGAGGACCCTCAAGATACATGAATATGATAAATGAATATGAGATTATAAAAGTCATTTTAAAACCACAGTAATATGCAGAAAATATTTTAACATTTTGAAGATGGAAATCTTCCTGGATTAACTACATTGATATTCAGCACTTTTTTTATAGTTCAGTGACTAACAAATGCAACAAACAAGAAATGAAAGAGAAATAGTTAGCTTTGAAAGCGACAAACATGCTAGATTTAGTATTTTGCTTATCAGTAGAAATAATTTTTTTAAAATATGGCATTTTCTAGTGCTGTTTAAAACATCCTATAATTAATGAGGAAAAGGTAAGATTGAAGAAATATTTCTATATTCTCTTTTGCACCTAAATTTTAAAGTTAGATACCAAAGTTATATATAATTTGGTAATATAGTAATATTTATATATCATACCATATATAATTAGATACTTATATATAATACTATCTATATATCTCTATATATTTATATTTGGCTTATAGTATACTTCAGCAATCAGTTACACAATGCTTTTTTTCACATGGGAAAATAAGACCCAGAGCAAAGCAAATACATGGATATTAATTTTTTTCTATTGCAATAGTACATTTTCCAATGACCTCCCTCTTACTAAAAAATCTTACTGTGTCACTGTTTTCTTAGTGTCAAAATTTATCTACAGTTAACTTATTCTATAAAATATGGCCTGGTGCAATGGCTCATGCCTGTAATCCCAGCAGTTTGGGAGGCCAAGGCAGGCAGAGGTCAGGAGATCGAGAGCATTCTGGCTAACATGGTGAAACCCCGTCTCTACTAAAATACAAAAGAAAACAAAAAATTAGCCGGGCATGGTGGCGGGCACCTGTAGTCCCAGCTACTTGGGAGGCTGAGGCAGGAGAATGGCGTGAACCCAGGAGGTGGAGCTTGCAGTGAGCTGAGATTGCGCCACTGCACTCCAGCCTGGACGACAGAGTAAGAATCCATCTCAAAAGAAATAAAATAAAATAAAATAAAATAATAATAAATAAATAAAATATATCCAAAATGTATACTGTAAGGAAAGAATACCAGTCATCTTATTACATTTTATGATATTATTGACNATACAGATGGAGAAGACAGTCTGGAAGATAACAGGTAGCCACAGGGGCCTTTGCCTTGTGCAGTTCTTGTGAACCTTTGGGAATAAGGAAAGCAGAAAATAAAGCTACATTCACCGAACAAAATTTCCTCAGGGTTTCTTAAACAACTTTAGTGCAAAGTTATTTTGTTGCCTACAAGACATGAAAATTTCATGGCAAAGTTCACAGGCAGATAAACTTTACTTCTTACTATATATGACTCTTTCCCATGTGTAACTAGAACTGGACCTGGAGATAAATGTAATTCCTCAGAAATTCCCAAATATTTAGTATATTTAGATACTAAAAATACTTATTCTCATTTTCTGAAAGAATCACTTACCTCCAGTCACACACTCTGGGGTAAAAGAGATGTCATCAAGAGCAATAAAGATGTCCTCATTGCCATCCAAATCAGCTTCAAATGCCACCTTAAATGGACTGTTACTGGAGAGAGGCACATAGCCATATGTCCATCCCGTTCTTTTATTTCCAATCACTGACCACACCAGGATGTTTAGCCCCGATTCTTCAATGGTATACACCTTTAAAAATCATTAAAAAATAACTTTTTATGATTGGATATTAGAAGTATCAGGACATCCAGATGATTGATGAAAGAATGAAATCTCTGGCTATGTAACAGCTCAATATATTGCCTATTGTATTTTCTATCTGTAGAAATTGTGAGTTATAAAGTGAGTCAATGGATGTTATATTTTCCTTGGTTAGTAGGACCTTTGTTTGCTTCTGTCATCAACTTCTGTATGTCAAACTGGACATAATAAAAAAAAAAAACTGTAAGTGTCTTAAGCATTTAAAAAGCTGGAGGAGATATAAACACAATTTTTTTTATTGTAAAGAACTTTGTCTATGTTAGACTAAGGTTCTGTAACTGCAGAAAAAGAGGACCCTCAAGATACATGAATATGATAAATGAATATGAGATTATAAAAGTCATTTTAAAAACCACAGTAATATGCAGAAAATATTTTAACATTTTGAAGATGGAAATCTTCCTGGATTAACTACATTGATATTCAGCACTTTTTTTATAGTTCAGTGACTAACAAATGCAACAAACAAGAAATGAAAGAGAAATAGTTAGCTTTGAAAGCGACAAACATGCTAGATTTAGTATTTTTGCTTATCAGTAGAAATAATTTTTTTAAAATATGGCATTTTCTAGTGCTGTTTAAAACATCCTATAATTAATGAGGAAAAAGGTAAGATTGAAGAAATATTTCTATATTCTCTTTTTGCACCTAAATTTTAAAGTTAGATACCAAAGTTATATATAATTTGGTAATATAGTAATATTTATATATCATACCATATATAATTAGATACTTATATATAATACTATCTATATATCTCTATATATTTATATTTGGCTTATAGTATACTTCAGCAATCAGTTACACAATGCTTTTTTTCACATGGGAAAATAAGACCCAGAGCAAAGCAAATACATGGATATTAATTTTTTTCTATTGCAATAGTACATTTTTCCAATGACCTCCCTCTTACTAAAAAATCTTACTGTGTCACTGTTTTCTTAGTGTCAAAATTTATCTACAGTTAACTTATTCTATAAAATATGGCCTGGTGCAATGGCTCATGCCTGTAATCCCAGCAGTTTGGGAGGCCAAGGCAGGCAGAGGTCAGGAGATCGAGAGCATTCTGGCTAACATGGTGAAACCCCGTCTCTACTAAAAATACAAAAAGAAAACAAAAAATTAGCCGGGCATGGTGGCGGGCACCTGTAGTCCCAGCTACTTGGGAGGCTGAGGCAGGAGAATGGCGTGAACCCAGGAGGTGGAGCTTGCAGTGAGCTGAGATTGCGCCACTGCACTCCAGCCTGGACGACAGAGTAAGAATCCATCTCAAAAGAAATAAAATAAAATAAAATAAAATAATAATAAATAAATAAAAATATATCCAAAATGTATACTGTAAGGAAAGAATACCAGTCATCTTATTACATTTTATGATATTAAATTGACATTCCAGAAATACTACCAAGAATCACCAAATATTCCAGAGGCAGAAGTTAACCATGTTGCTAGTGTCCCCAGGTACAAAAGAAATCTAAGATCAATTTCAGAAATCTAGCTGTTAATGGAAATTAAACAAAACAAAAAGAAATCAAGATGACTATAAACTAAAGAAAAATTTAAAACTTGCCCAAAGTTTGGAAACCTGAAATGTGAGACTTAAACCCTATAGTCAAATTGGACATTTTGGAAAAGATGATTCTCGAGACATTTCTTAAGAAAAAAAAAAAAAAAAACTTTTAATGTTGATCCTTTAATTAACAAAAGAAGCTAAGATATTCAGTCTGAAGGGAACTTGGATCTGTTGACTACTTCCAGTCTGACACATAAGCACTCATCCCAAAGAATCTTCAGCCCCAGCATCTGGTGGATACTTGGTTTACAAGCTTATCCAATTATTTTTACATTTCTTAAAAATTAAAAGATGTGAAATGTCTAATTCAATTTGTTGATAACAGAGCGTACTATACAGAACCTAATTCAAGTGAACTCTGAGTTTTACAAAATCTTGGTTTATATCACAGTAACTTAAAATAAATGGCTTTATTATATTTATTTTGTAAATTTTTTTCTGGCAAAATTACTTTAGAAAGCCAAATTACATGAAAATGTAACTGCAACACTTTTTTTCCCCAAACCTCTGCACATATTTATTAATGTATATATTTTTATTGATTTTACAGTTTATTTTTCTCTCTGTATTCAGTCTTTTAAACCTTCAGTCCTACATACTCTTGTCAAATTCATTTTCCTTCCATTCTCTTCCTACTCTACTTCTCAAAACCATACCATGACTTTTTCTCCCCCATGTCATGAGCATTAAACTCTCCAATACATGTCAACATATCTTACCCCATTATTTGACCCTACCACTAGCCCCAATTAATTCTGGTCAACTTTACTAACTCACTATTTATTTCAATGAAATTTCGGCCAGTTTGTAGGTAATTTCATTAGCAACATGTATACCTCCAGTGTATTAAATTGAATAATTACATGTTATGGCAAGTGTTTCCATAGCCACTGTGATCAATGAGGAAAACTGGGAGTATTATTTAAGAACTCATAATATTGTTTATTCATTATGTCTAATGGGAAGCCCATTAACAACTAAAATCACAGCATATATTTTTGTACTTCAATGGAATTTATATTACTGTATTCTGAGGGTTTCTTTGTGATAACTCTCAACAAAATGTTTATTTTTAATAACTTTTAAATGTCAATAATTTTCAAAACCACCATGCTAACTTCCTTGAAAATAATTAATTCCAATGTCATTTGTTTCTAATTTTACATATATCAAACATACTCTACTAAAACAGCAACACATACCACAGTAATAATTATTTGAAATAGCTTTCTAAAAATTAACTGCTGGATGAATTTGGCTATTTCTATTTTAATGTTTTTTAAATTTTAGTCGAACACAGATGCAGTAATATATTAACTGTCAACATTTTATGATGTAAAGTAATAATTTTAGCATAATCTTTGTCATAAAAATATAGATTCCAAGAATATATAAAAATATTAAATTACAGTAGAGTTTATGTTATCAAGGTTATATGTAAAGATATTATGTTCAAGCTACTGCTTATAATGTAGAACATCAAAAACTTAAAGAGAACTTGCTAAATTTAAACATTATTCAGTTTCTGAATAACAAAAAAGGTTTTAATTTAAGTAGGGGATTTAACACAAGAAATCGGGGAATTTAGTTATGAAGAATATAAAATTTTTTAAAAAACAGTATAAGCTGTTGAAATGATAAATGGATTTTTTTAAAATGATGTAACAAAATATTTTTATATTTTGACATACTGATTATTAACCAGAAAAATAACACAACTAAATGTCTTGACTTAAATTGTATTGATAACATGAGATATATGAAAAATTCAATATATAAACATATTCATACATATAATCAGAAAATTATTATTATTATTATTTTTTGAGACGGATTTTCTGTCACCCAGGCTGGAGTTCAGTGGCACGATCTCGGCTCACTGCAAACTCCACCCCCCAGGTTCACGCCATTCTCCTGCCTCAGCCTCCCGAATAGCTGGGACTACAGAGGCCCGCTACCACTCCCGGCTACTTTTTTTTGTATTTTTAGTTGAGACGGGGTATCACCGCATTAGCCAGGATGGTCTTGATCTGACCTCGTGATCCACCCACCTTGGCCTCCCAAAGGGCTGGGATTACAGGCGTGAGCCACTGTGTCCAACCCAGAAAATTATTTTTTAATATTTTCCTACTGAGACGAAATTTTAAATTGGAAATTTTCTGAGTGTTTTCCTTGTCCAACCATAAAGCCCAAATGTTTCTGTTTTTAGTTATTTAACAGCTTCTTGAGGGCTTCACCTTTAAATTCCCAGATTGTCAATAGCCATGTACAGTAGATGGAATAAGGTGAACACAAGTACATATATAAGTAAAATAGTCTTCTTAGGACTACACGAGTACATATATAAATAAAATAGTCTTGTTAGGACTTTCAAACATTCATTTCTAGTAGGAGAGTATCTAGAAATCATCATCTACAAGTCATAATTAGGTTGTATGCCTACTATAGTTTTTTCTATTTATGTATTATATAAATAAACATTTGCATATTAAAATTTGTCTACTTCCAGGGACAAGTACAATATAATGTATCTACACTTAGATCAAACTGTTATAACATATTTATCAGAAAATAATGTTGTGGACCATAGCTTGAACATGTGTACTGGAGGCAACATGGGGAAGGAGGGCAGGAGAGCAGAACTTGATTTTTACTGTGTATAATTATACACAGTATAATTGTGTTATTATAGTGTAACTATTAATTCTTTACAAAAGCAAACACTGAACAAAAGAAAAACAAATAATTTTTTTCTTTTGAAATTAAAAGATGTTTCTACCATAATCAATTCATCAACTTATTTAAAAGACAAATCCATCTACTTACAAAAACCAGGATTATTCAGGTACTGCTGTGAGAGTTAGTAGTGTTCTTACCATGTTTACAGATAAGGAGACAGAGACACACACACACACACACAACATGCAAAACATCAACAAATCCAGGAGCTGGCACTTTGAAAAAAACTAATAAAGTAGGTAGCTGCTAGCTAGACTAATAAAGAAGAAAAGAGAGAAAATTCAAATAAACAATCAGAAATGATAAGGGTGATATTACCACTGACTCCACAGAAATACAAACCACCATCAGAGAATATTATAAATACCTCTATGCACATGAACTAGGAAATCTAGAAGAAATCCATAAATTTCTAGACATATACACCCTGAAATTGAATCCCTGAACAGGCCAATAACGAGTTCTGAAATTGAAGCCGTAATAAATAGCCTACCAACCAAAAAATCCTAGGACCAGATGAATTCACAGCTGAATTCTACCAGATGTACAAAGAATAGCTGGTACCATTCCTACAGAAACTATAGCAAAAAAATTGAAAAGGAGGGACTCCTCCCTACCTCATTCTATTAGGGCAGCATCATCCTGATACCAAAACCTGGCAGAGATACAGCAAAAAAAGAGAAAACTTCAGGCCAATATCTTCAATCAACATAAATGCAAAAATCCTCAAAAAAAAAAAAAAAAAAAAAA
>NW_016804580.1:3821121-3838155 GCF_001698545.2 Rhinopithecus bieti | reverse complement strand
AAAAAAAAAAAAAAAAAAAAAAACTGGTAAACTAATCTAGCAGCACATCAAAAAGCTTATTTACCACAATCAAGTAGCCTTCATCCCTAGGATGCAGGGTTCGTTTAACATACAGAAATCAATAAATATGATTCATTGCATAAACAAAACTGAAGACAAAACCACGTGATTATCTCAATAGATTCAGAAAGGCTTTCAATGAAATTCAGCATCCGTTCAGGTTAAAAACTTTCAATAAACTGTATATTGAAGGACTATACCTCAAAATAATAAGAGCCACATAGAACAAACCCACAGCCAATATTATACTCAATGGGCAAAAGCTAGAAGCGTTCCCCTTTCAAGACAAGGATGCACTCTCTCACCACTCCTATTCAACACAGTACTGAAAGTCCAGGCCAGGGCAATCGGGAAAGATAAAGAAATAAAGGCTTCCAAAAAGGAAGAGAGAAAGTTAAATTAACCCTGTTTGCAGGTGACATGATCCTATATCTAGAAAATCCCATTGTCTCAGCGCAAAAGCTTCTTAAGCTGATAAGCAACTTCGGTAAAGTCTCAATATACAAAATCAACATATAAAAATCAGTAGCATTCCTATACACCAGCAACAGTCAAGCCGAGAGCTGAGCCAGGAATAAAATCCCATTCACAATGGCAAGAAATGAATAAAATATTTAGGAATACAGTGAACCAGGGAGGTGAAAGATCTCTACAATGAAAATTATAAGACAGTGCTGAAAAATATCAGAGATGACACAAACCAATGGAAAAACATTTCATGCTCATGGATAGGAAGAAGCAATATCACTAAAATAGCCATACTGCCCAAAGCAATTTATAGATTTAATGCTAGTCCCATTAAACTACCATCGACACTCTTCACAGAACTAGAAAAGACTATTTTAAAATTTATATGGAACCAAAAAAGAGCCTGAATAGCCAAGACAA
The DNA here is from genome assembly GCF_001698545.2 of Rhinopithecus bieti. NCBI lineage: Eukaryota > Metazoa > Chordata > Mammalia > Primates > Cercopithecidae > Rhinopithecus > Rhinopithecus bieti. Next base: position 3,837,207 of record NW_016804580.1, on the reverse strand, counting down.
TCCCAAACAAAATGAACAAAGCAAAAAAAAGAGCCCAAATAGCCAAGGCAATCCTAAGCAAAACGAACAGAGTAAAAAGACAACCTACAGAATGTGAGGAAATATTTGCATACTTTGCATCTTATAAAGATCTAATATCCAGCATCTCTAAAGAACTTAAGTTTACAGGAACAAAAACAACATTATTAAAAATGGGTAAAGGACATGAACAGACACTTTTCGAAAGAAGACCTACATGCAGCCAACAATCATATGAAAAAAAAAAGCTCAATCACTGATCTTTACAGAAATGCAAATCAAAACCACAATGAGATATCATCTCACACCAGTCAGAATGGCTACCAGTAAAAAGGCAAAAAATAACAGATGCTGGCAAGGTTGTAGAGAAAAAGGAACACTTATATTGTGGAAGACAGTGTGGTGATTCCTCAAAAACCTAGAAACAGAACTAGCATTTTACCCTGCAATCCTATTATGGGGTATATACCCCACAAAATATAAATCCTTCCACTATAAAGACATACATACAGGCATGTATGGTCATTGCAGCACTATTAATGGTAGCAAAGACATGGAATCAACCTAAATCCCTATTAATGATAGACTGGATAAGGAAAATGTGGCACATACACACCATGGAATACTATGCGGCCATTAAAAAGAATGAGATCATGTCATTTGTAGGGACATGGATGGAGCTAGAAGCCATTATCCTCAGGAAACTAATGCAGGAACAGAAAACCAAATACCGCATGTTCTCACACTTAAGTCGGAGCTAAATGATGAGAACATGTGGACACACAGAGGGGAACCCACACACACTGGGGCCTATTGGAGAGTGGAGGGTGGAAGGAGGTAGGGGGTCAGGAAAAATAATTAATGGGTACTAGTTATTTTGCTTAATATCTAGGTGATGAAATAATAATAATAAAAACCCATGGCACACATTTACCTATGTAACAAACCTGCACATGCACCCCTGAACTTAAAATTAAAAAGTTTAAAAAACTTAATTACTTTGTTGCACTAAAACTTCACCACAATTTCTGGGTTTGGATGTCACTGAATTATAAATAATCTAGGGCATGTTATAAAGAATGCGTCATAGGCAAGTAGGGGAGTGGGTAATAATAATAAACAAATCTTAGAACAATCAGAATTAGGATGAAATAACAATCTACAATTCAGCTGAGTCATTAAAGATTGAGGAAATAGATCACTCTTATCTTTTTCTTCACCTTACTTATTTAAGACGAAGACCAAGAATCCCACAGTTTCCTTTCTAACACCTCAAAGCAAATTAAATGGGTTTATATATATGAAATACTTTTTCAAACTCTAAAGGACTGTCCAAAATTGGTTGGTGATTATTTGTGATATAGGGAGGCATTTCTGTTAATCTCTATTATATTTCAAAAGCATAGAACTTTCCCCCAATGTATAACCTATCTGTTAGCCAGAAAGCTGAGCAATGTAATAGGAATTAGGACCCAGATTCCAATCCTGTCTTTTCCCAGATTAATTGAACGTTTTAGGCCAAGTTACTTAATCTCTTTAAATTTCAGTTTTAATGGCTATTAAATGAAAGACACGTTAATAAGCAGAGCTCAAAGATATTGCGGGTTCAGTTCCAGATTACTGCAATAAACAGAATATTGCAATAACATGAGTCATACAAATCTTTTGGTTTCTCAGCACATATGTTTACACTACACTGTAGTTGGTTAAGTGTTCAACAGCAGTATGTCTACAAAAAGCCATGTATATACCTTAATTTAAAAATACATTATTGCTAAAATATGCTAATGACCATCTCAGCCTCCAGGTCATAACCTTCTTGCTGGTGAAGGGTCTTGCCTTGTTGGGCTACTCACTGATTAGGATGGTGATTGCTGAAGGCTGGAGTGGCTGCGGCAATTTCTTAAAGTAAGACAGTAAGTTTGCTGCATGATACACTCTTCCTTGTTCAAAAGATTTCTCTGTAGCAAATGATGCTATTTGATAGTATTTTACCCACAGGAGAACTTCTTTCAAAATCGGAATCAATCCTCTCAAACCCTGCTGCTGCTTTATCAAGCACTTTGTCAGCACTTTCTGCTTCACTTTGTACTTTTATGTTAGGCAGGTGGCTCCTTTCCTTAAATCTCATGAACTAACCATCCTCTACTAGCTTCCAACTTTTCTTCCACAGCTTCCTCACTTCTCTCAGCCTTCATAAAACTGAAGAGAGTTGGGTCTTGCCCTGGATTAGGCTTTGGCTTAAGGGAATATTACAGCTGGTTTGATCTTCTATCCAGACCACTTAAACTTCCTCCATATTAGCACTAAGGCTGTTTTGCTTCATGATCATGTGTGTGTTCATTGGAGTAGCACTTTTAACTTCCTTCATGAACTTTTCCCTTGCATCCCCAACTTGACTAGCTGTTTGGAGCAAGAGGTCTAGCTTTCAGCCTATCTCACCTTTCAACATGCTTTCCTCACTAAGTTTAATCATTTCTAGCTTTTGATTTAACGTGAGAGAAGTGCTGTTCTTCCTTTCACTTGAACACTTAAAGACCATTGGCCTTTAAGGGTTGGCCTAATTTTGATGTGATCTTGTCTCAGGAAATAGGAAGGCCCGAAGAGAGGGAGAGAGACAAGGGATCCACAAGTCAATCTAGCAGTCAGAACACACACAGTATTTATCAATTGTATTCACCATTTCATATTACAGTTCATAACACCCCAGAAAAAAATACAATAGTAGCATCAAAGATCACTGACCACAGATCACCATAAGAAATATAATGAGGCCAGGCATGGTGACAATTTTAGTAAGTCATAGAGCTGTTAGGGAGGATGATTCAGGCCAATCAAATCTTGCCAAAGATCTACTTTTACTTGGGTGGTAAGTTACAAGTGTGCAATTAATTTTCATTCATAGTATGTAAATAATTTAATAGACAATAAAAATGATGTCCACTTTAGAAAAAAAGACACAGCAATTAAAACTTATAAACACTGGGAATAAGGAAGAACAAAGAAAATCTAACCAACCCATCTAAAGACTCAAGTAGGCCAGACGTGGTAGTTCACGCCTGTAATCCCAGCACTTTGGGAGGCAGAGGGGGCAGATCACCTGAGGTCAGGAGTTCGAGATCAGTCTGATCAACACGGTGAAACCCATCTCCACTAAAAATACAAAATTAGCCAGGGGTGGTGGCGCATGCCTGTAATCCCAGCTAGTTGGGAGGCTGAGGCAGTAGAATTGCGTGAACTGGGAGGTGGAGGTTGCAGTGAGCTGAGATTGTGCCATTGCACTCCAGCCTGGGCAACAAGAGGGAAACTCTGTTCCCAAAAAAAAAAAAAAAAAAAAAAAGTATAGTGATAAGAGAAAAGCTTGAAATGTTGGGAGAATTTCCAAAATGTGACACTGGGAGAATTTTCAAAATGTGACACAGAAACACAAAGCGAGCACAAGCTGTTGGGAAAATAGCAGCCATACATAGACTTGCTGAATGCAATGTTGTTACAAACCTTCAATTTGTAATATGCATATATATTTATGTAATATATATGTATTACATATATGTAATATATATATATGTATATCACAGATATATATATCTGTGAAGTTCAGTAAAATGGAGTACAATACAACAAAGTGTGCTATAGTACAACACAACAAAGTGTGCTATAGTACAATAAAACAAAGTGTGCTATAGCTCCCTGACAGATCTGTTATTAGGTTTAAATTTAAGTGAAGTATGTCAATTCAGTACCAACACTAAGCACATTTTATTACTATTGCTATTACCTATCATTTATATCTTACAGTGGAAAAAAGGAGCTAATATAGAAGGATAAGTCATGTCATGTTCATGAGAGTGGTAACTGCGGAATTTCATTATGAGAAGTTGGCATTCTTTTGTGGGATTAAAGCAATAATTTCATATGTAGTTTTAGGTTTTTCAGATTTTTTTTAAAGCATTGCTAAGGTCCTTGCAAATAAGAAGGATGAGAAGCAGAGAGCTTTAGAAATTTCTGGATTTCTAATCCTTAGTGACTTTCTAAGCTGGGTGTTGGACACAGGTTTCCTGTGTTCCAGTCGAGTAGTTTTTCTTGCACCTCACCTGGTTTGTAATAAACATCACTGAATGTCTCAGAGGAGGAAGAACTGAAAAAACTTATAGCTACTAGGCATGTGGAAATTGAAATAGCTGATTTGTATTTAGCTCTTCAACTTTAACATCACATTATTTGAAAGAGATCAAGTAACTAGAAATAGGACTAATCAGAAATAAAGCACCAAGAAAATACCTCTTCCTAGCAAAATGACCCATGTAGCATTTAATGTTAGTTAGCCTGATACTTATAGGCTTTTCTCTCAATGAACAATATCACTACAGAGACCACCTTCAGAATGCCTTCAAAACACCTTCCCCCAAATTGAAGGAAAATTTACATTGCAAGGCAGCAAATGGGGAAAAAAATGAATTTCCGAGCTGAATTACTGTTCTTTTAGTAGGTTCTTCAAAAGTTGTAAATACTTAGAAAAATCATTTCTGGTTCTGATGGCTAACTGAAACACACACTTACCTATACTCTCCAAAAGTGTTCCACTGGAAAGACAGGAAAAACACTGACATAAATCCACAGAAGCACTGGAAAATCAGGATCACAGGTACTAGCTTACAAAAATAGTTAGGACTTTCTGGAAGTTTTAAATCAAATGGAAACTGTTTGATGAAAATACATAAACAGAACTGAGGCATTTGTGAACACCTACAAGTAAAAGAAAAGATCAGTACCAATGACAAAAATGTGAACTGTTCCAGCCAAATTCTGGAATAACTCAAAGAGACGAAGACCAAAGAGAAGGAGCTGTGTATACGTCACCATCTGGTAATTAATCCAAGGACTCCAGAAGAGCCAGGCTGATTCCTTGGGTTAGGAGTTGCTGATTCTAGCATTCGTACCCAGGACAGACAAGATGGGTAAACATTGCTGAAATGGAGCTCCGACATAGGAGTTTCCAAGAGTTTGAACTGAGACCAGAGAAATGATGCAATATCCCTTATGATTGCCATAAAAATACGTGTACCTCCTTCAACACATAAACAAGCTAACAATACATCATAAACATAAACACACTAGAAAACAGCTAGTCCTTTACATCAGAGCAATATGAAACCAGAGGTCCTGAATCAGAATGCATATTCACTGTTAGGGAAAGGAAATTTCTTATTTGGTGTGAGAAGATAAAACACATATAGTAATAATATTCAATGTAGACTCATCTATCTATAGAAATAGAACACTAATACTAAGTAACCAGACAGTTGTGAAAGACTGTAAAACAGAAACTCTACCTTAAACAGAATACTGAACACCACGGGGAAGACAGTTAATAGAACCAATGGTAAAATGAAGAAAGAAATAAAATTAACTTCCTTGAGAGATCTGGGTGTCAGTCATATCTAACAGGCAAATACGAAAGGGGGGAAGCATTCAGAGTTCTTGGAAATTAACAGTATGATTGTAAAAATAAACCCCCCAGAGATAGACTGAACAGCAGAACTGACCCAGATTAAATACCAAAAAGTGAACTGGAAAACTGAAAGACGTGATCGTCCAAGACCACAGTGCCAGAGGACTAAAAGCTGAAAACGTTGTGAATTTATGTGAGGGGTTGGTGGGGAAAGGTCCAGAGGTTTGCAGATCTGTCTAATAGTTTTCCTTGAAGGAGATAACCAAGTAAATTATAGATGAAAATCTCCCTAAGGTGACGAATGATGAGGGCTCATTAAATTTCCAGGAAAATTTATGGATTCTGGGGAACAAAAAGAACATTTTATTCACTTATGAGGAAAAGTAGGTAGTGTAGAAATCCTGAAGGAGAAATAATCAGACAGACATCAGTCTTCTAAAAGGTAGCCAGGTACTGGATATTAGCATGCAGTGCAGCCACATCTTCAATTACGTAAGGAAAAATAATTTTCAACCTAGAAATCTATATCCAACCAATCTTTCCAATATAGACACATGATTGTTTTTTTCAATCAGGAACTCAAAAGGTTAGCATTTTGCACTTATCTGAAATGCATATGAGCAAAATATACTGTTACAGGATGAATGTGTTCCCCTAAAGTTTGTATGTTGCAACCCTAAACCACAGAACCTCAGAATGTGACTGTATTTTGAGACAGGGCCTCGTTAAGTTATAATGAGGCTGTTAGGATAGGCCCTAATCCAATGTGAATGATGCCCTTATAAAAGAAAAAATTAAGACATAAGAAGAAACATAAGGGATAGATATGCCTACACAGAGGGAAGACCTTGCTGAGGACAGTGGAAAGGTGACCAGTGACCAGTCAAGGAAGAAGCCTCAGAAGAACCCATACCTGCTAACACCTTGATCTTGGACCTCCAGCCTCCATGACTATAAGGAAATACATTTCTATTGTTGAAGCCACCCAGTCTAGGTATTTTGTTATGGTAACTCTAGCAAGCTAATACACATATCAAACAAAAAGAATCCAATATAGTAGATTGCATAGGCATTAATAAAGAGTGGTAAGCAAAGATAACTCATCCAGCAAAATGCATAGTTTTACTTGATGATAATACACTGTGAATTGAAAAAGTGAAGAGAGATCTTGGTCATTTTTATGAATATGATTGCCAAGAAGGTAGAGAAATTTTTCACACTTTAGTTCCAGACAATTTTAATAAGTCATAGTGCTTTTAGGGAGGATGATTCAGGCCAATCAAATCTTGCCAAAGATCTACTTCTAGTGGGTGGTAGATAGGTTATTAATTTTCATTCATAATAGACAATAAAAAATGAGTCCACTTTAGAAAAAAAAAGGCACAGCAAGTAAAACTTATAAACACTGGAAATAAGGAAGAACAAAAGAAATCTAGCCAACCCATCTAAAGACTCAAGTAGGCCTGGTGTGGTGACTCACGTCTGTAATCCCAGCACTTTGGGAGGCTTAGGTGGGTGAATCACTTGAAGTCAGGAGTTCGAGACCAGCCTGGCCAACATGGTGAAACCCCGTCTCTACTAAAAATATAAAAAAATAGCCAGGTGTGGTGGCAGGCACCTGTAGTCCCAGCTACTTGGGAGGCTGAGGCAGGAGAATCACCTGAGCCCAGGAGGCAGAGGTTGCAGTGAGCCAAGATCACACCATTGCACTCCAGCCTGGGTGACAAGAGACTCCATCTAAAAAAAAAAAAAAACCCAAAACAAAGCCAAAAACACAAGTGGGGTGGGGGGGTAGAAAACATATAACCAAAAGATCTATATGACAATGAAACAGTAACTACAACATATAAAAAGACTGAATTGATACATTTAAAAAACCAGAAGCTCAGATTGTGTGAAAAAAACACAATCCAGCCATATACTGTTTATAAAAGGCATAACTAAAGACAAGAAGCATGGAATAATTAAAATCAAGATAATATATATATTGATTTAAAAAGAAGAAGGTGAGGTGAAATTAATGTGAACAAGAGAGTTCATTTGGACCAGGCTTGAGGATGGAAACCCAGGAGCATAGATTCCAGTTGCCCTGAATATACACTTCATTTAGCAGCAGTTACAAGTGGATTTGTAAAGGCAAAAATAGGGATAGGGAGTGAGTTGACACAAAGTTGTTTGCCAGGAATTCTCCATTGGTTTGCAAAAATAACATTGATTAGTGATTGGCTATGCATTGTGAAGCTACAGGGTGTAGGTTACAGTGTCTGATGTGGCATTATTAGGTTAATTTATAGATGCTTGGGGCAATCACAAGCAGTTTGAAAAGATAACTACATAACTCAAAAAGGGGCGTAAGCCTAGTATGGTGGCTCAGGCTTGTAATCTCAGCACTTTGGGATTCTGAGGCAGGAGGATAGCTTGAGTTCAGCAGTTGGAGACCAGCCTAGGCAACATAGTGAGACCCCATCTCTCTCTCTCTCAAAAAAAAAAAAAAAAAAAAAAAATCAGCTGGGCGTGATTTTTACATCTCTAGTCCCAGTTACTTGAAAGGCTGAGGCCAGAGAATTGCTTGAGCCTTGAGCCTAGGAAGCCAAGGCTGCAAGTGAGCTGTGATTGCACCACTGTACTCCAGCCTGACAGTACAAGATCCTGTCTCAAAAAAAAAAAAAAAAAAAAAAAAAAAAAAAAAAAAAAAAAAAAGAAAACCCAGGGGAGTAGGGTGTGATTGCTATCTCAGTTTAATGTCTCCCTGGATGTAATAATTAATAGGACTCTTGCATTGCTCAGATAAAAGTTTTTATTTTCTTATATGAATCCAACAAAAAATGAAGACAGTAGAACATCCATATTATTAACAAATAATACAGGATTTCCAGGGAAAGAATAAAGAGGGCCATTTACTGTTGATAAAAGTTGTAATTCTCCGAACAGACATAACTGTCTGAATCTTTAGGCATTCAACATCATAACTTCGACACAAAAAATTCTAAGACAGATAAAACAAAAAGACAAATAGACACTTTTATAATTGTACTGGAGGCTTCTAAAATACCTTTTTCCTACATTGACAAATTAAGCCAATAACAGTAAGGATAGAGAGGATTATGGTTTGTTTCTGTATTTCTAATATCTATTTATCTACCTATCTTTGTATCCAACTGAGAAGCTATCATTCTTTCACACATTTAAAGAAAATCTACATCTGTGTATATAAATTTACCATATGATAGTGGAGGCATGTCCAATCCACAGGAGAGGACAAAGAATTACATCAATGATATTGGAACAACTATACTGCAATTTGGAAAAAAGCCATCAGAAGATTCTAACCTCTCACCACTCGTAAACAAAAATGAATTATAACTAGATTAAGTAGTTAAAACTAGAAATCAGAATTATATAATTATTAAAATCATAAATTATATAATTATTAAAACAAATGAAAATATTTTGTTATTTTATGACAGAAAATGGTTTCCTAAACAAGGCATTAAACCCAGACTCTGTAAGTAAAATAAAGGTGGGTAGCTTTCGTGAAATAAAAATGTAAAAGAGAAGTTACTTGAGCTTCAAATATATTAAATGGTCTTTATAAAGAAATAATATTCAGCTCCAGACCCAGACTTCCAAGCGAAGCTGATTTAGGTTCTTTCTCAAGGTGACTTTGCACCTAGTCCATTTGTAGTCAGGTGTAAGAAAGACCTTCTTTTGCAAATTCCCATGCCTCTGTCTTAAAACTGTGACTTGATTTTAATTTTTAGTTGCATAACTCTTCAAGTTGAGTTCACTTTTATTTTTCTACTTTTATTATATTGTGAAAGGAAAGTCTGCTTTGAAGGTCAAATTAGATTAGCTCTTTCTCTCGAGTGTCGACCTTTGCATTTTGCGTGGTGCTTTCCCATTCTGCCTAATTTATAATTCAATAGCAAACTTAATAGCAGTGTTTTTGTTGTTGTTGTTGTTTTTTTTTGCCATCCTATGGTTTATATTTTCTATTATTAACAATGGAAGATACATAGTACATTTTAGCAAGGTTTACTCTGGCACAGCTGTCAAAGTATCTCTTTGCTATCAAGATCTATTCAACCAACTTTGCTAAGGTGTTAATATGAGCTGGTGATTCTTACTATGTGATAGATCATGTTTGTATGCTTGACACACTCCTAAGTGTACCCTGCCACAGGATCCTAAGTGTCTCTGGCACACCAGACCAAACCTTGCCTTTTTCTGCTATCCAATAAAACATATTAGATTAAAATAGAAAACATTGATATTATAGAGGGAGAAACTTGAATCTATTCTTTACAAAGAGAAAAAGAAATCATTAAAAAATACCTTGCTTCATTTAAACTATTGCTATAACACATTACTCATGTCATATTGTACAAATGATTTCAATGTGCCAGGATGAGTGATACATTAAGAGCTACTGCCCTAGAACATTACTTTTCATGTTTCTGCTGAAAATAGTAAGGCATGCTCAGATTTAAGGTATAATCTAGGTTTTCTGCAAGTCTATTTATAAATTTGTTAAGTAGGCTTAAAAACTTCTACACACATCTCCCTACCTTTTATGCATGTGGATAATTGCATACGTCTCTTAAATAGTATCTAATATGATTCTCCAAAGCTACCATTGATAAGCAATTTAACACCACTTGTAGAAATACTGGCCATGAAGTTCAGCATTGAAAGAGAACTGGTTAGTCTAGAAAATTAGTTAAAATGTACTTTGAAAATGAATAAAATTAGAGACAGAATACTGATAATGCCACTCAATAACTTTCATAATAAGAATGCATTTTTACAGTGTCAATAATAAAAGAAACACAACCAAAAGTCCTGATGTTTATATTGCCTTAAGCATATGTTATACAAACTAGCACCCACTTAATTCCTTTCATTTTTTTTTATCCTGAATATATTTTATTTTAAAGAGACAAGGTCTTGCCATGTTGCCCAGGCTGGTCTCAAATTCCTGGCATCAAGAAATCCTCCTGCTTCAGCCTCCCAAAGTGCTGGGAATACAGGCATGAGCCACTGTGCCTGGCCTTCCAATTTTAATTTCTGAAAATAATATGTTTTTCGTAAATATAAGTGAATATTCAACTTCACATATTTTTTGCTATTGAAACTTCAAGCTCTTTTTTTACTTCTCTTTTCACTCGACATGTGCCTGGAGAAATTTCTGCGGCACAAGTGATAACTGTGAGATGGGCTGGGTCCTAATCTGTATGGTCACATCTCATGGGAATAACCAGAGCCTTTTCAGCAGCTAAGTAACAAGGGTTATCATTTTCTAAATTATTACTTCACTGCAATAAATGACAACCTAGTACCTGATTAAGGGAACGTAAGTATCAATGCGTTTCCTCTATTATTAGAAACTCACTATGTGCCATATTTCATTGGTTCATTATTTATATTTTTTGCTGTGTTATCCACTATGGGTTGTGAGAATCATTGTTGAATGATATATCAAAAGCCTTACTACCTCAAAAGACCTTCCACTGTGGGTGCCATGTGTCTCTGCACCACACCCCAGAGGGCCCACAGTCATTCTGCATTTAAGACAGGCTGAGTTGGGGTAAGACTCTTTTTCTTCTCTGCTAAACTGCCTATTATGATGATGAGATGTCTGCTATCATCACAGGGAATAGAATTTCCTCTTGCACTAGCCTAAAGAATGGGTTCCGGAAATGTCTGCCAATTCTAACAGGACAACTGTAGATCTAATGACAAATTCTAGATGATTACAAAATTGACCAGAAGGGCCTTCAGTGAGTTTGACAAAAAAGATACAGTCTTGGTGGCCCTTGACCTTGAGCAGCTCATTCAAAAGTTAATCATCTCAAGCAGCAGAACACGCTGGGTGCGTGGCTCACACCTATCATCCAAGCACTATGACAGGCCGAGGTGGGAAAATCACTTGGGTTCAAGAGTTCAAGGCCAGCCTGGTCAACATGGCAAAACCCCAACACTGCACACACACACACAAAAAAAACAAAAACAAACAAAACAAAACAAAAAGCAAATTAGCTAGATGTGGTGGTGCATGCTGGTAGTCCCAGCTACTAGGAAGGCTGATGTGGGAGGGTAACTCGAGCCCAGGAGGTCGAGACTGCAGTGAGTGAAGACTGCACCACTACACTCAAGCCTGGGTGATAGAGTGAAACCCTGTCTCAAAAATATAAAAAATTAAAAAACAAAGCAACAGAACAAAAGGATTGCATGGTATGTCTTATAGGCAACTATTGGTAAAACAAATACTTAACAGCATCCCCCATACTAAACTCACATACACTAAGCATTTGGGGACACATCTAACTAAGTTACCATGATGCCATTTTGTAAAATTTATAATTCCAACCAAATGTATACTGAAAAGTATAATATGCAGAACACGAAATATGCAAAATATCTTTTAAAGAATTAAATTTTATCAACTACAGGTAGAAAATATAAGACAATTTTGAATAATGAAAATGCAAACCCTAAATATATCATAAAATAGCCCTCTAATTCTGAAAGGCAGAAAAGCACAGTAGTTATAACCATAGAGTAGAGATAGGCCATGTGGGAAAATCTGCCCAGCTCTATGACCTTGGACAAATTCCTGAAGCTTTGTCTATCTCATTTGCCTTATCTGTTAAAATATCGATAATGTCAGTACTTGCCTCATTGGAGGGTGTGAGAATCAGATTAATTAATGATAAAGGACTTTGGTGTATGGCATATTGTAACCATCTGATATTATTAAGTCCGACTCTGATGTTATTCTGTTTTTTTTTCTCTGCTTTTACTATCTTCCTAAATATTACATTGAAATAAAACAAAACAAAACTCAATAGTACCAGCTCACAACAATAATGGTTTTCTGAACTGGAACATTTACATGCTCAATGTCTTATCCTATGGGTTTTACTGAAATTCATTGAGGCCTAAGAACACCTGAAATCTAAGATAGAGACTATTTCAACACCATAGACTACTTATTCTGAAATACGAACAATCGGTTTCCGGAATCCCATTCATATATATATATATGTGTGTGTGTGTGTGTATGTATACATGTGTGTATATATATATAAGTATATATATATACTTAGCTGTTATCATGGAAGTTTTAGAAAGTAGCTTTTTTTCCATGAGCAATTAGAAATTTATATAAATTACAAAAATATTACAAAATATAAATTGTGAGTTACCTATTCATTTTCCTTTTATTTCTTTAAAATAAGTCTGAAGTAATAAAATATATTAGATATTTTAGAGAAATCATCTTGTCCAGTGCCAAATTAACTGCTCTTTATAGACCAACTCAATTGAGATAGCATTAAACATCAAAACAAAACAGAAGGTAGGAAGCTGAATAACTGTAATTAAATAATATAATGGGAAATTAATTTGGTTTCATTCAGGGCTCTTTTGGCAAGGAGGATCAAAAAGTGACCACCATCATTCTAAAGAGTGCTTTTAATTTGACATGTAAGTAGGTAATTGAAAGACAGAAAGAAACTGATCTTTGTAAATTCTTCTGGTTTGGCATTACTAGAAAATAAAGCAATTATTAAGTAAGTACAAATTAGCATTGTTCCCTAATTCCTTCAGCCTTTAATTGGAGGGTATTGATGCCTATGTGAACTTTTTTTTATTCTGATTATCAGTCATTTACGATGAAAAGATATTGAAGTCTTCCTAATTTCTCTAAAATATTTTCTTTATGCAGCCCTCTACTTTGAAGGCTGAGATAGATCAGCATAGTTTGGCTTTTTATCTTAAAACATAATAGGAAAATCATAATTGAATTTCACCTTGATCTCATCAACTATACAAGTAGTTGATTGCTTTCGCTTTACATGATACACTTCATTAATATGCTAATAAAATTTAGATATGCTTTATTTAGAAAATTATCTTAAATGTCAGTGAAGATCTAAGTCCTATGCATTATTTATAGACACTGGTTTTCAGTTTATCTTTATATTGCATTTTAAATCAAGCCACATTTTTGTGACCCTGGACTTCTGAAATCATCTTCACTTTTCTCCCGTGCAATGGACTGAATATTACTCCCCAAGATTCATATGTTGAAATCCTAACCCCGAAGGTGATGGTATTAGAAGGTAGGGCCTATAGGAGGGACAAGATCATGAAGGGGGAGACCTCATGAATGGGATTAGTGCCATTATAAAGAGACTGAAGTCAAGTAAGAGAAATGACAAACAACAACACAGGTAGCTATGAAACTTTCCATGTGTGATATAGTTCTCTGGAAAAAAAAAAAAAAAAAAAAACCAGTTTCCCTTGATAAGTAATTACTCATCTTCTGCTGAGAGACATATTTTATGTCAACTGATAAGGAAGCCCCTCTGAAAAAAATGATGTTTGAATACAAGAAGCCAGCCTTGTGAATATCTGGAGAAAGAGGAGGGAGGAGAAAAAGGAGAGAGAGAGAAGAGAGCTCTCCTGCCTTTTCCATTATGTGAAGTCACAGAAAAGGTCTGGTGAGATACCAAACTTGCCAGTCCCTTGATCTTGGACTTCCCAGCCTCCAGAACTAGAAGAAATAAATTTATGTTGTTTATAAGTCACCCAGTCAACGGTATTTGGTAATAGCGACCTGAAAGAACTAAGACATCAAGTTTCACTTTCACTTCGATTTCCTCCTACCCACCAGATTCCAGCCCTTTTCCATACAGCGGCCCAACAGCCCTTTTACACCTTTTTAATTAGATTACTCTTCATGTTAATACTCTCTGGTGGCTTTCCATGGTTTTTAGAATAAAATTGAATCTAATGATCATGTACAAGGTCATAAATGACCTGGTCTCTTCCTACATCTTCAATCTTATTTATATTTCTGGTCTATGTTGTTCCTGCTATGCTAGCCCTAGAAATTTCTACATGGGAGCTTTTTCACTAGCTTGTAACCTCTGCTTAGAGCAGTCTTTCTCCAGATATTCACAAAGCTGGCTCCTTCTTGTTTTTTCAACACTAAATCCAAATATCATCTTTCTGAGAAGAGCTTCCTTACCATTAAAAATAAAATGCCTCTCAGCAGGCAAACAGAAGATCTCATAGTTACCTGTTTTGTTTGTTTACATATTTTCTGTTATCACTTACTAGAACCTTATTCAGAAATAAGTTAATGTTATGAGGACAAATTGAAGCTGACTGTCACTCAATATTTTAATTATTATTTTGTAAGGTCATAGCATCAAAAGATTTGTGTTTTTACAGTGCACACTTATATCAGACAAAATCAAGTTTAGAGTAGCTAAACTACTCTAACATATTTCAAATAAAGGAAGTTTAATATAGAGATATAGGGGACTGATCACAAAGGTTATGGAACAGATGAGAAGTCAGCAAGGAAATTACGATGCAACCTACCATATGTAGAATGTTTCCATCCCTAAAACGAGAGGGACAAAGGAAGAAAGTCGCCAAAGTCAAGCTGCTGGAAGAATAGAAAATTTTTCGGGCATGTTCTATGGGAGCTGGAACTAAGGAAGCAAGGCCTAATTGGAGGAAGCTGAGTCACAGATAAGGTACAGTTAGAGATTCAATCCAAAATAGGAAGAGAGAGGAGGAAGGCTTGTTTTCTCTTCCTGTCCTCAGGTCTTTGGTGGGTACCTTCCATTGACCAAACCTACCTAGGAAGGCAGAAAGCAAAGGAGCCAGGAAAGTGTAGTTCTCTGGAATACAGAGCAGATCCTGGAAGGGCAGGGAATGCATAACCTTTAGTGGGATTTCAGAAAATTTATGCTGACAAGGAGATATACTCCCACAATCTACAATTCAGAATCTCTTTTGAGAATGCCTTCCTATTTTTATTGCCTCATAAACCCTTGCCTCTGAAAATTCATCTTAGGTATTTTCATTGCCACATCCCTTCTGAAGGGTTTCTATAATCAACGTAAGAAATAGTTTCAGACAACTGTAAGCTACCATGTACTCTGGAACCACATTTGCTATTATTAACCCAAGTGTCATGTGTTTATGGCACATTCTGGGGCAGTGTCTCTCAACCCTTCCCAATATGAGGACCCTTTAGAAATATGTAATTTTTATTAGAAAGCTAATACAAGTTTCAGGTAGAAAAATTAAAAAATACATAAGACTGCAAAATAAGAAACTTTTTTTTTTATTATTATACTTTAAGTTCTAGGGTACATGTGCATAACGTGCAGGTTTGTTACATATGTATACATGTGCCATGTTGGTGTGCTGCACCCATCAACTCGTCAGCACCCATCAACTCGTCATTTACATCAGGTATAACTCCCAATGCAATCCCTCCCCCCTCCCCTCACCTACCATAATAGGCCCCGGTGTGTGATGTTCCCCTTCCCGAATCCAAGTGATCTCATTATTCAGTTCCCACCTATAAGGGAGAACATGCAGTGTTTGGTTTTCTGTTCTTGTGATAGTTTACTGAGAATGATGGTTTCCAGCTGCATCCATGTTCCTAAAAAGGACACAAACTCATCCTTTTTTATGGCTGCATAGTATTCCATGGTGTATATGTGCCACATTTTCTTAATCCAGTCTGTCACTGATGGACATTTGGGTTGATTCCAAGTCTTTGCTATTGTGAATAGTGCCGCAAT
>NW_016804580.1:3803743-3819758 GCF_001698545.2 Rhinopithecus bieti | reverse complement strand
ACCCGTCCCCCATCCTCGTTGCTGGCTTGCCGTTAGATCTCAGACTGTTGTGCTAGCAATGAGGGAGGCTCCGTGGGCTGGCGTGGGACCCTCCCGGCCAGGTGTGGGATATAATCTCCTGGTGTGCCCATTTGCTAAGACCCTTGGTAAAGCACAGTATTGGGGTGGGCGTTACCCGATTTTCCAGGTGTTGTGTGTCTCAGTTCCCCTGGCTAGGAAAAGGGATTCCCTTCCCCTTGCACTTCCCAGGTGAGGCGTTGCCTCGCCCTGCTTCAGCTCTGGCTGGTCGGACTGCAGCAGCTGACCAGCACCGATTGTCCAGCACTCCCTAGTGAGATGAACCCAGTATCTCAGTTGAAAATGCAGAAATCACCTGTCTTCTGTGTCACTTGCACTGGGAGCTGGAGACTGGAGCTGTTCCTATTCGGCCGTCTTGCTCCACCTCTCAAAAAAATAAACTTTTTCATCTCAAAAAGTTCAAATAATTCTTTTAACCATTGTAGTGTGTATTTCTCCATTCATTCCTTTTCCCTCTCTTATATATACATACATATATTTATATAGGTAAATATCTATAGCCATATACACATTTTCACACAGAATTTGATTGTTTTTAATTGCATACTAGTATACATATTCCTTAACAATCTGCTTAGATCATTAAAGAATAATAAACATTTCTTTTTATCACTAATTATTCATTCACAGAATTTTTCTGCTGTGTTTCCATATGACTGAATGTATTATATTTTAGTAATTCCTACTATTTGATGCTCAAGTGGTTTCCAATATTTACCAGGGTAAACATTGAGATTTAAAAAAAAAAAAAGAAAAAAAAAAAGAACTTCGGTCGGATGCAGTGGCTCACGCCTGTAATCCCAGCACTTTGGGAGGCCAAGGTGGGTGGATCACTAGGTCAGAAGATTGAGACCAGTCTGACCAACATGATGAAACGCCATCTCTACTAAAAATACAAAAGTTAGCTGGGCATGGTGGCGCCTGTCTGTAATCCCAGCTGCTCAGGAGTCTGAGGCAGGAGAATCACTTGAACCAGGGAGGAGGAGGTTCCAGTGAGCTGAGATCATGCCACTGCACTCCAGTCTGGTAACAGAGCAAGACTCCATCACAAACAACAACAATAACAACAAAAATTTTATAAATAAAATAGCATATATATCTACCTTTATTTCATTACAATAAATTTCTACATGTAAAATGTTTTAGTAAATATAAAAATTATAATTTAATTGTCAAATTATTCTTCATAATTGCAAATTGATAGTCCAACTAGCAATAAATATCTATTTGTTTACATCCACACCAACAGTAGATATGATCATTCATTTTATTCTTTTAAGATTTTTTTATGGTGTCAACATTATTAGAGAAGGGGAATAAAGGACTTCTTTTTTACTTAGAAAAAGAAGTTTTTTTCCCACCACAAGTCCAGATTATATTAATTGGAATTTTAGTGTCAATTATTTGTGAAAATAGAGCCACAAACATGAGTCCACATTTTATTTATAAGGAGTGGTCCTGCAGCACTATAATACCCAAATTAGAGATTGTAAGATAGCACAAACTTGCAGGTAAAAGTAAAGCATGCTAATGGAAAGCCTCAATCCTAAGAGCAGGGAGAATGGGTTTCCACTTCATTGGTTCCTCCACATGTAAAATTACTGCATGCTTAGGAAGGTTTTCAGTCTGTGAATAACTCAAGATTTTCCACAGCAATAGTTGAGAAAATAAGATTTGCCCAGCTGCTATGATCCATCAGTGATATAAGGACACATTAGGAAAACAGTTTTTGCTGAGTTTCTGTAATGGTTAGGGCTTTTTCAGTAGCAAATAACAAAAGGAGAATTCTAATGGTGCAGAAAAAGTGCGATTGAGAGTTTAAACAGAGCAGGTACGTTTCTGTTTCTTCCCCTTTCTTTAGCTCTGTGTCCCCCTGTGTGCTAGCTTTTTTGTCAAACAATCTCTCTCCCTTTGTAGGGAAAGATGGCCTCCAACAGCCCCAAGCCTAGTCTATGTTTCTACAACTTGTAATCAAAAAGAAAGAGAAATACCTCTCTTCCTCTGCATCAAATGTTTAAAGGAGCTTATTATTGGCCCTATTGAGGTCACCCATGGACGTGGTAAAAGAAAGTCACTGTGGCAGTCAACCCCACTGATATAGTTTAGATATTTGACCCTGTCCACATCTCATGTTGAATTGTAATCCCCAATGCTGGAGGTGGGGACTGGTAGGAGCTGTTTGGGTCATGGGGGCAGATCTGTCATGGCTGGATGCTGTCTTCATGATAGTGAGTCAGTTATCATGATACCTGGTCATTTAAAATGTTGGCACCTCCCCTCTTGCCTCTGCTTTCATCATGCGACAGCTCCCACTTTGCATTCCACCATACTTAAATGCTTCTTGAGGCCTCATCAGAAGCTGAGCAGATGCCTGGTGCCATGCTTCCTGTACAGCCTGCAGAACTGTGAGCCAATTAAACCTATTTCTTTTATAAATTACCAGTCTCAGGTATTTCTTTATAGCAATGAAAGAATGACCTAATGTACCCACCAAGACCATTGCTACAGAAAAATCAGTATCATGCTGGTTATCAATTTCCTGCCACTATTCTTTCTAGCAGACCTCTCTGAAAACTGGTCAGGGTAGAAAAGCATCGTTATACTTAACTGCTACCTTCTGGTGAGAAAAACCAGTAGGCACCAAAGCCAAGTATCAGAAATCAAGACATGAGGCCAACATTTCTATTTCAAAGGCTATTTACAGAAACATGGCTAAACACAGAGGGCCAATTAACTGGGTAACTAAGGAACTGAAGGTCCAGCTGGTGAGTAGCTCAAGAACACACAAGTGATCTTTTTGAATTGAGGAAGGAACAATTTCTTAGAAAGTGACAGAAATCTGCCTATATTATACAGAAAGGTCTAGTGGCCTTTCCATCGATACTTGCTTTGGTGAGGAACTGTAGACTAGTGTCCTCTTCAGTTGTAGCAATCTGTGTTTCATAATATCATTAGAAATAAGATGTTTTGGAGTTTCTTGAAGCTCAATGGTTATAAATTACAATGGATAATATTTAGCATAAGCAATAGGCTAATCTACTGAATATTCATCGATTAGAAGTAAAAACTATGAAAATACAATTTTACATACTTTGCATTTACTCATGTGCTCCCAGACTCTTAAAAATGAACCTCTTTCTCTGTTGTTTTACTGGCTTCCTTTGAAAAAACAGACATCCTCGTAGAGTCAGGATAAATTCTCAACTTTGTTTGCATGTTTAGATTTTTACTTAAGAGTTTCAATTTCTGTCGATGCCTAGAATTGATAAGGCCTTTTTACTTTCTCTCATTTTCCCATGTTTCTCTTCTGACTTCGCTGGTTGACCACAGAGAATCTGAGAAACGAAACTGGGCAACAGATATCATATTTTTGAGGTGGGGGCATGGCGGCTCACGCCTGTAATCCTGGCACTCGGGATTATGAGGTGGGTGGATCATGAGGTTAGGAGTTTGAGACCAGCCTGGCCAACATGGTGAAACCCCATCTCTACTAAAAATACAAAAAATTAGCTGGGCAGGGTGATGCATGCCTGTAATCCCAGCTACTAAGGAGGCTGAGGCAAGAGAACCGCTTGAACCTGGGAGGCGGAGGTTCCAATGAACTGAGGTCAACCATTGCACTTCAGCCAGGGCGACAGAGGAAGACTCTGTCCCTCCCTGCCCCCCACCAAAAAAAGGGTATCAGATTTTTGAAATCAGAATTTTGACTGTGAAATCTTGAAAAAGTTACTAAGGCTCTTCGAATCTCAGTTTCTTTGTTGTAAAATTGGGAAAATATACTTTCCTCATCAGGTAAAGGTGAGAATTAAAATTGATACCATAGAATGTTTTAATAAATGTAAATATAAGGCAGAACTTAATAAGAGCTGTTATTTACAGAGGACCATTTAATATAAGGACAAAAATCCCAATTGCATTTATTTAAAAAACAGGATTGGATAAACTGTAAGTTAATAACACTAGGTGTGGTGTGCTGATATGTAATCATTTAATTAGAAATCAGGATCTTAAAATTGGTTCATAATGATTGAAAAACTCATTGATACAATGAAAAGTATAAGTGCAGCAACTTGTTTAATTAAAGGTATCTGCATTTGGTACAGATTATTGCTTTAAATTAGTTAAAAATAGAGCATGCATGTTGATTTTACTGTAAGCTGATATACACTTAAAATCTCAAATTTGCTTTTCCTTTACTGAATTTTGGGTAGAAAATTATCTTCTTCACCATTATGCCTTACATCACATTTCTTTACTGTTTCTAGCTAAGCTGCTAAAGAAGATACATGTGGAATCTGCCCAGATTCTTTTACCTCCAGATGATCTTTTAAATAGCATTCAACATAATTGAGTTCAGGTGGCAGCTGTCAGCGAGATAAATCTTGAATGAGATTAAGATGAATGACAGCACAGCTTGCCAACATCCCATTGCCCCAGAAAGAAATGAGAAATTAATGGCATCAGCATTGGTGGTGTGACCAACAAAAATACAAATAAGACAAGGGAAGACAATGTTTAAACATGCCATGCATATTTCAGTGATCATAAATCTCTGGCTTCCTTTTTTACCTTTAATATTCCCATACTCCTGGGATCGATTGTGTAGAACCAGAACCGAACAGTACACATTCCGAGGCTTGCTGGGAAGGATTTGGAGGTAGTAATTCTGGCAATGGATCCTTCCTTGGAGCCAGATGAGTTGACGTACAGGAAGTGCTTACCACTACCTTGAAATAGATTAACACAATTTTTTTCAGTGCAATGATAATATCGCATGAGTTGGAAAGTATTGCAATCATTAACAGATATCTTTTTATCCTCATACATACACACAATCAAACAGACTCATTTTCATTTTGGGAGTCATATATCAATAACATTTCATTCTTCTGAGCCAAAAAAGTGTCACTATGATGTGATTCACAAAATTCCCTTGAGCCAGTGACTCATACAGTAATCAAATACTGGTTTTGAATATGAAGGTGTATTACTGTTCTCCTAAATTGCTCAAACCTGTCAGATTCCAGCAATAAAATACTTCATATGCTGTGCACACAGCAAGTACAGAGTAGGTACTGGGGACTGACTAGTATCGTATCTTATTTTCAGTTGCTCTGATTCCCACACCGGCCAGGGTAGTAGTGAATGGCTATGACTGCAAAGTGAAATGTGATTCTTAGGGTCATTACATTAGTTTTTTCTGAGTAATACACAACTTCTTTTCTTCTCAAATGCATTAGTATGTGAAAGATTTCTGCATTTAAACACAATTGCATTTTTTTCTGTTGCCATTGTCAGAAATTCATCATAGATACCATTCCCCTTTGTGGATAGGTAAAATATATATGTGTGTGTGTGTGTATTTTTTCCTTAAGTTATATATTTATTTGTAGTCTCATTCAAGACTATTGTTTTCTATATATATTACATATTAATATATATTTAATTATATATATGTAATATAAATATATTTATGTATAAGTATGTATAGAAATATATATAACATTATACATAATTATTATTATATTAATTATATAATTATTATATATTAATTATATATAATAAATATAAATATTAAAATTTAATATTTAATAATATATTAAATAAAATATAATGTATAATATATATGAATGAGACTACAAATAAATATTTAAGTAAGGAAAAAATACACTTTTTTATATTTATATTATTTACACATCTATTTTTATATTTATAATATATAATAAAATATATTAATTAAATATATTTATCTATTACTTATTTATCTACCACATATTAATATATATTAAAATATCTTCTACATTATATTTATATGTTACCTAGTGTATATATTTTTTCCTTCAGTAATATTTAATTTTATTTTCAAAATTGAGGCTATTAAAATAATTTATAATAAAAGTATTCTTGTATTTCCTGTGGTATTTTAGTATAGTTATTCAGATACATGTTTTTAAAGCATTATTTCTGAGTTAGTGGTCAAACAGGCTTCTCTTTTGAAGCTTTTCTTTTAAAAAACTTGTTGTCAGGTCAATTGAGTACTCTTCATATAATCAGCATATGTATTCGTTTACCTTTATCTCTCAGCATTTAATTCTTCAGTGCAAGGAATACTCATGTGCTGTACGCTTGAATACAGTTGAAACGGAATACAATTGAAAATTGAAGTGGCTAGAATATATTGCAAAGGAGAATTAGATGACCATTCTTTTGATTAATATTAGCATGGTATATGTTTCTCCATGCCTTTACTTTTAATGTGTATGTATATTAAATGTAGGTTTCTTACTGACAATATATAGTTGGGTCTTGTGTTTGTATCTATTTTGACAAGCAGGTGAATTTAGATGATTGGCACTTTAATTATTCATATAGTTGGAGTAATATTTATACATCTACCATATTTTTCTCCATTTTGTATTCAATACTCTTATATTCTGAATCTTTGTTTCTTTTTTTTCCCCCCTTCTGTTTTTTCTGTCTTCTCTGGCTTTAATTGAATATTTCACGATTCTGTTTTCATCCTCTCTTAACATATCAATTTTACATCTTCTGTTTTCCATTATTTTCTAGGGATTGACTTTGAATTTGCAATATACATTATAACTACCAAACCAAATCCTCTGTCAAATATCATCATACCATTTTATAAGCAACTTACATAACAACATAACTAACCCATTTCATGGGTAGTACAAGTACTGTAAGATAGTATTTTCAATTATTCCCTCTCACTTCTTATAACATAGTTGGGTATTTCTATTCCCCTAGGTTGGTTAGGTTCCAGGAAAATGTTTTTCTTGAAGGCAGGCCTTGTTAAGAACAGAACGCTCTAGCAATATTTCAAAGTGGCTACTTTTCCCCTTTTTCCTGCTGAAAACTGAGATTTTTCTTTCATCTTTGCTGTGAGAATGTGGGAGGGCCCCCGAAGGGAACATTGACCAAAGTGTGTGGGCTGCCAAGGACTGGGTCCCCATCACATTGTTTTCTCTCAAACTTGTCCACATTGAGGCTGCAGCATTCTGTCGGTTACAGTTAGGATTCCTACACCAGTACTTGTTCCCTGAAGAGTTCCCGTTCATAGGCTACTTGCCCAGGTAACGTGCGATACTCTGTGTCTGGCTGTCTGGCTGTCCAATGTTGGGGGTAGTGGTTTGCCTGTGACCTCAGTTCTCTAATTAATCTAAAAAGAATTGATTTTCAGTTGGTTCACCTTTCCTTCTATAATGATAGGAATGATGCCTTCCAAGCTCCTTACATGCTGGACTGGAAGATGCAAATAACTTGCATCTACTTTTTTTAAAAAAACCCTATTTGACTGAAAATATCTCTTTTCACTAACAGGCTGCCAAAATAAGAAAATTTCCATAAAATTTATTTTTCTAATTAATTAATTAATTAATTATTGAGACAGAGTCTTGCTCTGTTGCCAAGCTGGAGTGCAGTGGCACGATCTTTGTTCACTGCAACCTCTGCCTCCCGGGTTCAAGCGATTCTCCTGCCTCAGACTCCCAAGTAGATGGGACTACAGGTGTGTGCCACCAAGCCCAGCTAATTTTTGTATTTTTAGTAGAGATGGGGTTTCACCATGTTGGCCAGGATGGTCTTGATCTCCTGACCTTGTGATCCCCCGCCTCGGCTTCCCAAAGTGCTGGAATCACAGGCGTGAGCCACCACGCCCGGCCTAATTTTATTTCAGTAAGATAAGAGGGAACGTTGCCTGAGAATTATTGCAGCAAAATTTTCAACACAAAAGAGTACACATGAAAAGAACTTGAACTATTCCTGTAGCATCAGTAAACTGTTTTCTATCCGCGTTGTCCTTTGAAATATATTGTATGTACCACCAAATATTGGGTTAGGAAAACTGAACACAGTATTTAATTTAGCCAGAGGGAAAAAAAAAAAAAAAAGTTTTCTAAGTTTCACATTTTGTTCCCAAAATACTGCTTGTTTGTTTTCTTATTTGGAAAATCACAACAGAGGTGGCATGCAAAGCCAGAATACCTACACAGCACCTGTCAAACCTACTGCGAACAGTGGCTTAGTCACTAAAAACATGCTTTCTTTAAATCCATGGTATTTTTAATTAAATAAGAACATCTGGATTTCTCTACATTCTGTTGCTTTTTATACACTTGAGAATTTCTAACGCATTTAGACCGCACTTTATCAGACCAACTTTAAAACACTGTCTTCAGTAAGAAAAATATGGTATAATCCAACGAGCTATAGTAACTCTTTATGCACAGTAGGGCTTAATTGAAAGTATCAAATATATTCATCCTATACTGGATGTGAATAAATAGCCTTGACTTTGTCCCAAACAGTTAATAACTAACATGTTTGTATAAATTATTTTTATAGTTCAGTTCTCAAATACTATAACATATATAATGATAACTAATGTACTTCCATCTCAGAAGCAGATCCTATTTAATTCAGACTTTAAATATTTCTTTTTCCATTTTGTAGTGTCAACCCAATGTTGAAAGTCAAATATTTAGAGCAGTAGGAAAAGTAGTAATTAGGTTCATTGACACAAATTCAACCAATTTTGCAAAGTTAGGAATTGAATTCTGATTTAAAATCTTGGATTTATGTAAATTGATTCCTCCAATTGCATAAATACATTGAAATTTCACTAATTCAGATATTTCTTTTCAATACTTTTAGTCCAATACTTAATTATAAAAGGACAATTTTAAGTTTCTACAACAACCTGAATTAAGTCCAACCAAATGCTCCATTCTTTGTAATAAGTTACAGGCTCCTAAAGTAACTTAAGTCACAACATCTTTAGAGTTTCAGTAATTTACTAATAAAGAAAAGTACTTAAAAAACAAAATTGAGATATTTCTTCCAGCCTGGTACCTAACAATATTTCAAGTACTTGAAAAATATTCTAACAATATTGTAGGTACTTGGAAAATTATTGCACACGGGAAAACAATAACATATGTATTATTTCTTTCTTAAATAGCCACAGTTATTTTCGAATGGTGTGTGTGTCTTTTGGGCACTACACAAATTTCCAAATCTTGAAATTGGACTGAACATTACCTTCTTTTGTTATTCCAAATTTTCCCCAGTAAATGTCACTTTTGTGGCAGCAACTACTAAAACCAGTTTAGCAAAAGTATGACGTCATACAAAGAAATGTTATACAATCTAATGTTTGCATTTTAGGGTTATATCATGAAACACAATGTGAAGACAATTAATTCACTGGGAATGATCATCCACTATTTCACTGCAGGATATTTATTTTGGCACAGGATAATCAATGTCATGTAAGGCCCAATATCAAAGCTAATCATTCCAATGATTAATTAACGGACTTTGGGCTGAGTTATCAAAGTATATCCCCACTTAACATCTTCAAATTTGCATACTCAATTTTGCTCTTATAAAATTCCGCAGTTTAACACAAAAGTCAGAAAACTGATTCTTGTCCGAAATATTAATGCATGCCAAGGTATTCATTTTAAAATTTAAGAATGTAAAAATGTACCTGGAAATTTAGAAGACATCATTGCGAATTTAATCTTTGGCAATTTTAATTCTGAAACTCTAGCATATCTAAGTTTGACTTTATAAGTGGGAAAACTTTTGTGATTCCATATATATACATGCATATATATTGGAGAATCATAAAGGTGAAAAGTTGCTTAGCTTCTTCAAATTATTAATAGAAATACATGAATTATCCAGAAACTATGTACTGTATCTCAATGTTATAACACCTTACATTGAATTATACTTTCAGAAATAGACTCATTCTTTATCTAGTGAGCTCAGACCAGACCCACTTTCAAACATTTACAAACTTTCAGTTGCTTCATTGAGACCTACCTATTTAAATCTAGCAAAATCCTTGGGGAAGGTCAATGTAGCCTCTCGCACAAAGTTCAGAATTTATTAAAGCAGATAATAAAGTTTAAATGTCTGAACTGCCACAACATATTTAGAATTTAATAGTAAATCATTAAACCAACTCGCTTTATTTATATGACTCTATGAAAAGATCAACAACATTCACAGGACAGGTCTTTATAGAAGCAGAATTTTTGTTTATTTGTTTGATTTTGGACTATTTTACAGCTTACTACTTGCCATTTCAAAAGCTCCTTAACTCTCATGTAGTCAGATCAGCATGCATTAAATTAGTTTTATAAAATCGATTACACTTTAATTAAATACTACCAGGTGTTGTATTCTGGAATACTGTATTCATTAAATATATCTGAATTTTACCTCTCCCAAACTGACACCAAATATTTTCTGGACACTTTTCATTTAATACTTCACTTTTGCTTGTGTAAGTTTATGATTATAAATTCTCAAGATTCCTGGGGCACAGATTTTATATTTTGCTTCTTAATTGGCTACAATTAGTCAATGGATAGAGATTTCCAATTAATATTCAACTTTTACCTTAAAACCTCAAATTCAGCATCAAAGTGTAGTATCCTCAAATCACAATACTTAGTATCAGAGTGTCAAATATATATTAGCCAAATTCAGAATCAAATACCATGCTTCACGGACATTTTTTCACATTGACGTCAGCAGAGAGTAAAAAATTCTAATTTGTTTTTTAGATGTGATTAGCTACAATCTTGAGATTTTAAAACTGTTTTGTTGAGTCATTGTACTATAAGGTAATGAATTTTACATTTTTCTGTTAAAAAAAAAAAAAAGTTGGTACTTTTAAAGGAAAGCTAGCCAGGCTCGGTGGCTCACGCCTACAATCCCAGCACTTTGGGAGGCCCAGGAGGGCAGACAGCCTAGGGTCAGGGGTCTGAGACCAGCCTGACCAACATAGGAAAACCCCATCTCTACTGGAAATACAAAAAAAATAAAAAATTAGCCGGGCATGGTGGTGCATGCCTGTAATCCCAGCTACTTGGGAGGCTGAGGCAAGAGAATCGCTTGAACCTGGGAGGCAGGAGGTTGCAGTGAGCCGAGATTGTGCCATTGCACTTCAGCCTGGATGACAAGAGCAAAACTCCATCTCAATATAATAATAATAATAAAATTTAAAAAATAAAGGAAAGGTATGCTTTGACAGCTTCAGTGCCCTAAGAAGAATCATACTTATTGCACTAAGGAAAAATAATAAAAGATAACTTCTCACTTCTAGTGATCTGAATTCTCTCCCTACTTTAAATTAAGAGTCAATTTTAGACTTTTTTTCCCCTATTTTCCTGTTCATAAAATAAAGCTGGCTAATAGTTTTTAAAAATGCTGTGCATGATGCCTCTTTCAAAATAGCAAAAGCGCCATTCTTCAGAGTCAGATTTATTCAGCCTGCCTCTGCATCCTCTATAATTTCTGCCTGTCTCTCACTCTCAATAGAAGGGTGTCTAATGACTATCAGGTGAAATGCTCTCAATCTCTTTTGTGCTTTTATTTTCTTCCCCCAGATTTTCAACGTGCATCTGCAATTTTTTCTCACTCTGTCTCCCAGGCTGCAGTGCAGTGGCACAATCTCAGCTCACTGCAACCTCCGCCTCCCGGGTTCAAGTGATTCTCATGCCTCAGCCTCCCAAGTAGCTGGGACTACAGGTGCCTGCCACCACACCCAGCTAATTTTTTGTATTTTTAGTAGAGACAGGGTTTCACCATGTTGGCCAGGCTGGTCTCGAACTCCTGACCTCAGGTGATCCACCCACCTTGGCCTCACAAAGTGCTGGAATTACAGGCATGAGTCACTGCACCCGGCTAATATCTGCAATTTTTTAAGGCTGTGAATGTAAATATGGCCAGCGAGAGAACGAAGTTTCCTCAAAGTTGTCAGAATGGAAAATATAGATGCAGTGTTTCTGGAGGCGAATGAATTTTTCTCATAGCATTTGATAAAAATGTCTGCCGTTACATTATTTTGATTTGCTTTTTAAAGAGTGTTACGCCGGGCGCGGTGGCTCAAGCCTGTAATCCCAGCACTTTAGGAGATCGAGACCATCCTGACTAACACTGTGAAACCCCGTCTCTACTAAAAAATACAAAAAAAAAAAAACTAGCCGGGCGAGGTGGTGGGTGCCTGTAGTCCCAGCTACTCGGGAGGCTGAGGCAGGAGAATGGCGTAAACCCGGGAGGCGGAGCTTGCAGTGAGCTGAGATCCGGCCACTGCACTCCAGCCCGGGCGACAGAGCAAGACTCCGTCTCAAAAAAAAAATAAATAAATAAAGAGTGTTACAACGACTATTTCCTTTAAATATCATAAATTGTATTTTGTTCCAATAAGTTATGCTGTAGGCATTAATCTCTTTTGAGACTAATTATTGCCTCTTTAAATAAAAACACTTTTTACCAGAATGTCTTATTTTAATGCTATTAACTGTCATCAAAATCAATATTATAAACTCTCCCCTCCACCCTGCCCCCCACAGTATGCATTAATCTGATACGAAAATGAAGCTTCTGGTTGTGGCATGCCAACACAAGGTAGAGTCAGCTTATTTTGAAAGCTCCTAATATACTTAGCAGCAAGAATATCTCAGTCACAGGAAGATGAAATATAAGTGAGATCGGTTGCCATTTCCTATAAGTTACAGCTAGAGACAAGGGATTCTGAATCTCCACATCCTCATATTCAAAGAACCCTGAAAAACCTCTTTATGAGACATTTATTTCTCAAGATGCCTTTGGAAACATGAATTAGCTTAATAACATTTCTGTAACTTTATTTTCCAAACTGAGATTACAAGTAAAACTTGTTTCATGGTCATGCAGGAAGGCAAAACTAATAAAATAAATGATAGATGCTTTTATTTAGGTAAAATGATAAGTGGTCACTATTATAAAAGAGCTTTGACTTCATTTAAATTTCAGATCTATTTTACTTGGAGGAGTGTGGAAAGCAAGTAAGAACAGAAGAATAGTTATTTTCATTGAAACTGGGAAATATATTATCACATTATTTTAATGAATATGTAATGGGCAGAACTATAGGCAGGATTGTCCACTGGTTAAGTCTGAAGGCACTGGAGCTCTAGACTTTGATTTGCATCCTGCCTCTACCACTTATTAGGTATGTGACCTTGGGTAACCTACTTAAATTCTCTAGGACTCTGAAGCAATAAGAGATAATTATAGTACATACTTCAGCCTCATGGGGTTGTGGTAAAAATTAAATGATCTACTATATGTAAAGTACTTAGAACATAGTTGCAAATTAGTGCTACTCTCCTAGGAAATTTAGAGAATAGCTATAAAGATGATTCTATCAGTGGAAATAAGACAACTAATTGCAAGTTATTGATTGAATAACTACTATAGAGAAGGTAGCATGTCTTTCATTTGGATGTAGAATGATGTACAAGATAAGACTGGTAAAATATGAAACAAATCCAAAAGAATCTTACAACACAAGATAATAATATGTATTGTTTTAAAGGCAAGCTCTGAGTCAAACTGCCTGAGTTAAAAGGCAAATGCTGATACTTATAAGCTTTGTGACTTTGGGAAAATTTCTCAATCCCTACTATGTCTCATATTTATCATCTATCAAAAGAGGATAATAATAATAATTTACAGTTCATTCGGATTACTGGGATCATATAATATCAAATATTGATGTACATCATAAATGTTACATAGTTCAACAAATAAAAGATGGCTTACATTTGGTGGAGGAGGGAAAACTTCATAAAAGGTGTGTACTAATGGGGGACGACCACTGAAAGACAGGCCATCTTGCAGTCCTTACTTAAGAAGAAGCTTCCAAGGAAACTCAACTATCGTAAGGAAGACAAAGACAAGGATACCAGAGGAAATGTTACCTTCTGACACCTACTGCTATAACAAACAGTAAATACAATCTTAGTCCTAAGGCAGATAAACATAAAAATCTCACACTAATGGCCTTTAAATCTGTTTCTTTTACCCAGTATATAGTGTCTACTATCAGCCAAAAATTACAAATCATACCAAAACAATGATACTATGAAGTGTTGATATTAATAAAATCCAGAGTACTTTTGAGGTACAAGAACTCAGTTTGTAAAAGAGGAACATAAGATTTAGAATGAAAAATACAATTTGGAGGAGAATGCAGAGAGTCCTTGATGCTAAACTGAAAGGCAATGAAGAGCCTCTGATCATTTGGAGGACCAGGAGTCACCAATTATAAATATTAATCTTGCATCAATGTGAAGAGCGGCCTTGTACAGAAGAATACTTGCATTGTAAATGAGCGGTCTTGACATCTACAATAGCCCAGAAGTGAGTATGGATGACAGATGTGAAAATGCAAAGATATGAAAACATATAATCAGCTGAGAAAGAGAGCTGACAGAATTTGAAATTGAGAGAGAATTAATAGTGTTAACAATGATGATGACAATAACAGAAATAGTAGGGTCATGAGAAGAAGATGCTTTCTGCAAGGAAGGCAAGTTTACATTTGAATATGTGACTTGGAGATACGAACAATTACCTAGTGTGCAAATGATAGTATGGAACTCAAATGTGGAAATAAGTGATTGATTAGTGGTATTAAATACATATAATAGCAAGAATCAGGTTGTTACAATTTAAAAAATTGTAAAAGTCCTTGAAGAGAACTAGAATATATTCAAGAGGACAGAGACTGCATTTTGTAAAATATCTTTACACTATTTAGATCAATGACCAAGAATGAGTGACCAATGATTATTAGTTGCAGAAATAATATTTTGCAGAAGACAGATTGAAGGGCACCAGGGAAGGTGTGGATAGTGAGGGGAGGATACAAAGTACATGAGCAATGGTTTTATATATATATATTATATATATCACCAGTATTTTAAGTAGTATATTTATCAAAAAATCATTAGAAGAGTTAATCTAACTCAAGTTTATTTCATTTTTTCGGTTTTTTGGGTTAAGGTCAAAGAGAACTGTAATGCTTGAAGACAAAAAGTATGATATGGTGATAGAGTAACAGTTTAAGGACACTCAATGAAATAAATTCAAGGAAGTAAGATTTTGGGAAGATAGAAATGGTTAAGTTTAGTGGTTTATTATTTTACTGAGAAATAGAGTCTGTAAATAAATATATATTTAGGAGATTGTTTTTGGAGAAATTACAGTTTCTAGATGCTTATAAAATGATGAATTTATCTGAAAAGTTTTCAGATTACATATTCACAGTTTAATCATGCCCTCCAAGATTCCAAATGAATTGATTCATTCACATATTTTTCACTCAGTATCATCTCACGGCATTTTGGCATAAACAAAAAATGCAAGCAAGCAAGCATCATTTGGGTCCTGCTTGAAACAGTTGTTAAATATTCTTGGAAATATTTTAAATAAATGTAGACAAATATTCCAAAGAATATTTGATTGGGTATCTGATTCAGATGGTACATGTGGATGAATAGAAGGGGTTCATATTTTCAGACCAGCATTGCTTTTTGGCAGCAAAATGAAAGTTACTGTTTATTTGATGGGGTGAATATTTGAAGAAATATTGAGCAGCTATAGATAATCAGGGTTTGTTCTTGTTGTCTAATATCACTAAGGTAAAAAAACCTGTCTCAGAGAAAAATAAACAGGAAGGACCCTAACCTAAACACTTACTATGGTTTCATAGAGAAACACTTATATTCTAATTATAGTTAACAAGCAAACAATGGCTATCATTTATTCCTTTCCACAGAAAACTTTTAAGAAAACTAAATCTGCAAGAGGCATTCTGAGGCTTATCAGCCAACAAAGTCACCTAGATTTATTTTTTGATGGTATTGTATGTATGAAGTGGAATACTTGTATTTCTAAAAAGTGAACCAAGACAAGGAGAAAGTAGAAATGATACTGATATGTAGGAAGAAAACAGCAACTAGAGTAAGAAGAATAGAAAAAACATACTCACTTGTTTTGAGCCATTTGGTATAGACAAAATGCAATGACAAAGATGATATCAATTGCAGCATTTTTTTTTTTTTTTTTT
>NW_016804580.1:3773546-3801006 GCF_001698545.2 Rhinopithecus bieti | reverse complement strand
CCAAAATTGACAAATGGGATCTAATTAAACTAAAGAGCTTCTGCACAGCAAAAGAAACTACCATCAGAGTGAACAGGCAACCTACAGAATGGGAGAAAATTTTTGCAATCTACTCATCTGACAAAGGGCTAATATCCAGAACCTACAAAGAACTTAAACAAATTTACAAGAAAAAAACAAACAACCTCATCAAAAAGTGGGCAAAGGATATGAACAGACACTTCTCAAAAGATGACATTTACACAGCCAACAGACACATGAAAAAATGCTCATCATCACTCGCCGTCAGAGAAATGCAAATCAAAACCACAATGAGATACTATCTCACACCAGTTAGAATGGCAATCATTAAAAAGTCAGGAAACAACAGGTGCTGGAGAGGATGTGGAGAAATAGGAATACTTTTACATTGCTGGTGGTACTGTAAACTAGTTCAACCATTGTGGAAGACAGTGTGGCGATTCCTCAAGGATCTATAACTGGAAATACCATATGACCCAGCCATCCCATTACGGGGTATATACCCAAAGGATTATAAATCATGCTGCTATAAAGACACATGCACACGTATGTTTATTGCAGACGCTATTCACAATAGCAAAGACTTGAAACCAACCCAAATATCCATCAATGACAGACTAGATTAAGAAAATGTGGCACATGTACACCATGGAATACTATGCAGCCATAAAAAAGGATGAGTTCACATCCTTTGTAGGGAAGTGGATGCAGCTGCAAACCATCATTCTCAGCAAACTATCACAAGAACAGAAAACCATACAATGCATGTTCTCACTCATAGGTGGGAATTGAACAATGAGATCACTTAGACGCACGGTGGGGAACATCACACACTGGGACCTGTTGTGCGGTGGAGGGAGGGGTGGGGGATAGCATTAAGAGATATACCTAATGTAAATGATGAGTTAATGGGTGCAGCACACCAACATGGCACATGTATACATATGTAACAAACCTGCACATTGTACACATGTACCCTAGAACTTAAAGTATAATAAAAAAATTTTTAAAAAAGGACAGTGGTTACAAATACAGGCTTTTGCTTTAGATATACATGAGTTTCAGTGCTAAGTTCAATAAGTGCCTTCTGTGTAGCTGGGGCAAAGTTAGTAACCCTTTCAGCGCATCAATTTCCTCTTCTGTGAAAGACTCAAGGTTGTTGTGAGGATTAAATGAAAAAGCCTGTTCAGAGCCAAGTGCACGGTGATTGACACTCAGTGAATAGTAGCTACAAAGAGTCACATCAGTTTTGACAACAAGACATGTTCTATTTAGGTGGACATAACAATGATCTACCTTTAGTTATACGTTATTCCTTTAAAAAGAGGTAAACAATAGCAACTGTAAGAACCCCTCTTCATTTGTTTTCTGTGGAAATAGACCGTTTAATAGTCTTTTGTTCCAAACTAAATAAAAGTATTTACTTAATCATTGAACAAATATAATATTTAGAAAATATCAGAACCAGTTTTTTGTTGTTGTTTGTTTGAGAAGGCACCTTGCTCTGCTGCCCTGGCTAGAGTGCACTGGCGTGATAACAGCTCATTGCAGCTTCAACCTCCTCTGCTCAAGTAATCTTCTCACTTCAGCTTCCCCAGTAGCTGGCACTACAGATACACACCTGGCTACCTTAGTAAAAAAATTATAGCAACAGGGTCTCACGATGTCTCCCAGGTTAGTTGCAAACTCCTGGGCTCAAGTAGTCCTCCTGCCTCCTGCGATGGCCTCCCAAAGTGTTAGGATTACAGGTGTAAGCCTCTGTGCCCACGTAGAACCAAATTACTTTTAAAAGATGATACTAAAGATTTTTCAAAGTATATAATGAGTGTAGGAAATATTAGTAATATTAATAACTATTCATTTTATACTAATAGTTTGTCATTTTCCTTGATAAAATCTCCTTTCACCTCATGTTTATATGTTCTGGTGGCATAACAGAAGAAAAGTCAAAGGAAAAGGAAAAATAGGAGGCAACAATAGAAGAAAATGAGAAAAAAAACTAATATTCATAGTGTAGATAAATGCTATTATGCAAAACTTTACTAAGCTGAAGAAAAATGTTGACAATGCAAAAAATTAGAATATGTATATACATTTTTTAAGTAATGGTAAACATGAAGGGGATATTTCTATGGCAGCCAAAGAAAAGAGACAAAAAGAGAGAAAGCTTTTAAAATAACCCGAGATACATTCATACATCATTAAAAAGTGAGATCCTGCATTACATACACCAAACATTATAGGGATAATGCTCTCTAATTCATTGTAAAAGCAAAACATCTAAAGCAAATCAACCTTATGACTAGTGTTGCACTGGCAGTGCTGATGGTCATAATTGTCATAGTGGTTGTGAGTGATTCATGCATGGCAATTGCCACTAAAATTGAAACTAATTATGTAGTAAGTCAAAGTTTGTTCCATTTAGGAAGTTTCAGAACATGACTGTTGGTAAAACAACTAAACATTTTATTAAGAAAAGTATCTTTCTGCTGACAAAGATAATTGCATTTTAGTATTTATGAAAAAAAATGTTCACACCATTACCTGAAAATGCAGAGCCTGTAACAATTAATACAAAATTTGGAAATAGAGATCTGGATGATTTTGTATAATTAATTACGAAGGAAACATATGTCATTTATAG
Organism: Rhinopithecus bieti; assembly: GCF_001698545.2. NCBI lineage: Eukaryota > Metazoa > Chordata > Mammalia > Primates > Cercopithecidae > Rhinopithecus > Rhinopithecus bieti. The sequence continues at coordinate 3,798,341 of NW_016804580.1, read as the reverse complement.
AGATGTTATTGCACTATCATAAATACTATCTCACAGGTCAGTAGAGACTCTGTAATTTCAAAAAATAATAAAATATCAACTTTGACATTATATAAGAAAAAGAAAAACATATAAAAGATAAAGAAAATATAAAATTAAGAAAGTCATTGGTCTTCCTCTATGGAAATTATAAAACAGAAACGATAATATCTGCACAATAATTCAGAAGACAGTTCTTTATGGACATTGAAATTGCTGATACATTCAGATTGCCATGTTAATGTTGTTAAATTAAATTAGCAGGAGGCCATTAGCCTGAGGTTGTCTCTTTGAATTTCTGCAAAACAAGCTACAACCTAACTTAGTATGTACACAAACTAGAATAAAACTTAGGAGTATAACAAACAGCAGAGCTTCAGCCAGTCATAGGCAGGCAACTAATCACAACATTCCGAAACAAGGCAGATACCTAGCAGTATAGCCAATCAGGGGATTCCCTAAAGCACTTCTGTGTTTCGCTCATAAAAACTTGCTCAAAGTCAGGCAGAGCTCTCTGAACCTTTTCTGGTTCTGAGTGCTACCTGATTTATAAATCATATCTGCAAAAATAACTCTGCTAAATTTAATTTGTCTAAATTAACAGTTTGGTGTTAGAAGTGGGATGTGGAGGAAACCTCCCATGACCCTCAGAAGCGCCAAGTGACCAAGTAAAAGTACTCGCTGAGTCCATTATGTCCATTGCTCTCTTGCAACAAGTGAAGGTTGTGGGTGAGTTCTCTCTTAGATTTGAGCTCCTCAAATTTGTGGTTTGAGCTCCCTGATTTTATTTGAACAATTATTTGATATGACTGTGCCCAGGTTCATACTGAACCTCACAACAAAACTAGACTGGATCCAATAGGTAAGGTTACTACATAAAATTGTAGGTTCATCTGTATCCAAGGTATCTAGAACTCCCCCATCTAGAACACCAGCTGATTTCATATATAAGAACTATGGACCTAGAATCTGTGTTTCTCTACAGAATTGGGTGAACTTTACCAAAGGTAACTTAGAGTTACATTGGCTACAGTGAGAAAACTCTTTAGAAAAGGCATGATGCACGTCTTTGTATCTATGGGACTAAGAGGTCCTCCTTGTGTGTATTTTAAAACCCAAACTGAGAGATTTCAAACTAGAACCCTGTGCCCTGAGATTTCTGCCTTTACTGTAAACAGCCAGGCTATTGGAAGATGGGTGCAGCACACCAACATGGCACAAGTATACATATGTAACAAACCTGCACGTTATGCACATGTACCCTAGAACTTAAAGTATAATAAAATAAAAAAAAAAAAAAAAAAAAAAAGAAGCTGCCCATATTTTCACCAGTCATCTGATGAATGCACTCACATTGGCCTGGAATGTTTCCCTACTAGAAAAAGCACTTAAGGGCTGACTCCCAGGACAATAACCAACCAATCCCTTAGACACAAAAAAAAAAAAAAAAAACATATTTCTGTGGTGCGAGTTTCAAGTCAAGCCCCCCAAAGTCTATGGTTTTAATCTATCCAATTGATATTTGTATCTTTTCAGAAAACATTTGTCAGAATTAATTGTTTTTCTATTCAATCCTGCTTCACCCACTGGAATTACTCAGTCAACTAAAAAGCCTTACTTTTGTTTTAAGTACTTGCCGTGGCCATCTTGTCTTAACTAGGCTTTTAACTATGCCATTCTTTCTTGGTTTAGGCAGACTACAGTATTTAAGCCTAAAATTTAAGTTCTGTGACTTTAAGATATAAACATTTAACGTTGACTTCTGTAGGACCTCATAGGTATCATTTTAAAATGCAAGAATAGAGAAAATGATAATAATGAAGGAGGAGGAGGAGAAGAAGGGGAAGGAGAAGAGGAAGAACAAAGAAGAAGGAAGAGGAAGGGAGGGAGGGAGGAGATGAGGAGGAAGAAGAAGAGTGGTAGGAGGAAGAAGAGAAAGAGGAAGAAGAAGAGGAAGAGGAGGAGGAGGAGAAGATATTTGAAAATTGAGCAAATGAAAAAAAAGTTTTCCCACAAATATTAGTAGAATATTTAGTCATCTAGGAAAGCAATCTTGTTCCATGTATAAAAAATTTGACTCCAGATCTTTAAATTAGTGAGTTTCATATTATTGTACCTGAAACATGGTTTAAATTTTCAAATAAAAGCTATAAGAAAGGTTTGTGTCTGTCTATATATTTTTGTCTAATTGTCTGTATGTTATGTATGTGTGATATTTTTCTACCACCTTACAAGATTGTCAAAATCAAATTGTAAAAGAGCTCTGTTGGCTGGGCGCGGTGGCTCAAGCCTGTAATCCCAGCACTCTGGGAGGCCGAGACGGGCGGATCACGAGGTCAGGAGATCGAGACCATCCTGACTAACACGGTGAAACCCCGTCTCTACTAAAAAACTACAAAACTAGCCGGGCGAGGTGGCGGGCGCCTGTAGTCCCAGCTACTCGGGAGGCTGAGGCAGGAGAATGGCGTAAACCCGGGAGGCGGAGCTTGCAGTGAGCTGAGATCCGGCCACTGCACTCCAGTCCGGGCGACAGAGGGAGACTCCGCCTCAAAAAATAAATAAATAAATAAATAAATAAAGTGTGTGAGTTTGATTAAAGCAGGTACATCTCCAGATTTCTCAACACTATATATAATTCAGATGCACAACTTTTTCTGCCTAGGTTTATTAGTAAAACAAGCTTATGTTGTCTCTATATTACAAAATTTGTCAGCAAGGAAAATAACTTACGATGATGGCTAGTTGTTTAATATCTCATCTTCATAAGCAATCCAAGCATAATCATTAAAACAAGTGAATTAAATAGATGTAAGTAATCTAAAATTCCCAGGAGAATGGTGTCCTTCCTATACCAGCTGGTTTTAACGTTCTTTTATCATCAAGAAGAGAAAGTTGGCTGGGCGCGGTGGCTCACGCCTGTAATCCCAGCACTTTGGGAGGCCGAGGCGGGCAGATCACGAGGTCAGGAGATCGAGACCATCCTGGCTAACACGGTTAAACTCTGTCTCTACTAAAAAAATAAATAAATAAATTAGCCAGGCATGGTGGCGGACGCCTGTAGTGCCAGCTACTCGGGAGGCTGAGGCAGGAGAATGGCATGAACCCGGGAGGCAGAGCTTGCCGTAAGCCGAGATCACACCACTGCACTCCAGCCTGGGCAACAGAGCCAGACTCCGTTCCTGCCCCGGCGCCCACCACACCCCGGGAAAAAAAAAACAAAAAAAAGAGTAAGTTGAGGCTAAATCTGTACAAACAACCACTTAAAGTGACCTACTAAAAAAAAACTCTGTAAGGACAGACATAAAATGTTGCCTCTTCTATAGTTTCTCATTACAGAGACTAAAGGTAGTTTAAACTGTTAGTACACATGTTCTGTGTCATACCAAAAAAAGTGTATTATGAAAAAGCACGTTTCTAGAAATGATTCATAGATTTGCCAATCTACAGAAAGCTGGTGTGATATACCTCAGTTGCTTGCTTGCTTCCTAGTGTTCCCTGTAAATTAAAGTCACTAAGAGTTCATTATTTGAATTCATACATATAACTAAAATTACTAGAAATAATGAGAAAAACCATTCTAAATTCAAATATATAAAGATGACAAGCTATGTTTTTGGTAAGAAAAGCTATAAAGTATAAAGTTGTGTTTTGTTGTTAAATAAAATATATATATATTTCTTTGTCCTAAAGCATAAGAAATGGCTGTTTCAAAATGGGAAAAGAAACAGTATAAAACAAAACTGAATGGATGTAAGGGTGTTGTAGAAGGAATGAACAGATATTTTATGTGTGATCAAACTGTCCGCAATTAATAGGGAATCATTTTTAAGTCTCCAAAAAATTAAGGTTTTATATCAAAAGTATGCTGATACAAAACAAGAATTTGATCCTCTGTGTTAAAACAACAAGGTTTACTTGGAGTCTTGGTCTGCTTTTAGTAGAAAATTGTGAAAGGCTTTCCTTTTAGATAATTGACCTAGGAAACAAATATTCTGTGTTTTACCAAGATAATTTCCTACGCTTCATGCAGTCTGTAAAGGATCTTTCATTTCTTAAGAAAAGTGAGTTCTCTTTACTAAATGAACTAAGGTTTTTCTTTCCTATAACTATGTACCTTTCTGTATTTGTCTTTAAGTATTTTAATTATCACTCTAGCTAAATGAGTAAGCATTGTTTCACAGTGCCCCGTAATCCTATTTTAATCAAGTATTTAAAACCTCTTATTTTTCATGACTTCCCAAAATCAAAATCTAAATTAGGATCTTTTGACTTTGAACTAACTTAGGGAGTTTTCCTACAGGCCATAGAAATATCTCAAAAGAATTTTTTTCTTTCTTTCTCTTTATTTAAAGAGAGGTGTAAAACTAATTAGGCTTATCTAACATGTTAAATGGCATGGGAAACACTGTCAAATAATAAGTGATACTAAACCTTATTAATGCAATACTAAACACATATTAATAACATATCATATAATATAACAGGTTTCTGATAACTGTAAGATCCCACTATTTGACTAGATAGGAATTCCCAGAATTTTAATGTAGAAACTGATTGGCACTTAAATTGCTAACCCAACATCAAGTAGAAGAATTAATTTGAATGCCAAGGAAATACTGTTGTAGATTTTCGTGGTAAGTCAGCCAATACTGAAATTGTTAAGATACTGTGTTAATTTTGCAGTGCTATAAATGAGTACCTTAGGTTGGACAATTTATTAAAAAAAAAAAATTATTTGACTCATGGCTCTGCAGGCTGTATAAGCATGGCACCAGTATCTGCTTGGCTTCTGGTGAGAACTCAGGAAGCTTATAGTCATGACAGAAGGAAAAAGGGGACTTGCTGTATCACACAGTGAGAAAGGAAGCAAGAGAGTGAAGGGGGAGGTCCCAGATACATTTTACGAATGAGCTCTCATATGGACTCATTACCAGAGGTGGAGCACCATGCCGTTCATGAGGAATCCATCCTCATGACCCAAACAGCTCTCACTAGGTTCCGTCTCCAACACTGGGGATTACATTTTAACATGAGATTTGGAGGGGACAAACATACAAACCATATCATATGTGCAATTTAAGTGAACACAGTAAGACTGACCCAAGTCAAATTATCTATAACAACCTATTTAATAAACAGTGCTATACAACTGAAATGAAGAAACAAATGTGTTATTTAAAAGTAAGTAAATTCAGTGTTAATTGTACACCCATGGAGGACCCAGATGACTACTTGGTCCTTCCTGAGTCCTTAAATCTTCCATTATTTACAACTATGGACTCCACCAATCATTATGGAAATTTCAAAATGACTTAAATTATGAAAAAAAATCGGAGTGACTAGCCTAAAATTGCTAAAATGATTTGTAAGCATTTTTTGGTTTGTCAAACCCATAATTCTGGGAACACAATCAACTCTTTAGGTGTGACATTTCTACCAATAAATCATTTAAACTTTTACAAATGGATTTCACTCAATTGCCACCTATCCCATTGAAGGGATATCAATGTGTTCTTGTAGTTTGTATGTTTCCTGGTTAGACAGAAGCTTTCCTGTATGGGAAAGTCAACTAAGAGATCATTATAAATGTTTTTCTTTTATGGGGTATTCCTGTATTTCCAGTGATGGAGGCACTCATTTCAACGGGCAAATCATCAAAGAGTTAAATAAGATATTACAAACACAATGGCATTATGCAAAACTAACTGAATAGACTGGATTGCCTTGGGCAAATGTATTACTGCTGTCCTTGATGGAAATAAGATCCACTGCCCCTGGAAAACACCAATTATGAAATCTTATAAAATAGTCACTGGAAGGCCTTTACCCATAATAATAGAGCTACCTGTACCTCCCGTTCTTATAAATGACCAAATATTGCCAAGTTTTAATGTATCATGCCAGAGTATATGTTTACCATGTAAAAAAAAAAAAAAGAAAGCCCTTTGTGACCCACCAACTGATGATAACCACATTTTTCATGATCTAGGCCACAGAGAATGGGTCGATTGGAAATGACACTAGGGAAAGACTGCCCCTGAGCCCCACTGGAAGGAATGATACCAAGCTCTTTTAAGCAGTCATACTGCAGCAAAACTTTATAATCTTCAGTCTTGGCTTCACATCTCTCAACTCAAGAGGACTCCTCCAAGACTGCACATCTTTTGGAGACCTCAAGGCAAAACTGACCAAAGAGATTTCTCTTCAGAAGAAGATGACATCCTAGATGTGGCCAACTTTCCCAAAACAAGGATCAAAACTTCTCCCCGCTCTCATTATGAAAACTTTGTCTTTTTTATTTTTTCTCTGTGTTTCTTTTCTGTTTACAAATGGTAAGAAAATGCCAAAATCCAGATTTCACAGTTGATAACTTCTGTAGAAAACCTAACTGAATGTTGACTATGTCATGTTAAACCAATATCCCTACATGATCTTAGAGATCCTCCATTTCACACTAAAACAAAATTTACTGATATTCCAAATGTGACCATTTTCTCATATTGTAGATTTGGTTCTTCTATAGGGTTAGACTTTTAGATTCACATATTCATATTCCTTGTTTAAAGCTAACAGTAGGCAAAACATATAGTGAGGGTTTTGCAGTTAATTCTGCCAGAAATTAAGTAAGAGCAACAAAAGATAGTTTGACATTTTGTAGACAAATATATACCCTAATTGTTGATGGTCTCTGACCATGCAATGATTTGATAATAAAATCTTGGATAAATTTTACTAGTGCTTTCCTACTAGTGACCCTTAAATCACAAGACATCTTAAAGGGAACTGTCTGTTGTGGCCCTTGAAGATATATCTTTATTTGTAGAGAATTTAAAAATCAGCCATATGCATAGCAATTCCATGTCCCAAAAATGGAATTTTTTTTGACATGGCCAATCTGGGTTAGGGATTTTAATGGCACCACTCACTCCACAATCAATTGGAAACTGATCATTGATCTATACATTTCAATTTTCACTGTAAAATAAATAAGATTTTTCTAGCAGGTGTTAATAGCTGTAAATGAGCATCTTTGGGTAGAACACTCCTTTCCTGGCTGGGCATAAATATAATAAAGTTATGGTTAGAAATCAATCTCAAATATTAACTGATAGAGCTGACTATACTACAAACGCTATGGCTGCCCAGTACATTTCTTTAAGTTCTCTTGATAAGGTTGTTTTAGATAGCAAGATTGCTTTGAACTACCTGTTGGCTGAACAGTGGGGAGTATCTGCAATAGCTAACACCTCTTGCTGCACATGGATACATACATCTGGTATAGAAACTAATTTACAAGAATTCAACAACAAGCTATTTGGTTAAAACAAGCAGATTTCTCTTCTGGTTTATTTTTTGATTTATGTGATTTTAATTCATTTGATTTATAGGGCTCCTGCTATGGAGTAAACTTCAGTGTCTTGGTATTATCCTTCTGATAGTCATCATAGTAGTCTCCCTGGTACACTGTATTCTCTCAAGAGTCTTAAATGCTTGTGTGTAGCCATTCACTGTGTATCAAATGGTCTCACTTTGGTTAGAACCACAAAAGCACAAAGAGAACATAATCATTTAGCTGACTCGATGCTGTAGCTAGTGAATTCTATACTGAGACCAAAAATGTCCACTATGATGGTGAAAAACAGTAGCATCAATGCCCAAGGTTTGCATCAATCTCTCAAGATTGAGAGGCTGACCAGAAAAGGGAATTGTCAAAGTAAATAAGCAAGAGGCCATTGCCCTGAAGTCTTCTTTGTACTTTTGAGTTCCTAGATAACCAACTGCAACCTAACTTAGTACAGAAATAAATCAAAACTAAATTTAGGAGTATAACAGACAAATTTCAGCCAATGAGTGGCAGCCAACTCATCACACCATGCCCAAATGAGGCAGATGCCTAGCTATACTCAATCAGATAATGAATTATTCATTGTGCAAATAAACTCTGCTAAATATAATTTGTCTAACATTCTTCTTTTAATAATGTTTAATTATTAGGATATACTTTGTTAATATACATAATGTAATATAAAGATAATCGACTAGGCTAAATTGTTACAATTATACCCCTTTGCTTTTCATTGTTCTGTTTTTCCCCAAAGTACTTTTGGCTTAAAGTGAATTGGATGTCAAATAGACCATCTTTGCCACTTCTTGCTGCAAGTGTGTAAATTTATAAGTAAAAGACTACTCATCTTCAAAGTTATATAGGGACAGCTTTTTTCAATATTTCTCTAGTCAATTCCAGTGTTTTATTCACTCGGTAGACAAGAAAGCCTTCTTTACCTATGCAGTGTAGTATTAAACAGGGTTGTCCAATGAAAACAATGTGAGCCACATATGTAGTTTTAGCACATTTAGTAGCCACATTTTAAGAAGTAAAAAAGGTAAGTTTGTAGTAAATTATTTAATCTAATATATCCAAAATGTTATAATTTCAACATATACTCAATATACAACTTACTAGTACAATATTTTATATTCTTCGTTTGTTACCACATATTTGAAATCAAGTTTGTAATTTACACACAGAGCACATCTCAATTTTTGCTAGCCACATTTCAAGGGCTCAATAGTTCCATGTGACTAGCTGTTATCACATTGGACAGTGTAGGTTCAGAAGAAAGTGTTTTGAGTCAGAAAATTTGGTATTCCAATCTACCTGCTCAGTCATCCATGTGACATGGTAAAGCTTTTTAACCTTTCTAAAAACATATGTTTTACATCACAGTGTTTTAAAATATTAAATGAGACAACATACATAAATTCTTTTCTCAGTTTCTGACTCTCAGGAAACATTTAATAAATGTTAGTTCTCTTCCTATAAATCATTCTGAAATTTCTCATTGTGTTTGAAAAAAACTTTTTTGTTTATTCAGCACACATCACATATCCATCCATCCATCCACAACTCTTTGAAAACTAAAACACTAATGAAAGCATCTTTATTGCAGTAATTACATGTAACATCTTATTTAACTTACTCTTCTTCTCCCACCATCATCCAGAAACTCCTACTTTTCTTTTGTTTCCTATAGCACTTATCAACAACCAACAAACTATATAAATCTGTGATTGATAACGCTTCATATTGACTTTCTTTCCCCCTTTGCTACAATGTCAGCCACATGATGGCAGAGATTCTTCTCTGATTTATTTAACAGATATTTCAAGTACCTAGAAGAGTGCCTCAAAAAATGGACTTCAAGAAATATTTCTTGGATGAATGAATGATTGAAGAAACACTTTTTTCATCATGCCAATGTACATTATTTTACTTTTGTGTCACCCACCTGTGAAAACGCCTCCATTTATTCACATACGTTTTCAATGTGGTGATTGAAGCATCACAGGAATCGCAGATGTTTCACTTTAACACTCTCAGGATTTATTGTTATCATGACTATTCGTAGTAATTAACTCCTCTTGAGTATCCAAACACTAACCAGTATTAAACAGAAATTTGTTCTGAATTGGCATCACAATAAATTCCAATGTATTGTTTAAAAATCATATTAAATGAAAGAAGAATTTATGTATCACATTCTTTGTCATGTTTCAGTACAACTTAAAAACCTAGTGAAGAGATACTATTATTTCTCGTCTTCTATCTTATGTACAACTCCCTTGATATCTTCTAAATAATCAGTTCTAATTCCACACTAGGTTTCATATTGTTAGGTTTTTTCACTAGATTTGATCACATTCATATTTTGTGGGAACCATTTTTCTAAACATCTTTATTTTGAAAATTTTTACATTTATACCAAAGTAGAAATAATAGACTAATGAACTCCTACCTACCCAAAACCCAGCTTTAACCATCTTCAACACATGGTGGTATCATTTGGATATTGGTTCCTGCCTAAATCTCATGCTTAACTGAAATCCCCATTGCTGGAGTTGGGGCCTGGTGAGAGGTGACTGGATCATGGCGGAAGAACCCTCTCTCATGGCTCAGTGCTCTCTTTGTGAGTTCTCTGGAGATCTGGTCATTTAAAAGTGTGTGGCACCTCCTCTCCCCACCACTCTCTCTCTTGCTCCTGCTTTCACCATGCAATGTGCCTGCTCCCCCTTCACCATCTGCCATAATTGCAAGCTTCCTGAGGCCTTCCCAGAAGCCAAGCAGGTGTTGGCACTATTCTTCCTGTAAAGGCTGTAGAACCATGAGTCAACTAAATCTTTTTATCAATTACTCAGTCTCAGGTACTTCTTTATAGCAATGCAAGGATGGCCTAATACACATGGTCCATCTTGCTTTGTCTATATTTCCACCCACATTTTCAATACTACAGAATTATTTGAAAGCAAGTCTGGTACCAAATTGCACCATCTTTAAATACTTCAGTATATATTTTTATCAGATAATGACTTCTTTTTTATTAGTAGCATATTACAGTTAACGACACTTATAATATCTAACCAAGAGAAAATATATTTTATGTTAATATTTACTTAAATATATACACACATTTGCATTGGAATATATATGTATATATGGGAATATATATATATATGTGATATATATATCACCAATATTTATAATATCATGATAAAAATGCTTGCACTTGTATGGTACACTGGTGTCATTAGATAAGTATGATTGATGCTGACTTCCAAATCAATGCCTTCTACAGGTGCATCTGATAGTTTTCATCCTAAGTACATCAGAAGTTGAATGAGATTGGGCTCATATATCTGGATAATAAACCCAGCGACAGTTCTCTAAAGAGCAATGAGAAATATAATTTTTGTCCATTATGCTGAGTTCTATTTCTTCCAGGGATAACTGTTCTTTTCACATCCTCTACTTTCTCTTTCATGACATTAGTTGTCTTCAAATGTGTGGTGATTCTTGGTTGTTTATTTAAGCTCGTCAATGAAAGTCTTCGTTGCTTAGGACACAATAAAGAATTTCAATAGTCAAAATAAATAACCGTTTTCCCAACAGACTTCTTTGATTGGGAGGATGAATAGCAGGTGCTTTGGACGTAGGTTGAGCATGCAGGCAAGCACGCTTCCCTGTAGGGCAGGCATTCCATCCTTCACCACACACTAGAATCCCATGCGGAATTCTTAAAAATCTTCATGCCCAGTCTACAGCATAGACCAATTAAATCAGAATCTTTGTGGGTGGGACCCAGCTATTAGTACTTTCATTAAGTCCCTAGATGATTTGAATATGCAGCCACGGTTCAAAACCACTCCCTATTGTGATGATCCTGTGTAACCTCAACTATGACACTGACAAATTTTCAGGCTATAATTATCTCATGATTATCTTTCCCCAGGCAGATGTCCAGATTTCTTTAGACTGCCCTTCCCTGACTTAATCCTGAGAGGAAAAGCCATTTATGTGAGCAGTTGTGTTTGGAAGCAGTGATCATTGGTGGGAAACGTGAGAAGCGGGGCCAACTTCCCAATTCCTTCAAGTGGTCTGAGTGAGCTCCCCTGAAGAGTTCTTCACAACCTTTCTTAGCATTTTCATCAGTTTGCTAGCGCTGCCATAACAAAATGCCAGAGGCTTAGTGACGTAAATGATAGAAATTTATTTCCTCACAGTTCTGAAGGCTGGAAGTCCAAGATCAAGGTGCCCAGAGATTTGATTTCTCCTGAGGCCTCTTTCCTTGGCTTGCAATGACTGTCTTCTGTGTCCTTACCTGGCTTTTCTTCTGTACTTCCTGGTGTTTCTCCTTCATTTTATGAGGACAACCGTCCTATTGAATTAGGACTCTTATGACCCCATTTAACCTTAATTACCTATCTAAAAAGAGTATCTCCAAATAGTCACACTAGGATTAGCACTTCAACATATGAATTCTGGAGGAAGGCAGCACAATTCAGTCCTTGGATCTTAAGATATCCGTATATACGTGTAGCTTCTTTGGGAAGACCTATAGTGAACTATTTTTCCTTAACTTAGGATTTCTGATGTTCTTCCTCCATTCATTCTGATCCCATTTGCCTTTTTCCTATTTCTCCTCCTATTCCTATTCCTCTCCCTATTCCTCCTCCTCTGCCTCTTTCTCCTTCTCTTTTCCCCCCCAGCTCCTCCCCATCTTCTCCTTTTCTTGTAATGCTTCAAAAATGTCTTGTCCAACAGTTTAATCTTTAAAATATGTGTTACAATATAGGCATTATATGTTTCTGTACATGTGTGTGTATGTTTCTGTGCACGAGTGTGTGTGCAAGTATGCCTTTAAGTGTGTGTGTGTTTAAGTGCATGTGAGTAAGATCAAAGTGAGTCTAAGAATAATGGTCTGGGAATCATGTGAGTGAGGGCTGGCTTTTTTATATCCAACTCCATATCCCTGTTCAGCCTTCCCAAGCAAATGAATATAGGAGTCTCCCTCTACTCGATCAGAGACCAGGGTGATATAAATCTAGAATGAAATCGAGGTTTAGTGGCCCTGAATATGAAGGTTAAGGGGATTCAGGTAGAGCTATATATAAGGAAGGAACGCACTATAGTGATGTCCTGGAAAAGGGCTTGGATTAGGATCCATACACCAGGGTTTCCACTCTGGCTTTGTTACTCATTTTACAGGTTGAGAAAAATCATTTAATATCTGTGTTCCTCATCTCTGATATCAGAATGATAATGTCTGTCCTATCTGCCCATAGGAAGTACAGTTATCATCTGCGTTACCTGTAGGACACTATCAACCAAATATCAAATTGAGTTGTATTTATTGAATACTATATGTCTTAAATTGCTATTATACATGAGAGCGTTAGCTTGCTAAGATTATTTGGGGATATTTTTTGACCTTGAGTGGTTAGTATAGAAATGCATGATAGTAAGCATGTATGCTGTATCAGTCAGCATATTTGATTTCTTAGTTACTTACCAAACATTTAGTTAATTCATATTCTCAGTTCCCAACACAATGAATGGTATTTAGCAGGCACTCAGGAAATGCTTAATGCATTAAGTAATCCAAAATAGTTCACTGTCAATAAATATAGTAGGGGATAGTTCCAAGTAACCTACAAAAGTATTTATCAGGTGCAATTCAGACTTATTTAAATGCTAGAGGAGATGTCACAATAGCAAAACATGTGACACTTGTCTTACTGGAGTTGATAGTCTAATTGTGGAGATGGCCAATTATATCATTAAAGAGAGCATAAAGTTATGAAGGGAAAAAAAGAGACAGCAGCAGCTTTGTGCCTTACGCCTTCATGAATTCATGCTACATAAATGTCACTCTTGCCATTCAATCTTGTATACATTAAGTCTAAACACTATTCATGTGTAGACCAGAGAGTGGATTGATGTTTGTAGTTTCTCTCTCCAGCTTCGCCAATGTCTCCAAAAAGGCTCATAAATAGCCCTGTGATGGGCATTGAAAATGGCCCCCTTATGTATCTAATTCTTTGTCTTGATAACAATAAGTGCAAAACTCCATAAATACGATTTTAATTAACAACTATGTTGCGATGCGTAGAAACAGACCATAGGCTCATTGAATTTGTTGGCCTTCCCATAAAGAATTTTGTTTTTCCCAGAGGGTCAAAATTAATTAATGTCCTTACAATTTATTCAGCATCCCATTATCTCAGAGATGCCTAAACAGTCTCATTCAGCCGTATTAGTGTATCAAGAATGATATAATCAGGCTGCTTTGAAGACAGCACTCTGTAAAAATACTGTCTCAAGTAGTGATTAATAAGGAGGATAATAAAGTGTTCTGTCAGAATTATTGCTTTTTTTTAAAATCTGCGGACAACAGTGCTTGTATATAACATTACATAAACAACCAGATTCAAAACTTGCATGTGGTCTTTAATGAACATACACAAGCTCTAAAAGTTCAAAAAAGAAAATTAATACTCTTATTAATAGTCTTTAATGTTTCCATTAAAAGGTATCCATTGATCACTCGTGTTTTTCTTTTTGAACAACAGATGTAAACTTTCTCATATCTATTGACTATACTTTAATCTTGTCCTCAACTGAGCCTGCAGTTTTTTTACCTTTAGTCTTATTGTAGCAGAAGACATGCTCTGTAGTTTTCAAATACTGTCTTAGCATAAGGGAAGATTGTGGCAGACAATATCTAACGAACTCACAGGCATTTGTGTCCACGTGTTATTGTCTAGATCTAAGCAGAATAAATGAAAATTGGCTTGTTTCTCATATTTTCTCAAAAAATCCCATATATTCATCTTCGGGAATTACAGAAGTAAAAAAGTTCCATCTAAATGTCAATTCGTTGTTGTGATATTTATCATAATGGAGAAAATAATGTTTATAATTAGATTTTGTAAATTTTGATATATTCAAAAAGTAAAATACTATAAAACTATGCTGTGCAAGTAATTTCACTACATATAACCTTGTTTACACTATATTTTTAGAATTACAAAATCAACAAGAAACTATTTCTCTTTGAAAATGCATACATTAAGAAAGAATGGGAGTATGAACAAACATGAAGCTTATTGATGGCTTTATCATTACTCTGAGGTTACTAGAAAAGTTTTTTCTGCTTATTTATATTCTAAAAAATTTAGAAAAAGATTTCTTAGGTAATGTAATCTGAATAAATACGAAACACTGAAGAAAAAGTTAAATATTAAAGGGACAATGCGACACGTCTCCAGACCACTCAGTAGGACAAACCTTAACCATATTCACCACATTTTTCATAAGCGCACAAATGTGCTACCACCATGTATATTGGATTTTCTTTTCAGGTACAATTCCTGTTATTTGCTTCTTCTTTTTTTTTTTTTTTTTTTTTTTTTTTTTTTTTTTTTTTTTTTTTTTGAGACAGAGTCTTGCCAGAGTGCAATGGAGTAAACACGACACTGCAGCCTCAACCTCATGGGCTCAAGCCATCCTCCTGCCTCAGCCTCCCGAGCAGTGGGGACAATAGGCATGCCACCACACCTGGCTAATTTTTTATTTTTTGTAGAGATGGGGTTTCATCATGTTGCCCAGGCTGGTCTCAAACTGCTGGGCTCAAGCAATCCTCCTGCCTTGGCCTCCCAAAGGGCTGGGATCACAGGCACGAGCCACTGTCCCCGGCCTTGTTTCTTTTTATATTGAGTTTATTTCTTCCTCTTCTCTACTTTAACCCTGTCACCCATTCAAGTAATCTATGTTAATAAACAAGTATGTATCCTTTTATACTCTCCTCCATGGCTACAGCCATTCATAGAAATATCTATGCACAGATTTATACATATGCACAATAAGGGGGTACTAGTTGTCTGCTTTAGAAAAACTAGATCACACTATCTTAACATTTTGCATATTGCTTTACTCCTTCAATACTATCATTTGGAAATCCTTTCAAATCGACTATACATGACTAAATTCTTTTTAGTGTCTGCAT
The DNA here is from genome assembly GCF_001698545.2 of Rhinopithecus bieti. Classification (NCBI taxonomy): domain Eukaryota; kingdom Metazoa; phylum Chordata; class Mammalia; order Primates; family Cercopithecidae; genus Rhinopithecus; species Rhinopithecus bieti. Next base: position 3,782,979 of record NW_016804580.1, on the reverse strand, counting down.
AATATTGCATGTTGTAGATTTTACAAGTTACCTTGGCTTCCAGGCTGTTTCTCTGGGTTCTCAACAGGGGCAATTTCTAAAGACATTTGGCTTTATTATGATTAGAAAGAGGAGTGCTTCTGAAAACTAGTTGGTAGAGGCCTCAAGTGCTGCTAAACATCTTACAATTGCACAGGTCAAACCCCTAATTAATTAGACTGCCCCAAATGTCATTAGCAACTGGGTTAAGACACCTTCCAAACACAGGTTGATCTAGCTCTGGAACATTCTTTCCTTAGGTAACCACAGGTCACTTCCTCACAGCTCCTTCAGGTCTCTTGTTGAATGGCGTTTCTATGCAGGGTCTAATTTGATCAGCCTATTTACATGGCCATCCTCCCAACTCCAAGGCACACACCTATTTACTGTCTTTCACACTCCTATGTACTCTATTCCTTCCCTTTTCTCCCCTTAACTTCTAATAAGCCATCTAATTTATTTATTTATTATGTTTACCCATTATCTTTTTCCTCCTTCTGTAATGTAAGCTCTACTGTGACAGGGATTTATGCCTGTTTTATTCACTGATGCATCCACAGGACCTGGCCAAGTGCCTGGCATTTGACAAATAGCTAAGTGAATGAAGGAAGGAACACATAAATGATCATATAATAGGCATTCATTTATTTCCCATTATTTCTGCTAAAAGCAATGCTGATGTAAATATCCTCATATAAGTCATTATGTGTTGGCCTTTCTATGTGCAAGAGGCCAAAATGCTTTCTAAATTGGGTTTAGAAGCTGACTTCCAGGTTTTAAAAGTTGACTTCTATGTCAAAGAGGCCAAAATCCTTTCTAAATTGGGTTTGGGAGGTTATAAAATATTCTGCTGTAAATTACACACAGTTTACTCTCTGTTTTCTTGCAAGGATTTTCTTGTTTTTATTTGTTACATTTAAGTCTTTATCTAGATTGTATTGCTGCATATGATATAAAACTTGGATTTAATTTAAGTCTTTCCAGGTGGATAACCAGATATGCCAGCACCATCCTGTATCATCCACCTTTTTCCTACTATTTTAAATATCTACCTTTGTTATAAACCAAATCCTTATAATTACTGACCTTAGTTTCTTGATTCTCTATCCTGTTCAACTTATAATCTAGTATACATTAACTTCATGTTTTTAAGGGAAACAAAAACTTGTGAAAGAAAAGGGAGATACAATGTGACAAGTCAAAGGGAGTATATTCAATTTAAAGATTAATTCTACCAGACATATAAAGAAGAGCTGGTGACAATTCCACTATTCTAAAAATTCGAGGAGGAGGGACTAACTCATTCTATGAAGCCAGCATTACCCTGATACTAAAATCTGGCAAAGCCACAGTGAAAAAAGAAAACCACAGGCTAATATCCCTGATCAACACAGACATAAAAAATCCTCAACAAAATACTAGCAAACCAAATCCAGCATCATATCAAAAAGTTAATTCACCACAATCCAGTAGGGTTCATTCCTAAGATGCAAGGTTGGTTCGACATATGCAAATCAACACATGTGATTCACCATATAAAACGAATTAGAGAAAAATCTTTAAAACAAGAGTGAATGCCCATATTGTAATTAAATAGCATGATACATTCAATCAGTCTGAAACATATAAATAATAAAATTAATATGCTCTTTTCACTAGTCACATAATGGCTAGGGCAATCTTTTGAAAGTTACTTAAATTTCACATAATCTTATTCTTTTCTACTGTGCATATGTTTCAACTGTTTTGAAGAATATGGTATTGATTAGGGTTCTCCTAAGAAACAGAATCAATAGGATGTGTGTACATATAGAGATTTATTATAAGGAATTGGCTCATGAAGTTATGAAGGCTGCCAAGTCCAGTATTTGCAGCGTGGACTGTCAGGCTGGAAAACCATGAAAGCCCATGGTGCAGATGAAATCTGAAGACATTCTCTTGGGGATCCTTCTTGCTGCATAGGCTGGTGTTTTGTTTTGTTTTTCTATTCAGGCCTTCAGTTGATTGGAGGAGGCCACATTATGAAGGGCAATCCACTTGACTCAAAGCTCATCAATTTAAATGTTGATCTTATCAAAAACACCTCCAAATTGACAAATAAAATTAGCCATCACAAATATCTTAGTTTTTTTAATCCCTAATAAAAGCTAGATTTCTAAGATAAATTCTGAGTCAGTAGGACTTCTTTGTAAGAGTAAATAAGATTACAAGCTTACTCCTACTTTGAGTCTATTAACTGTAAAGCCATTAAAGATTGCATAATCTGAAATCACAGGGCAGAAAGCAAAACTTGTGAAGATTGTGCGATACTCACTCATTCCATCACCACTTAGCATTTTACACTTTGGCTCCTGTACTTCCAAATGATGGAAAGGAAATTGGTGGTCAGCCATTTCATTGTTATGACTGGCCATTGTCACAACAGGATAACTTTTAGCATTGCCAGTTGTGTATCTTTGCACATTGCAATCATTAATCTGAATGCCACCCACCTACCCTCCCCCAATTGGGGAATTTAATGGCACCCTTAGGGTAGAGTAAAATCTGTGAGTCTCTTAAAATATGAGTGGTGAGCTACTTTGTTGTAGCAGTGTCAGTTCTGGGTCTATTTAGTAATTCAGAGTTTGCAACAGAAGGGACTAGCCCTCTTTCCGTAAAACCCACTGAGCTCTGTCCCCACATACACATAAGAAATGCACACTGAAATTCACACAAATTGTTAAAGCAGGTTTCCAGATGAGTGGATTTCTTGGTCTAGGGATGGCTACTAGACATACCTGGCGTGTGATCAGAGTCTGGAATTAATGCTTCGGCAGGAATTCTGCTGCCAATGGCCCAGTCCAAGTCATCCTCAGAGTCTTGAGTAAGACTGCAGGCTGTGGTCCAATTTCCTGAACTTGTTTCAAAATTGCAGCTTCCTGTTGTGCTTGTATACTGTGCTGGGGAAGCAAAAATATTAATGGAAGTTTCTGGAAATGTCTATCACCTTTGCTGTTACCCTATATTTGGGATCATTTAAAATTAGCATCTGCATATTCTAATTCTTTATAAATATATTTACAGCATCAAGACATTTGTACTCATTGATAATATTTTAATTGAAGGATCTAGAAGCAGTGTATGAATGTTGTCACTTATCCATTAAGGAGTTATATGCATTGATGAATAATATTTATAGATGATAGTTAAAACTGTCTACACATGAACAATGAACATAACATTATGCTAATACAAGATTATTCAGGTCAAATAAATAAACAGCTTCAGTTGTCTGGATGTTTAATTCACTTCCTTCCTTTATTCTGATGTTTGAATAGCATAGCCTATCAGTGACACAAAGTCATTTACTAAAGAAAAGGCACTTTGGGAGAAGTAGTAAACTATATAGGACACAAATTATCTTGGACACCATACCAGTCACTGCAGCATCACATATCAGAGCTAGTCACTAAAAAAGAAAGAAATTCTCTTCTAAAAGTGTTGATTGATAACTCCTTTAAAATTAAATTATTCACAATGAGAAAAATTAATAGATAATAACTGTATCTATTTCTAGTCACCTGTGAAAAGTGCCATCATGATACCCTGATCTAGGCTTTCATTTTTCTTTCTCTTTTTTGTACATCAGTTATTACTTTTGAGTACCCACTGTAAAACCAGACTGTGTTGTACAGACAGAAAGAATGATAGGGTGATTTAATCGGTATGAATCAATTGAGGTCATCATTTACTTTTCCTTTCTTTTTAGAAAGAAAGTTTGTGTTATTTTTAAAATTTCTTCTCGTTCACAACTTTTCCTTAACATACAACCAATGTTAGCATATAGAAATGTAACCAGAAAAAAAGCCTTGCTGTAAAAATAGATACTAAATATACAGCAAGCAAAGCTTTAATATTTCCATACAAAACTTTCTGGATCCCTGAGATTATTTAAATAAAATATTAGCATTTTACTTCTCAAGCATTATTGCATCTTACCCCTACAAATTACAACCACTTGTATTCATGTACATTCCTTTCATTCATTCTATATGACTATATTATATATTGCTTCTTCTATGCTTATTTATGGGCTATGTGTGTCTTTTTTTGTGTTTGTCATGCCAGTGTTACATAATATAGAATAGGTTTTTATGATATGATATGGATAAAAAATGAGACATTCCGTTCTGCTGGTGTTTAGCCAACACATCTGTAAAAATTCAGAATCTTGCAATGGATATAAAAGATAGCCATTATGTGTTCTTTAGAATGATGTCACCTGCACATTCTTTACTAGTGTTCTGTGTAAGTGACTCCCTGATATACAGCCCTACAATATTTATTCTACATCCTTTTTTATTCTCTGTGATCATCCTTGCACCCTCTGTCCCGCCTTGCTTAATATATGACTTTATCTTTGACGCTAAAGATACTTATCCAATCAGGATAAATTCTCTTACATTTCATTCTCTCAATCTCAAACTATGTCACTTTTCTCTTTCCTAAGGCTAATCTCTGTTTATGATCTCAACTCCTCATCCAAACACTGCTATTGACATTCCACAGCTTCATTTTCTTCAAAGTTACACATCTTTCCATGTCCTTCAATTTCACATTCTCTTCTAATTCCTTTCTTCTATTTTGCAGTCATACAGCCAGGCTGCCCCTATTAATTTAAAAATAGTCACATATATTTGCTTGTTTACATTTCTCACTCTGTATTGGCCTTAGTCATCCCTTTCCATGGACTTTCACACGTTTACGCAGATGTCCCACCAATCAACAACCGCGATGGTTAATTTGAAATTATTTGAGGTTATTAATTAGAGATCTTTCCAAATTTCTGATGTGGGCATTTGGTGCTATAAATTTCCCTCTTAACACTGTCTTAGCTGTGCCCCAGAGATTCTGATATGTTGCATGCATGTTCTCATTAGTTTCAAAGAACTTCCTGATTTCTACCTTAATTTCATTAATTACCCAAAAGTCATTCAGAAGCAGATTGTTTAATTTCTGTGTAAATACATTGTATTGAGAGATCTTCTTGGCACTGATTTCCATTTTTATTGTGCTGTGATGGTTGGTATAATTTCATTTTTTTGGAATTTGCTGAGGATTATTTTTATGTACAACTGTGGTCAATTTTAAAGTATGTGCCATCTGGCAATAAGAATGTATATTCTGTGTTTTTGGGGTGGGGTGTTCTGTAGATGTCTATTAGGTTCATTGGTCAAGTGTTGAGTTCAGGTCCTGAATATCTTTGTTAATTTTCTGCCTCAATTATCTGTCCAATACTGTCAATGGGGTGTTGAAGTCTTCCACCATTACTGTTTGGGAGTCTAAGTCTCTTCATAGGTCTCTAGAAACTGGCTTTACGAATATGGGTACTCCTGTGCTGGGTGCATATATATTTAGGATAGTTAGGTCTTCTTGTTGAATTGAATCCTTTACCATATCTACTATCATTGTCTTTTTTGATCTTTATTGATTTAAAGTCTATTTTGTCTGAAATGAGGTTTGCAATCTCTGCTTTTTTCTGATTTCCATTTGCTTGGTAGATTTTTCTCCTTTCCTTTATTTTAAGGCTATGGGTGTCACTGAGTGTGAGATGGGTCTCTTGAAGACAGCCAACCACTTGGTTTTGCTTCTTTATTTAGCTTGCCACTCTGCGCCTTTTAATTGGGGCATTTTGCCCATTTACATTCAAGGTTAACATGATATGCATGGATTTAATACTGTCATCATGTCATTAGCTGGTTGTTATGTAGACTTGTTTGTCTGGTTGCTTATAGTGTCACTGGTCTGTGTACTAAGGTGTGTTTCTATAGTGGCTGGTGATGGTCTTCAGAAGCTCTTGTAAGGCAGGTTTGCTGATAATGAATCATCTCAGCATTTTCTTGTCTGAAAAGGATGTTATTTCTCCTTCATTTGTGAAGTTTAGTTTGCCTGTATGTGAAATTCTTGGTTGTAGCATTTTTTTTTGTTTTGTGTGTGTGTGTGTGTGTGTGTTTAGAATGTTGAATATAGGCCCCCAATTTCTTCTGGCGTGGAGGGCAAAAGATTCACTGCTGAAAGATTCACTGTTAGTCTGATGAGGTTCCCTTTGTAGGTGACCTGCTCTTTCTTTCTAGCTACCTTTAACATTTTTTCTTTCATTTTGACCTTGGGAAATGTGATTATTATGGCCAGGTGTGGTGACTCATACCTGTAATCCCAGCACTTTGGGAGGCCAAGGCAGGCAGATCACTTGAGATCAGGAGTTCGAGACCAGCCTAGCCAACATGGCAAACCCCCATCTCTACTAAAAATAGAAAAATTAGCTGGGTGTGGTGGTAGACACCTGTAATCCCAGCTACTAAGGAGGCTGAGGCAGGAGAATTGCTTGAACCTGGGAGGTGGAGGATGCAGTGAGCTGAGGCTGTGTCACTGCTCTCCAGCCTGGGCGACAGAGCAAGACTCTATTTCACCAAAAAAAAAAAAAAAAAAAAAAGGTGATGATTTTGTGTCTTGTGGATGATCTTCATGTGTAATATCTTGCAGGGGTTCTCTTCATTTCCTGAATTTGAATGTTGGCCTCTTTAGTGAGGTTGGCGAAGTTTTTACTAACAATATCCTGAAAGCAATTTTTCAAGTTGCTTGCTTTCTCTCTGTCTCTTTAAGGGATACCAGTTATTCATTGATTTGGCCTCTTAACATAATCACAGATAATTTTTTCATTCCTTTTTATTCTGTTTTCTTTATTTTTGTCTATGTTATTTCAGTAAGCCAGTCTTCGAGCTCTGTGATTTTTTCCTGAACTTGTTCTATTCTGGTGCTAATACTTGTGATTACATCATAAAATTCTTGTAGTGTGCTTTTCAGCTCCATTAGGTGAGTTAGGTTATTTTTTTATACTGCATATTCCATCTGTCAGTTCCTGCATAACTTAATTGTTATTCTTAGCTTCTTTGGATTGGGTTTCAATGTCCTCTGAATCTCAATAATATTTGTTTCTACCCATATTCTCAATTCTATGTGTGCCATTTCAGCCATCTCACCTGATTAAGAATGCTTGCTGGAGAACCAGTGCGGTCCTTTGGAGAACAGAAGACACTCTGGTCATTTGAGTTTCCAGAGTTCTTTCACTGATTCTTTTTTATTTCTGTGTGCAAATGTTCCTTTAACTTCAGTGTAGATTGAGTACAGTCATTAAAATTCTTTTCTGGATGTTTCCAGAGGACTGAGGCTTTGTTCAGGGTCCTCATTTGTAGCTGACTTCTTGCCTTTGGTTTGATGGAGGGTATGTTAGCAAAGCACTTTGGCGTTGAAGATTTGGGGTGTAATCCAGCCAGCATGTGCTGCTAAGTGCAGGGGTCAGTAGGTAGGCTCTTAATCATGTGGCTCCTCTGTATTTCCTCACAGATGCAGCTGTGCTCCCAATTAATGCTCTAAATGTGTGGGCTCCTCTTTCACCTGAGTGCTGAGCGCAGTTTACGGGCTTGAATTTGTCCCAGTTTTTACTGTTTCGTGGGTGACTATTAAATGCCCTACTTAGTACATCTTGTGGGGAAAATGGTGATTTCACACATTTTAGAGACTTCCATTGAAATTAATTCCTTACACTATTTTTAAAAATACACTTTTTTCGTGAATTGTTTTTTTTTTTGAGATGAGTCTCACTCTGTCGCCCAGGCTGGAGTGCAGTGGCACAATCTCGGCTCACCGCAACCTCTGCCTCCCAGGTTCAAGCAATTCTCTGCCTCAGCCTCCCGAGTGGCTGGGATTACAGGCATCCACCACCAGGTCCGGCTATTTTTTTAGTTTTTATTTTTAGTAGAGACAGGGGTTTCACCATGTTGGCCAGGTTGGTCTTGAACTCCTGACCTTGTGATTCACCCACATCGGCCTCCCAAAGTGCTGGGACTACAGGTGTGAGCCACCGCACCTGGCCAGTGAATTTAAAATAAGCTAGAAATAACACTAGAAAATGTTACTCAGTGCACTGTAAGTTTTATTTGAGAATGTACATACTATGAAAGAAATACATGATATTTTATAAAATTAATACTATAATTCTATGGTATTAGTAATAAAGTCTTAAGATGTGTTGACTGTTTTACTTTTAAAATACTTTCATTTAAAATTAAAATACAAAATGAACACTGAAGACATTATGGTAAGTGACATAAGCCAGTCACAGAAAAGAAAAATACTATGTGATTCCTCTTATATGAGGTACCTAGAAGAGAAATGAAAGATCTTTTATAGAGATAGAAAGGAGAAAGGTAGTTACCATGGTCTAGGGGAAGGGGTAAATGGAGTGTTATTCTTTAATTAGTACAGTTTTAGTTTTTTTGGATAAAAATAGTTCTAGAGATGGATGGTGGCAGTGGTTGCACAACAATACAAATATACCTAATGCCATTAAATTATACATTTAAATGGTAAATCTTTTATTACGTATTTTTTACCACAGCTTTTAAACTTTAAAATATATTAAAATTTTAAATAGAAAATGAGCCCACTGGAAGCATCAGTGTAAGATCCTAAGAAATAAAATTAAATTGAGCTATAAAATAAAATGTAAATACGCTTGTGTGCTAGTTTGTCTCCAAAAAGGTCACCCTACAACCTTCTCTACATTTGACGTGTGATGTTTTCCCATTGAAAGTCTAGTCTAGACTTTGTTATTTGCTTGGCCATTAGCAGGAATCAGGTATGGTATTATGGAACATCTGAGGCTAAATCAAAGTAACGGTTGCTATTTTTCCTGAGGGCCAGGGGACACTTTCTAGTAGTAGCCAGTCCTGTGTACAATGGCTTACCACCCTGTGGCTGCCATGTTATGTAAAGCCCAAGCCACATGGAGGACTCTGGAGGGTGAAACACCATCTCTAGTAAGACAGAAAGACCAAACAGTATCAAGAGAAGAAGTCATCCTGGATGTCATTATCCAGCTCCACCCTATCAGTTCGACTCAGGCCATCAGAGACAAACTGCCCAGAAGAGCCCTTCCTGAATTACTTACCCAAAAAATTGTGAGCAAAATGTAACAGTGGCCTAGACCACTAACTTCTGGGGTAGCTTGTCAGGCAGCAAATGGTAACTGCAACAGGTAGCTCGTATGGTATCAATATTCTCTAGCAAAGATAAGATATATGGAAAAAAGATCCTTTTTTTCCCCAATAAGATATATGGAAAAAACTTTGGGAGGCTGAGGCAGGTGGATCACGAGGTCAGGAGATCGAGACCATCCTGGCTAACATGGTGAAACCCCATCTCTACTAAAAATACAAAAAATTATCCAGGCATGGTGGTGGGCACCTGTAGTCCCAGCTACTTGGGAGGTTGAGGCAGGAGAATGGCATGAACCTGGGAGGTGGAGCTTGCAGTGAGCCGAGATCGCACCACTGCACTTCAGCCTGGGCGACAGAGCGAGACTCTGTCCAAAAAA
>NW_016804580.1:3767220-3773448 GCF_001698545.2 Rhinopithecus bieti | reverse complement strand
AAAAAAAAAAAAAAAAAGATATATGGAAAAAAAGATCCTTTGAATTTAAATATCTGCTCATATTTTAAAATTATATACTTAGTTTTTTATATAAGTTTTTAATCATTGCTTGAATTAAAGCTTGAATAAAAATCCAATGGGGCCCATCCAGTCCTCTTTCTCCAGTGCAATGTAACTGATAAAATTAATTGCTAAACTGGTATTTATTAAAAGTGCTGATTTTCAGCCACATATACAAAATCAACAATTTTTTGGAAAAAAATAATAGAAAAAACAAATGAAGACCAATAAAGAAAGGCAGATTGCTACTGCAGTTCCTAGAAACTTTAATTTTAACCCTACACACAGTGTGCCTAATTACAGAATAGGATTATTTTTTGGTAAAATGATTTTCTATAGACTTGTTGCAGTTCTCAGTATAGGAGTAAAGAATATGAAAGGGCTGTCATTTGTATTTGTATTTGATACTTGTATACAAATTTGGGGAAATATTTGGGCTATTCTAAATCTACTCTAGTGCATGAAAATAATACTTCTTCTCCATCATCAATGCCAATATCTAACTCTACTTATAAAGGAAAATCTCTGCTGAACTGGCTGCCATACAGCAGATAGATAAACTTACCACAGTGAGCTTCATCAGACCTATCAGAGCAGTCTGGCTTATAATCACAAACAAGGTGGGATGCAATGCACTTCTTGTCCCGACACAAAAAATCAGTGGTTACCGGACAAATCTCAGAGATTTCTCCCACTAGAGAAAAACAAACAAACAAAAAACAAAAGCAGTATTTAGTCAATATTTTCATTAGACTTGAAGACTCCTGTTAGGTATTTTATAGATTTCAACTAGTAAGCCGGTTAAGGATTTCAACGGTAGCCTAAGGTGGACTTCCCCAACTTCCTCTTTCTCAGTCTCACCTTCAATGGTTCAGCAAATTATACTGATTCTACTTCTGAAATACCTTTTATGCACTTTGATGGTGCTGAAAATCTCCTTGCCCGTGATTCTCATGGATGAGATGCTCAAGTTTGTGGCCCGTAACTACCTGGAACCTGGTAAAGGGTGTGTGCAGCCTGCCACCAAATCCTACTCACTGCCAGCATGCACCGATGGGATTTCCTGGTCATTTGTGTTGCTCATAATGCCTCTGGTGATCTGGGTCTATAGCACAGACACTAACTTTAGCGGTATGTTCCCATCTTGACTATTTTACATAAAGAAGATGTTCAACTTAACTAATTTTTTTGTTGTTCAAAGCAACTGCCTATTTCTGCTGAATTTTCACATGAACATACTGGCTCGTGGAGGTTTCATACTCTAGATTTTATTTTGCTTTCTCTGACTCCCATGGGGCAAGATTTTCCTTTTCATACACACAATTAAAGTGTCCATTGGCAAGTACAGAGAACTAACACTATCTTAGGCAAAAGCACGGAGTATTTAATACACATCCTTGTATAAAAAATAGTCAAGCCAGCAGAGACCGTCAGCAAATTAATTAGCAGCAGATTTTAGGAAATGAATGTGTGTGTTTTTTTCCTAAAACTAAATAGCATGTATTGTGTCTTTTGCCATGATGATCTGAATTTAATTTGCTATCAGTCTAATTTTTATTCATAAGCCAATTTTTCTGCACTGAGCAAAGTCCTGCTACCTCAGTTGGTGTTGTTTTGGTTTGCCATTTCCCTCTTCCACTTGGCCTCCCTTCACCTCACCCCCACCTACCCTCACCCTCCTAACCCCCAACCCCTGCCCCACTTGGCTCCCTCTGTAGGATTTGATGTTTCATTCTGTTGACATCAGTGTTAACGAGAGGTATGCCTGTATTTGCTTGTGCAGAAAACATCGTTCCAGATTCAGTTGACCAGGTTTATGTCCCTTCACCTGGTTTTTAAGGTTATTTAAACGTCTAATGCATTTTATTGTAACAAACATTGTGTTGCCAACATTGCCTATTTCACTGGCACGTCACAGCCTAATTTAGAAAGAAAAATCAAACATTTTAAATGGACGAAGAGAAAAGATAAAAAGATATTTTTTCTTTCGTAATTGAGATTGTATTGGTTGAGTACAGACATTTCAATTTGTACACAATTCTTAACACATGTACCAAAAATCTAAAAAGCTATATATTGTAACTCTCTTTTAAAGTTATTCCGGCTGAATAGCATGTACACTACATATTCACATTTTTGATCTTTCACAGCACAGTAACAAAGTTATTAGGAAAATAGAACTATCACAACCAGAGACTACAGAGTGCCTACAATTCTGGCAGGGAGAGCCAGGATCAAGGAGTAGTTTTCTTCAGGAAACAATTCTACTACAAAACAACATGGGAATAGAAGTACTTTAAAATGTTAACGACATTAGATACAGGATTGTGACTCCATACTGCCATTTCATATGCTTTGTATTATAGGATATGAAAACTAATTCCCCATCTATGGAATGTTAAGCTGACACTCAAGACAGTGAAAGCCTTCCATAATTCAATATCCCACACTATTCTCTGGTTGTAACAAAAAATAAACAACCAGCGAATGATTTCACCTCTTAAAAGAAAGCATTTACACTTTAAAAATAGGATGAGANACTTACATTTACAAAATAGCTGATAAAAATATTTCCCTGGATTATACCAGAAGGGAGACAGGGACCGCTGATAAGACATGGTACTTAGTATTAATCAGACTTGGCTTCTTTCTCTCCTGCTTCATCAGAGGCTGGACTCCGCAGTTCTCATTTCCCAGTTTTCTGCAGGTAACTTTTCTTTACTTTCTTGGTTACCCACTTCGGCCTGTTTTCCCTTTGCTGCCCTTTTCCCTTTTGTTTGTGCTTTTTCGTCTGAAGATGTATCCTTCGCTGCTGCCTTTTTCGGCTTCGCTTCCACTTTTGCAGGAGCAGGTTTACCTGACAACCGCGCTGATCTCCTGTTGGGCTCTTCCTTTAGTGGCCCCTTTAGCGGAGCTCACCTTCCTCTTGGGCATCCTGGCTCTGGAAGGGCGTGTGCGCGGTGCCTGACACTGCCGCTCCTCCTGCCCTCTGAGCTGCTGAGACCCCTGGTGGGGGATAGTGGGAGAACCGGATGGAACCGGATTGGGAGCCTGCCTTCTCCTCTGACCCCCAACTTTTTTCAGTACACGGAATCTTAATAACCCATGTAATAATCCAAACTACTTCTTAGTAAATGCAAAGTATTCTTAACAAAAATCCTAACTCTACAGGATTTGACTTCTTTGCATGGCCACACGCCTTTCCATAGTTGTACAGGTGGGGACTGAGGCTCATCATTACCTACCACATAAATCCAAACCCCTAATAAAGACATTAAAAATCCTTTGTTCTTGGTTCCAGCTCAGTTTTCCAGTCTCATTTTCTGTGCCTCTTAAGTACCTGCAATTGCTCTATATCCTATGACTGAAGGTTTCACAAATCTGTCCCTTGCTCTTCGTGTTTTCATGCATTCACAGGAGCTACTTCCTCTGTCTGCCCTGACTATTCCCTCCAGAGCCCCAGGTGCCCGCTCTCCAAACTTATCATTCAATGAAATGACTTCTCTTTCTCTACTTTTGTCTTGCCTTTCTCATTGCCATCTTTGCCCCAGGTGAGACACTACTGTTTCATGCCACCTAAGTACCCATTTATTCCTATATTACAATGAGTATCATCACATATAAGAGCTATTTACACATGGCTGGCTGTCCCCCCAGACTCCAAGCTCCTTAGAAGCAAAAGATTTTATTGTGTTCTCTTGGGCCTCACACAGAACCTGATACATAGTTGGCTCTTTACAAATCTTGGTTATCATAATTTCAGAAACAATGGTTTCTTCTAAAGGAGGCTTAGAAAAGTGAATTGACATAGAATTTTTAGAGCAATTCATATGTTTAAATATTATTTCATCAGATATGTAGTCAAATGATAATACTTCACAGATTCATAGTGACTTATATTAAAGGTTTACCATTTTTTTTTTTATCAACTTCAACAAATTAAATTCAGCAGTTCCTTTGTTACATAGTGATTATAGGTTCAGAGGTGATGTACCTGAAGTGGAGGAAATTTTCTGACAGGGAGTACTTCCACAAATAAAAAAAACACAACCCTACAGACTTGACTAAAAGTGCATATCCAGAGCCTTTGGATTATGCCCATAATACAATAGCTAAAACCTATATGACATCCAAAACCAATTTACCAGTAAAATTTAGTGTATACAAATATGAAGACTGAGGAGAGAACATCTAAGACAACAGCAAATGGTCCAATTATGGGCATTAACAAGACGACGACTTAAAGGTCATGTTTACTGAATAGTTTAGGAATTTTGCCACATAATTTTAATTAACACTAGTGAGAATTTACAGTTAACCCTAGGGCAGTATGGACATTTTTTCCATATGCAAGTCTATGCATTTGAAATTATTTTATTTTTCCATGCCATAGGATGTAAAGCCATATAATTACTCCACAGGGGAAATGTGCTTTGACTCACTCTAAATAATTGGTTCTTTGGTTTTTATTTTAAAAAATGGCTTAAATAGGCTACATCTCTAAATAAGGCTTTTCTTTGATAATATAGAATAGCAGAGCCATGAAGAGAAATGAAGTGATGCTTTGAATTGCAGTCAACTGAACAATGACTAGAATATCTATGAAATATTATGTGTCCAAAGAAAAAAAAATAAAAACAGCCTCACATATCTTTTTTAAGACAAGAATACCGTAAATTGAAAAGATCGATTATTATTATTATTATTATTATACTTTAAGTTCTAGGGTACATGTGCATAACATGCAGGTTTGTTACATACGTATACTTGTGCCATGTTGGTGTGCTGCACCCATGAAAAGATCGATTTTTTTAATGAAAGACTCTTTTGCATGTGTTTAGCCATTTTATATTTTTTATTCAGCCAAAATGGTAATGATAAAGGCAATAACTATTCACCTGGTTGTCAAATATATGAAATGAAAGATATCTCACATATTCTATATTTGATGATACAAGAATGGATAGAACATTGGTGCTCATAATAAAAGTTGAAAATAACCTGGCTAGCAGGTTATGGCATATGAAAAACTAGAATATTTACTTTGCTATAAAAAGACTGACAAATAGAGATCTAAAGATGTAACTAAAACATGAGAAACTGAAAGATCCTATGAAGGCCCTGGAAAATAATGCAGCCATAAGAAAACAAAATTTAATCCAGTAAGAACATGATATATATAGCACTAATCTACTATAGATTTAAACAAACAAATCTACTATAGATTTCACCAACCTGAAAGTGACACCAATTGGAAACTAGTTTCATTTTACTTTGAAACAAGACTTACAAATCCTCGACTCTACAAATTTCAATTTGGATTAAAATAATTTTGTACACAGAGCTCATTACACTGAACTAGATACAATCATTCTATAGCTAATATTTATGAAGAAACACTTGTTGTTTTATTACTTTCTTAAGCTGACGGCATTCAATATGCTCTGAGATTCCAGACGGCAAGTTTCACATGGGCATGTGTTTCTAAGCACCTTTGTTTTTCATATAACCACACGAAGAATATTAAACATAAAATGGGCATAATCTTTGCTTTTGAAGACCATGTTATTTAGTTGACAAATCCACATATTCAGCTTTAGAATCAACTGGAAAGAAACAATTGGAGTTTTTAAGGCTACTATGTATCTGTGGAAGACCTAGTGAAATTCCAAGTGCAAGAGAACTTTCCCAGGGAATACCATGAATCAGGAAATATATCTAAGAAAAGTCTTCAGCAAGTAAACATCTAGATGCATTGAAGGGATGAAAGGAGTTTAGACCACAACAAAGAATTTTAACTATCAAAGATTCAAAGATGTCCATGAGTGAGCAGGAGTTAAAAACACTGATCAGACTGACAAAGGTATGTTGTTCTGTGAAGTATTGAGAAACTAAGTCTTTTGGTTCTGAAAATGCAGATTGACATTTGATTTAATGTGATAAGTAAATGGAAACCTGAGTAGAACTAGATGTACCATATGACCCAGCCATCCCACTACTGGGTATATACCCAAAGGATTATAAATTAGTCTACTACAAAGACACATACACACGTATGTTTATTGCGGCACTATTCACAATAGCAAAGACTTGGAATCAACCCAAATGTCCATCTGTGACAGACTGGATTAAGAAAATGTGGCACATATACACCATGGAATACTTGCA
>NW_016804580.1:3742144-3764433 GCF_001698545.2 Rhinopithecus bieti | reverse complement strand
ATGAATTGATGGGTGCTGACGAGTTGATGGGTGCAGCACACCAACATGGCATAAGTATACATATGTAACAAACCTGCACATTATGCACATGTACCCTAGAACTTAAAGTATAATAAAAAAAAGAAAAAAAAAAGAAAATATATTTTATCATAATAAGAATTTAAATAGATAATGTAAAAAAAAACTCTCTCTTTACACGATGTCTTTAACATTTTGTTGCATTTTTCTTAAAATGTTTTGTAACTCGGTTATACACTTATAATCATAACATATACACAATGTTTTCTCTACTTCTTTATATTTATATCATATTTTGTCTGATTTTCAAAGTAATCACTAATATCTATACAATATAATGAAAACTGAATATACCCTTACTTTAGCTAACAATGCCATTATGACGTTATTATAGAGTTTTCACATTATTTTACATTTAATCAAAACCACATTTAGCTTCTTCATAATTGGAAGTATTTATGTAAGACAGACTCCTAAAATGCCATTATTGGGTATAAAAATGTATTGATGAATTTGTGTCTTTTAGGGCTTCTGATATCAATAAACTTAATTGCTTTTCAAAAAAGCTACACTGATCTATTATTTTTAAAAAATTAGTTTCAATAGCCTTAGGGGTGGAAATGGTTTTGGTTACATGATGAATTGTATCGTGATAAAGTCTGGGCTTTCAGTGCAACTGCAATACAAATAGAGTACATTATATGCATCAGGCAGTTTTTCATCCCTCAACCTACTCTCTCAGCCTCCCTCTTCCTGAGTTTCCAGTGTTTTTCATACCACTCTGTATGCCACTCCTTATATCCATAGCTTAGTTCCACTTATAAGTGAAAACATGCAGTATCTGGTTTTCCATTCCTGAGTTACTTCGCTTAAGACAGTGGCTTCCAGTTCCATCCAAGTTGCTGCAACAGACATTGTTTCATTATTTTGTATGCCTGAGTAGTATTTCATGGTGTATATATATCACATTTTCCTTATCCACTCATGGGTTGCTGAGCTCTTAGGCTCATTCTGTATCTTTACAATTGTGAACTGTGCTGTTGATAAACCTACACAATTTTATTTTAGATTCACAGGGTACATGGCACAAGTTTGTTAGATGGGTATATTGTGTGATGCTGAGGTTTGAGATACAAATAATCCTGTCACCTAGGTAGTGACCTTGTCACCAAAAGTTAGCATGTCAGTCCTTGCCCTCCTCCCTCCCTCCTCTCATCAGTAGTTCCCAGTGTTTATTGTTGCCATCTTTATGTCCATGAGCACCCAAGGTTTAGCTCTCGTGTCAAGTGAGAAGACGTGATATTTGGCTTTCTGTTCCTATGTTAATTAACTTAGGATAACGGCCTCCAGGTACATCCATGTTGCTGCAAAGGACATATCATTCCTCTTTATGGCTGTGTAGTATTCCATGGTGTATAATATGTACATTTTCTTTATCCAGTTCACTGTTGATGGGCACGTAGGTTGATTCCATGTCTTTGCTGTTGAGAATGGTGCTATGAAGAGCATATGCACGCATGCATCTATTTTTTAGTAGATTTATTTTCTTTTGAATATACATCAAGTAATGGGATTACTGAGTTGAATGGTAGTTCTAAATTCTTTAAGAAATCTCCAAATTGCTTTCCACAGTGGCTAACCAAATTTACATTTCCACCAGCAGTATATAAGCATTACTTTTTCTCTGCAACCTCACCAGCATCTGTTATTTTTTGGCTTTCTAATAGTAGCCATTCTGACTGATGTGAAATGGTATCTCATTGTGGTTTTAATTTGTATTTCTCTGATGACTGGTGAAGTGTAACATTTTTCATGTTCATTGGCCATACGTATGTCTTCTTTTGAGAAGTGTCTGTTCATGTCCTTTGCCCACTTTTTAATGTTTTTTTGTTGTTGTTGTTATCAACTTCAGTGGCTTATAGATTCTGAATATTAGACCTTTGTTGCATGCATAGTCTGTGAATGTTTTCTCTCATTCTGTAAGTTGTCTGTTAACTCTGTTGATAGTTTCCTTTGCTGTGCAGAAGCTCTTTAATTAGGTCCCATTTGTCAATTTTTATTTTTGTTGCAATTGCTTTTGAGGACTTAGACATAAATTTTTCCCAGGGTCAATGTCAAAATGGTGTTTCCTATGGTTTTTTTTTTTTTTTTTTTTTTTTCTAGGATTCTTGTAGTTTGAGGTCTTCCATTAAATCTTTAATCCATTTTGAGTTACTTTCTGTATATGGTAAAAGGTGTGTGACCTTATTTTTGGGTTCTGTTCCGTTGGTCTATGTGTCTATTTTTTGTACCAGTACCATGCTGTTTTGGTTAACGTAGCCTTATAATACAGTTTGAAGTCAGGTAATGTGATGACTCTAGCTTTGTTCTTTGTGCTTAGGATTATTCTGGCTATTTGGGCTCTTTTATGGTTCCATATGGATTTTAGGATAGTGTTTTCTAATTTTGTGAAAAATGATATTTGTTGTTTGATAGGAATAGCATTGAATCTCCTGAATTATTTGGGCAGTATGGCCATTTTAATGATACTGACTTTTCCAATCCATGAACATGGAATGTTTTTCCATTTTTTGTGTGTTATTTATAGTTCTTCTTGTAGATATCTTTCACCTCCTTGGTTAGATGTATTCCTAAGTTTGTTTTGTTTTTTGTAATTTTATTTTATTTTTTTTAGTCTGTGGCTGTTATAAATGGGATTGTGCTCTTTAACTCTCAACTTGAACCTTATTAGTATATATAAATGCTACTATTTTTTGAACATTGTTGTGGATCAGTTACAGGGTCCTTCTGGAAGAGTCTTTCGGACTTTCTAGGTATAGAATCCTATCATCAGCAAAGAGATAATTTGACCTCTTACCCTATTTGGATGCCTTTTCGTCCTTTCTCTTACCTCATTGCTCTGGCTAGGACTTCCAGAAACTTTTCTATAAAACTGTTTTTTGTTTGATTGTTTTTTTTTTAGCTTTTTAGTACATGAATTTTCCTCGTGATTTATCTGTTTTGACTTGTTGATAAATTATCTTTGGACAGTTTTTATGGTAGGCATCTCTCAAAAGTTTTGAATTATAAGCAAAAGTTAACCTCTAGTTAGACCTGGTAATTCTGGAGAGTAAACACTGATTGCTATTGAGCAGTGCAAATATGTTGACCAAGATAATGATCTGAACCCCAGTTCTTATAAAAGCTGTAATCTTTAATAAGTCATTTAATGTGATTTCTAAATGAGAATAATAATAATAATCACTCTCTCATACAAAGTACAGTGTGTTTATATCTAGTGATGCCAACAATTTAGAACCTTCCATTTATTCACGCCAGAAA
This sequence comes from Rhinopithecus bieti, assembly GCF_001698545.2. Lineage (NCBI taxonomy): Eukaryota > Metazoa > Chordata > Mammalia > Primates > Cercopithecidae > Rhinopithecus > Rhinopithecus bieti. The sequence continues at coordinate 3,761,094 of NW_016804580.1, read as the reverse complement.
CATGTACTGAGCAACTATCAGACACTATGGAAAATATGGAGATAGCTCTCACTTTTGAGGAATTTATGATCCAGTGATGAAAAGTTATTAGTAAAACAGTATATTTAGTGCTATAATTGAATATATTTATGAGTTGCTGTCAGAAGACAATAAAAGTAGCCCTAGCTTGTACTGGTGTGTTAATATAAATTGTTGATGACATTTCGAATTACCTACCATCCTAGCTGGTCATTTAACCAAGTAGAATAATAGGCCAGACACTCAATAGAAAGGGATCAATTCCTTTTTGAGTTTCCTCATTTGTAAAATTCCATTCTTCTCAGTTTCCTTATCAAGCAAGTTTGGCAACCCATCGCAAATAAATATGACTAGAAAATTCATACTTACGTGAAGGAAGAACAACATTTGAGAAAATAAAGGGGACATATATTTTGGGAAGATCATGCACTCAAATGTCTCTTCACAGATGAACTACTTATTTTACTTGGTTGTTCTCTTATTCTAGAAGGAATTATCAGAGGCAAGTTTGCAAATAAAAGGACATCTCAGTACTGCCAATGATTTGATATCACATGACCACTATTTTCAAATATCTAGAACATACACATAATAGAATATTTTCGATTCACCATGATAATTTAAGTCTATCTTGGCCGGGCACGGTGGCTCAAGCCTGTACCCGCCCTTTGGGGAGGCCGGGCGGGCGGATCACGATGGTCAGGAGATACGGCCATCCTGGCTTACCGGTGACCCCGTCTCTAATAAAAGTACAAAAATCTAAGCCTGGGCTGATCGCGGGCGCCTGTGTCCAGTCTCGGGAGGCTGACGGGCAGTCCGAGGATGGCGTGACCGGGAGGCGGGCTTGCAGTGTGGTGGGTGGTGCTGTCGGCACTGCACTCCCGCTTGGGGCAGAGCGAGACTCCTCTCAAAAAAAAAAAAAAAAAAAAAGTCTTCTTACGTTTAAAGATTGGTTAAGGTCAATGCCCATTATCAGCATTATAGCAAATTCTGAAACTGTAACCTATGTTCAGTGCAGCACTTCGTTTGATCGAAATTTATCAGAGGTGTTATCGAGTTACTGGCCATGTATTAGATGTACGAAAAGTTTGAAAATATTTTAAAATGTGGTTCACTGGCATCACAGGGCAAGGTGCATGCTGAAGGCGTATTCCTGAAGTTTGCTTTTCATTTTTAATAAAAAAGATGGCTTCATAAACTCCTATGTATACTTGTTTGAAGAGAAGTATATATACCAAACTATCTTTTCTGACATGAAACTCATTTTATCTTTAATATTTTGTGTATGGACATATTTTAAATGTCCAGTTTTTAAAATGAATTCTTCATATAATTTTAGAACAACTGATTGCTGAACCCTAGGCTATGCATACTTCAAAACACTGGTTTACAGTTTCAGACTGCTCCCCGCTCCCCAAAAAAAAGCCTGTTTAGAAGGCCTAGAAGAAGGAAGAAGAGATAACAAGAAATTAAAGCAACACAAGAACAAAACTCAGGACTGGTGTACCTGACAAGGACCACTATGATGTTACGCAAGAAGAAACATTTTCAGTGCTTTAGTGATTCAGAAGTCATCATTCACTCCGTGCCTCTTAGCAGTTTCTACTACTGCACTAAAAGAACCCTTGCTTAGATATCTAATGATGTCTTAATTATCATTTTAAAATAAATGTCAACCCCTTCCCATTCTGGATTTATTGCCGCTGCTGATACGCTGAAAACGCCTTCCGCTTTGAAACGTCAATTCCTTAAGCTCTTTGGTGTGATATTCCTGGTACTCTGTCAAAGTCTCAACCTTCCTTCTCCTCTCTTGGTTCCTTTTCCAGTCCAGACTTTTAAATTCTATGAAAACAAACTGTGACTCCCAACTTATTTTCCTTTGTAGTCCCACTTGATTTTAACTGCTATCTGGAGGCTGATGGCCTGATGTCTACAATTGCAACCTGTTCCTTTTGCTGAGATCTAAACACTTATTGTACATTTTCTGTGAGATTTCTCTACAACATATCAGATACACTAAACAGGATTAAAAATTCACACACTATCTTCTTTCTTTACCTCCTAATTTATTTATCATTCTCTACTCCTTGACTCACGAGCAATCTCAGGATGACCATCCATGTATGGTCCGGAGATGCACACCATCTTCTTTCATGCATTTGTCCCTCCTCAGCCACATGGTAGAGAAGGATGGTTATTTCAGGTCCTGTGGTCACGCTTCTATAGCACATGCTTGTTTCTGGGCTGTGGCTGCTCACACAGGCAATTTATCAGTTTGTTTTGCTACTAGGTGAGCTCATAAGGCTGAGTTCTAACCCATGGGATGTGAGTAGAAGTAATGTGCACACATCCAGGTGAGGCCATACAGACTTCTGCACACTGTTCCCCATATTCTGTACCTCTCCACGTGGATGGAAAAGTCATGATCAGTGGGATGGACTTTGAAGGCCACAGATTGAAGGCCTGGGTCCCTGAGTAAATACAACAGAAAAGCTGCCTCACCAATCTGTTTACACTACAACTACTGTAAAGGGAACAGGAGATAAACTTCCTGGATTATGATTTTTTTTTTTTTTTGGATCTATTTTGTTATAGCAGTAGCCTGATATGATAAGGATGTGATGATGATGATGGTGACACTAGCACTTATGGAGAATTTATTACATGCCTTATTCAATTTAAGCATGTTACATATTAACATATTAACTCATATAATTCTCCAAACAGCTTTGTGAAGCAGGTACTAGAATTCTTGTTATTTCGCTTACCTAATTTCAGGTAGTTACTTAATAGCCAAGCCAGAATTCATGCTTTGGCACCACAGTCTTCACCCTTAGCCAACAAAATCCACATGTTCTCTCATCCTACTCAAATATGGACTCCTATAACTCACATCTTTGGTGCTATTCCTTCCATGAAGAATTATCTGACCTGCCTCAGACCCATCTATCCATCTGGCTCTTCTGGGGCTCCAGATATCCTAATTATAGCACATGATATTGAAATGCTATACAACGGTGCATTTTCTATTTGATTTCTTTACTCTGTAACAGATAAACTAAACATGCCCATTCTGAAAGAAAATGAAGGATCCCTTAAAGGAAGAAACTGTATTATAATCATCACTATATACTCAATACTAGCACAAAACCCAGATATCTTTTGAGTGATCAAATCGTATTTTATGGAACTGTGTTTAAATTTGGTAAAAACTGCTTGGGCGGGCTTCACCACTGCAGTGAGAATAGGTGGCTATCTGAAACATTAAATACATTCTAAACATGCTATTAGTACTAGGCTAATTCCTACATTCAATGAATTTGAAATACTTTGGTTAAAATGATTCTTAGATTATTTTACAGTTAAAAATGGTTGCTAAAAAAGCTCTCAACCATTGAAAACCATTCAGAGGATAAAGAGCCTGTCTGATAATTACTGTCATTGCCCAAGATAATTTCTGAAATGTGATATATTTGGTGACTTTGATACTCTATATAAACACAGCTAATGAAGCAATTTACTGGTTGTTACATAGACAAGCAGGCCCATGGTACATGATGAAATGAGGCAGAAAGCAAAGGTAAACAAATCAGAATCGGGTCATAGAAATAAGGAGTATTGAAATAATAAATGCTCTTGTTGAGAAAGGTGAATTTAGTATGAGATATAAAATTGCAAGGAAAGAAAAGAAATCAGACCAGGAAACTGTAATCCTCATTAAAAAGAGGTCCTTCGTTAAGGGTACCTTTTCACATGCTGACTTTAACTCTAACTTTGAAGAAAAGCATGATTAATGAGATATGTTATGTGTTTAGTCCTAATTAATATTTTCTAATTGCTATATTGAGAGGAGGGTGCACACATTGCTCCTGGCTTATCTCCACTCTACTGAAGGTGAGATGTAAAATGAAATCTGTACAATAAAGCATCAATGTCATATATATCTGATAGGGAATGGCAAAAGGAGGCAGGTTCAACTGAGCATCTTACTTTTGTCTTGGGAGATGATTATTTCCTTTGTTCAGATAGCTTTTGCTTAGGATTTACATTGAAGCAATAATTCAAAACAATAATGTGCAGTAAGGATATGTGTTTAATTTGTTATATTGGTGATAAAGTTGATTTATTCTGATGGAGTTTGAAAATGTTAGGGCCAGAGAGTCCTTGGTAAGATTTCCCTTTTAATAAAAGCAGCCCCCAAATCATTTCCTTTCCAATAAAGAGCAGCCTGTAAAATTCAGCTGCAGACATAGAAAGGCAAACTACAAGCTTGCACAGGTGAATGCTGGCAACTGTGCCAATACAAAAGGGTTACTTGGGAGCCAGGCATGTTCAACATGGCAGCTCCAACTTTCCCTTTGTCAACCATGTGTACAGTAACGAACAGACAACATGGTGATGGCCAGGTAGAGACTCCGTCTGCATAATAAAAAGATTAGGGTGGGATGTCCAGCTTCTTCATGTGCTATGCAAATGTCACACCTGGTCCGACCAATCTCTTGGGCCCTGTGTAAATCAGACACTGACTCCTCAAGCTTATCTATGAAATCTGATGCATTTCAACACAAAACTAGAAGTCCCACTTGGGAGCCCCTCTCTCTCTGCAAGAGAGAGCGCTATTCTTTTTTCTGTTTCTTTTGCCTGTTAAACCTCCACCCTTAAACTCACTTCTTGTGTGTCTGCATCCACAATTTCTCTGGTGTGAGACAAAGAACCCCAGGTATTTGCCCCAATGATGCCACTTCATGACCAAGCAAGTCAACAATTTTTGTGTGTATTTATTTATTTATTTCCAACTAATATAGAGTAGCAGAATAGTCACTCAACTAAGAGCCAACAGGCCTTATTTCTATTTTCTCGTTTGTAAAATCCCCTGAGTAACTTTGAATAATATCGTTCAATTACTTTGGATCTTTAAAATTTTACAGAGTTTTGAATATTACCTTGAAGATACTTAGTTAATTCATTGACTATTCTCTTGTAGCCTTTAAAATATATAAATGCAAGTATAAAAATTTCTATAACAAGTAATATAAGAGTATCATTTTCAGCTATGCAATAATATATTCCTCTTATGAGGTAAAAAGTAAGATTAAAATTCTATTAATATTATTGAGCACTAAGAGGTTAAAACATATTCTTATAGTGCATTTCAAGGCCTAGGCATTCCCATCTCTGAATGTATGTTTCCACTGGAATGGAAAAATCAAGAATTATATAGAGCTAAGAGTTTAGTACCATAGATCCTATAAAATGAGATGTTGGAATACCTGGAAAAAATCAAAACATGATTGTTTTTCAGTAGAAAATATATATATTTTTAATTTGACAAAGAAGTTAGGTTAATGAGATGGAGAATTTGGAAGCATATGTTGAAATGTAGAGATATATTTCTGAAGGGTACATACCTCCAAGAAAGACTCACGAATGTTCTATGTTCATTGTGTAAGAACATGTCATATGAATAAAAAACATAACTAGAGTCTTGTAAAATAAGTGCTATTATGTGCAGCCTGGAATGGTGTCCAAAGTAAACACAAAATGAATGTGTATCCTGGTTCAAGATGACCACTCAGGCTATGGTTGTAAATCCACCTCTAACCTGTTCACATACAAATGCCTCAAATCCACAGTCATTGCTTAGCCACTCCACCAGCCTGGGGTAAGCACACCAGCAGGGCAATTCATCTGACAGAGTACAGAGCTGGGGAAGAGGCCTGCAAAGACCTCTGAAGTAGACGTGAACCACAGAAACCTGAGATCCTGGATCTGGAACAGGGAGCATGTCTCTGCATGGGTGTGTCCTCTTAGCTGGACATACCCCTTGCCAAGTGAGAAAGTGTGTAGCTCAGAGAGGGACAGAAAAGAGCCCTCAAATACTCATTATCCTGTATCTCAAGATGATATTACATGGCTAATTGACCTAAGGATAGACAACTGATCAAAGACAGAATGACAGGACAATTCCATTTGGGATTGAATGCTATACTAAGACATGTAGAGATGCCAGGTTTGGCAGGGACAGGCATCTAGTGGGCAGCTCATTGGAACAAATTTCCATACACACCTACTGCTGAGATCCTTGGACCTTACTCTCCCCAAGGATGGCTTCCACAATTGTTTCTTCACTTTTCTGACCCATCATTCCCCGATCTTTGGCAAAAATGCCCTTGATTTATTGAAGGTATGTGCACTAAAATGAATATTAACTATTAATTGCATCTATTATTGATCTTTTTAGGTCCCATTCTCAAAGTGAGGAGAGGAGCGGCATCAATAATCATCACTGATGTGTGTAATAAAAGAAAAACAATCCCACGTTAAAGGAAACATAACTTTCCCAAACATGAGGTTTTAGAATCGCTCTGATTTTGATAACATTAATGGGCTTTAATGAAGAAGAAGAGATTTTGAGAAGCTGAGCAATCAGATTGAGACCTTTTAATTAGCCTTTCTTGTCTATTATTGATGTAGACAGGTCACTGCAGAACACAGTTACATAATTTTCAATTTATGTGCAAATTTCAGGGTCAAACAATGAACAGGTTATGTTTTTCTGCATAAAATGAATACAAATAAGTCTAATCACAGCATAATATTGTCTTTTACCCTTTCCATTGAACTTGCTTATATTTAGGGGCTATACAACAATTTAATCTTTACTATACTTTTGACATAGTATTTTAATCACGCCTTCAGAATTCAATAGGTTTGCTGTGAACTGAGGATTATTATTGACACTGGGACTCAAGATTAATATTTTTACCTTATATTCTTTATTTTGTAATTGTTAACAAAGCTACAAAAAAGAAAATTTAAAGAAAGTTTAAAATGTTTTTAAATGAAATCTTAAAATCCCTCAGCAAAATCTGCCACAACTGTGTGACTGGGTTAAATTTAACAAATCTTTCTGAGCCTCATACTTCTCATGTGATAAACAGGGATATTGAACTTCCTATATGAAGTGGTACGTAAACATTTAATGAGCTAATGAATGCAAAATTTTCAGTACATGTTTGGCATTTAATAAACGTTGTATAACATTCATTTTTCTAGGTTTTTTTTTCCTCCTTGATTCTTAATTTCCTGCCCTGTTACACCCTTAGTTCTATAAAATGGGTTCTACTACGACTTTGCCAAGATAAAATAAAATATACAAAGTTGACAAAACAGTTCTTGATTTATATGAAATGTTGAAAGTTCTAATTTTTTTGTGTGTGTTTTCATCCTTGGCCAGCAGTCTTTTAAGAACAAAATGCTTCTTTGAGAAAACATAAATAATATTTTATATTATCATTTACTTTCTAAAGTTATAAAATAATATTAGTAGATGATATTAAAATCAATAACTTACAATGGGCTTATTCCCTGTAATGACACCAGGGAACAACATCAGTTGGTGAATGAAAAGGATGGCAGAAGACATTGTTCAAGAGACTGTGTTGAAATGTATGGTAGATTAAAAAGAAAAGCTATGCCTTAGAGCAAAGAATATTTTGTTACTAATGAGATTATAGCAAACAAAGACTTGACTACTTGATGAAGAGATTTTTAAAACTTGGACACTTCTATTCAAATCTCTTTGGATGTACATTGGGAATAGGATAAATTTATAAATGTTTCTATATTTATAACTGCATATGCATTTATATTTTCTTATTAGCTGTTCAATGACAAAGCAAAAGAGTGATCCTACTGTTCACATTCATCTCTTTACTCATTTAAAAAAAATGATTGCTTAAAACTTGACAAAAGCAGTAACAAAAAAATAACCTGACTAATCAATAGGCAAAGGACTTAAGTAGATATTTCTCCAAAGAATATACACAAATGTCCAATAAGCACATGAAACGATGTTCAACATCACTAATCATTAGGGAAATACAAATGAAAACCAAAATTAGATACCATCTTACACCTATGGGAATGACTACTATGAAAAACAAAACAAAACAAAACAGAAAATACGTGTGTTGGTGAAGATGTGGAGAAAATGGAACCCTCATGCACTTTTGGTGGGATTATAAAATGATAGAGCTGCTATAGAAAAGAATGTGGTGGTTCTTACAAAAATTACAAATAGAATTACCATATAATCAAACTGTTCCACTTCTGGTTTATATTCAAAAGAACTGAAAGCAGGGATTTGAACAGATATTTGTGCACTAACATCATAGCAGCGTTATTCACAATCGTCAAAAGGCAAAAACAACTCAAGTGTCCACTGACAGATAAACAAAATGTGGTATATGCATACAATAGAATATTATTCTGCCTAAAAAAAACAAGTTTTCATGGAAGTTTTGACACAGGCTACAACAGGGTAAGCTTTGAGTACATTATGCTAAATGAAATAAATAAGTCACAAATGGGCAAATACTATATGATTCCAGTCATGTGTGGCACCCACAGTAGAAAAATTCACAGAGACAGAAAGTAGAATGGTGGACATCAGGGGCTGGGGAAGGAAAAAACAATCAGTTATTATCAACAGGTACAGAATTTCAGTTTTGCAAGATGGAAATTCTGGAGATGGATGATGGTGATGGTTGAACAATGTGAATGTACTTAAGGTTACTGAACTGTATTCCTAACAATGATTAAGAAGGTAATTTTATGTTCTATTTATTTTACCACAATTTTTAAATACTTTTAAAAAATTACGTAGTTATTTGCTTGTTGTCTGTAGTATGTCAGGCACTGTTACAAGAGCAGGATATACGTCATAACCTCACTTTATCCTCAACTTAAATTTTGAGGATAAAGTGAGGTTATGAGTAAGCTTTCATATTTCTTATATATGAACAAGCTTTGGATGTCAAAAATGTTTAGCTTCGATTTCCATTGAATGTGGAATGTTGTCACTGGAATGGCAAATATTATTGTCTAGGATATTAAAATTGCATATTTAAAAATATATGTGAAGGGTATGAGATAAATTCATATTTATCAATGATTAAATTTAGAAGTCAGAAAATCATGATGAGAACAGAAACAAATGCAATAGGGAATGATAAAAAAATTAAAAAGATCAAAAAAACTACAAGTTTGTTTTTTGAAAAGATATACAAAATTGATAAGCCTTTAGCTAGACTTAGAAAGGCCAGATAACAACATAAATAAAATTATAAATGATATTACCACTGTTACCACAGAGATACAAAGGATCATATGATTCTACTATTAACAAATGTATTCTAACAACTTTGATAACCTAAAAGAAATAGATAAATTCCTAGTAACATACATTCTACCAAGACTGAGTCATGAAGAAAGAGAAAATCTGAACAGACCAATAATGAGTAAAGAGATTTAATCAGTCATCAAAAACTCTCAACAAAGAAAAGCCCAGGACTGGATTGCTTGACTGGTGAATTTTATCAAATTCTTCTTTTAAAAAAGATTGATGACAATTCTTCCCAAACTTTCACAAATAATTGAAGAGGAGGAAATACTTCCAAGTTCATTTATGAGACCTACATCACTCTGATATCAAAGTCAGATAAGAACACTACAAGAAAAAAAAATACAAATATTCCTGATAAATATCCATGCAAAATCCTCAGCAAAGCTCTAGCAAACAGAACTTAACAACACATTGAAAGGATCATATACCATGATCAAGTGAGATTTATTCATGAGATTCAAAGTTGATTCAACGTAGGTAAATCAAGAAATGTGGTATACCGCATTAACTGACAAAGGATAAAAATCATACAATCATTTCAATAGATGGAGAAAGAGCATTTGACAAATTTCAACATCTTATGATGAAACCTGTCAACAAATTTAGGTATAGAAGGAATGTAACTCAACATAATAAAAGCCATATGTGAAGTTCAATAGTGAAAAGAAAATATTTTTCCTCTAAGATCAGGAACAAAGCAAGAATGTCCACTCTTACCACTTTTATTTAAAACAGTACTGCAAGTCCTTGCCAGGGAAAATAGATAAGAAAAGGAAATAAAAGGCATTCAAATTTGAAAGAAAAAGTAAAGCTGTCTCTGTAGATGACATGATCTTATATATATAAAACCCTAAAGAATCCACAAAAAAACCTGTTAGAATTATTAAACAAATTTTGTAAAGTTGCAGGATATACAAAATCAACTTGCAAAATCAGTAGTGTTTCTTCATGATAAAATAAACTATATGAAAAGAAATTAGGAAAACAAACCCATCTATTAAAGAATCAAAACAGAAATTTAAGCAGAGGTGAAATATATGCTTACTGAAAAGTTAAAAAAAAAAATCCTGAGAGAAATAGGAAAAGGTGCAAATAACTGGGAAGAAATCCTATTTTCATGAATTGAAACATTGATATTGTTAAAATGTCTATACTACCCAAAGTGATCCACACATTTGATGCAATCCTCATCCAAATTCCAATGTCGTTTTCCACAGAAGAAAAAACAGTCCTAAAATTCATACCGAATTACAAAATACCCTGATTAGACAAAGCACACTCAAGTAAGAAAAATAAAGCCAAAGGCATCATGTTTCCTGATTTCAAAACATATTACAAAACCACAGTAATGAAAACAGTGTGGATACTGGCATTAAAACCAGATCCACAGACCAATGGAACATAATGAAGAGCCCAGAAATAAGCCCATACATGTAGGACTAACTAATTTTGGACAAGGGTGCCAAGAATACACAATGAAAAAAGAATAATCTCTTCAGCAAATGGTACTGGGAAAACTGAATACCAACATGCACAAGAATGCAATTGAACATTTATCTTACACACAAAAAAATCAACTCAAATGGATTAAGCGTAAACATAAGACCCAAATGGTAAAACTCCTAAAAAAAGTTAGGGGAAAAGTTCCTTGACATTGATCTTGGCAATAAATTTTTGGATGTCAAACCCTAATGTGAGGCAACAAAAACAAAAATAAACAAGTAAGACACATCAAACTGAAAAGCTTCTGCATAGTAAAGCAAGCAATCAACAAAATGAAAAGGCAACCTACATGACCCAAGAAAATACTAGGAGAAAATATTTGTGAATCATATATCTGATAAAGGATTAATATCAGAAATATATAAGTAGCTCACACAACAGAAAAAAATAATAATTAACTTGCAAAAATTGCCAAAGGCCCTGAATGGACATTTTCCCAAAAAAGACATAACAAATGGACAACAGGTATATGAAAACATGGACAATATCACTAATCATTAGAGAAATACAAATCAAAACCTCCATGAGCTATCTCCGCACACCTCTTGGGATGGCTATTATTTTGAAAAATAAAAGGGGGGAATGTGGAGAAAAGGAAACCATTGCACACTGTTGGTGAAAACATAAGTTGGTACAACCATACAGAAAACAGTAGAGAGTTTCCTTAAAAAATTAAAAATAAAACTATCATAATAAACGGACAATTCTACTTCTGGGTATATATCCCAAAGGAACTGAAATTAGTATCTCAAAGAGATTTATACCTGGTATCATAATTGCAGCATTATAACCAAGATATGGAAACAACCTAAATGTCCATGGATGGATGAATGCATAAAGAAAATGTGGCATACACACGCAGTGGAATATTATTCAACCTTGAAAAATGAAGGGAATCCCGCCATTTGGGACAACATGGGTGACTCTGGAAGGTATTACCTAAGTGAAATATGCCAGACACAGAAAGATAAATATGACATGATTTTAGTTATATGTGGATTCTTCTTTTAGATTCACAGAAGCATAGAGTGGTAATTGCCAGAGTCTGGTGGAAGGGTGAAATGTGGAGGTAATGTTGAAGGGGTACAAAGTTTCAGTTATGCAAGATAAATAAGTTCTGAGAATGCCCTATATTGTATAGTGCCTCTAGATAATAACACTATATTAAGTATTTAAAATTTGCTAAGAAAGTAGACCGTATGCTTACTGTTTTTACCACAAAAATTCGAATAAAGGGCATGGGAGGGAACTTACAGATTTGAGATATGTCTATGGCCTTGACAATAGTGACTTTTTTCATGAGTGTATACTCATCCCCAAACACACTGAGTTGTATACACTAAATACAGCTTTCTATATGGCAATCACACTTGAATAAAGTTTTTTGGAAAGAAAGAGAATAACAATTTTTTATTATGCAACACTGATTTTTGGCATGTAACTTACTTTTGGCATGTAACCCAGTTCAAACACCTGCAGGACAATGCAATAGCAAAACTCCAATCTCAGCAAACATCCCAATTCTATGTGGATTAGATTTCTTATTACTTACTTCCATAAAAGCAAAAATTAGAAACAAAATGAAATTCTTTCTTATTATAGGAATATTCATCCATGATTACATAAAGTAATTGATGAAATGAATGAGTCACAGCTCTGTGCTTAGCGAAGAATCTCCAACACATATCAGAAAGAAGCAAGTCACTAAATTGCATAAAATTTTATAGTGTAACTATCTATATGAAGGACAAAAAGTGGCAAAATTAAATAGCATTATTTAGGAATACAATCAGCTGTGCTAAAACTAAAAATAAAGTCAAGAAGATCATTATCATAAAAGACATGGCAATGACTTCCTCTACCAGAAGAGAAAAGTACGTAATTCGACAAGAACACATAAAAAATTTCCCAAAGACAGATAATATACTTAATTTGTGTGGAGTAACTAAGGGGAACATCTTATTTTATTATTAAGCTGAAACTGTACACTAAAAATATTCTTTTATGTGTATAATAAGGGCTCACATTACTGTATACACCTTATAATAATTTGAAGCTTTAAAAAGTATGGATTCCAGGACCTCTTACCTAGACAGAAAGATTTAATTGGTCTGCCCAGGCAGAAATAGTATTTTATGTTCCTTAAAAGATTTTTATATGGAGCCAAGTTTGAGAACCACAGTCACCGACGCATTTCACAATAGGAAATAAATATTATTTATTAAAAAAATAAAGAGGAGGGAGAGAAGAGTCAGAGAGAAATAAAGAAAACTGAAGGGAAAACAAAGTTTTACCTTTTCATAGAAATACATTTGTCATGGAGGGCTGTGGGTAACATTAGTATCAGAACCAATGAGAACAAGGGGAAAAAAATTTAAAAAGGAGTGTATTTCTGGAAATGAGTTTTCTGGGATCTTGTGAAGACTGGGAATACAGAATCTTTCAGATTATATAAACACTGAGGTTTTGGTGGTGTAGGGCCCCCAGCTAATCTCACAGAGGCTGTGTTCTTACAGAGTCTGTTTCAGATATTCCCTAGCAGTCTGTATCAGATATTCAGATACTGGAAAATTGTATCTAATTCCCAAAGAAAGCTGTATTCTACTCAGCTTCATTTCAATGTGCTTATAATATTTAATGCATACCAAGATAACTTTCAGTGACTCAACTTATGAAAATATATCTAGGAAAAAATAACTTATACTAAAGAAGATCTAGAAATACATTAACAAGAGTAAAACATTAGTGAGTGATTAATAAATTATTAATTTCAAAATACGTTCATTTTTTTGTTTTATTTTAAAATTAATTCAACTAACACATTTAGTCTTAGTATAGATTAAAAGAACATTTTAATATTTTGGACTATGCTTACATTTAAAGCAATTAATAAAATAAAAGCATCACCCAGTCAAAAGAATTCCTGTGATCCCGTGATAATCAGGATAATCACCTAATTCCACAGTTTAATTTCCACCAGAATGGGACAATTAAGGGAATTCTAATTAACCATTAAGAAATAAACAACTAAAATGAATACAGGATGTTCTCTTCGTGCAAAGCACAATAGACTTTTTGGTTGTTGTTTTCAATTATCTAGGCCAGGCATGGTGGCTCACATATGTAATCCTAGCACTTTGGGAGGCTGAGGCAGGTGAATCACTTGAGGTCAGGACTTCAAGACCAGTCTGGCCAACATGAAGAAACCCATACAAAAATTGGCTGGGCATGGTAGTACATGCCTGTAATCTCAGCTGCTCAGGAGGCTGAAGCAGGAGAATTAGTGAACTCAAGAGGCAGAGGTTGCAGTGAGCCAAGATCGTGCCACTGCACTCCAGCCTGTGCAACAGAGTGAAACTCCATCTGAAAAAAAATTTTTTTAATTAAAATAAAATTTTTTAATTAAATTTTTTTAACTATGTAGATTATGCAACAAGGGAAATAATATATACTAGCATTTTGTAAAGGGAAAAAACCTTGTTAGACAAAAAAAGTCAAAAAAGCCTTATGGTACATTATTTTGGTAGGGAACTTGGGAATAACGTATGGTTCAAGGACATTTACAAATGAGGGCTGTAGCACTATTGTGGGGTGAATTACATCTTCTCCCCCAAAATTCCTAAGTTGAAGTCCCAACCCCTGGTATCTCAAATGAAGTTATATTTGGAAATAAGGCCTTTAAAGAGATAATAAAGATTAAATGAGATAATATGGGTAAGCTATAATCTATGTTACTATATTTGGAGATAGCGCTGAAAGAAAGGTTTTTTTTTGTTTTTGTTTTTGTTTTTTTTGAGGCGGAGTCTCGCTCTGTTGCCCAGGCTGCAGGTGCAGTGGCACGATCTTGGCTCACGGCAAGCTCCACCTCCCAGGTTCACACCATTTTCCTGCCTCAGACTCCCGAGTAGCTGGGACCACAGGTGCCCACTGCCAAGCCCTGCTAATTTTTTTGTATTTTTAGTAGAGACGGGGTTTCACTGTGTTAGCCAGGATGGTCTTGATCTCCTGACCTCATGATCCACCCACCTCGGCCTCCCAAAGTGCTGGGATTACAGGCATGAGACACCGGGCCCAGTCAAGAAAGGTCCTTAAACTGAACTGAAGCCCTAAGGGTGGAGCAGTAATCCAGTGTGACTTCTGTCCTTAGAAAGCAGGAGACAGATGCCAGGCATGAAAATGTTAAATATCCCTAATCTGAAAATCCAAAATTGGTAATGCTTCAAAAATCAAAATGTTTTCAGCACGGAATATGATGTCAGTGAAAAATTCCACACCTGGTCTCATATGATGGGTCATATATATTACTTAAAATATTGTATAAAATTACCTTCAGGCTATGTGCATAGGTGTATATAAAACATAAGTGAATTTTGTGTTTGGATCTGGGCCCCATTCCTAAGATATCTCATGTATATGCAAATACTCCAAACTCTGAAAAAATAAAAAATTCAAAACACTTCTGGTCCCAAGGATTTCCAATAAGGAATACTCAATGGGTACATGCACAGAGGAAAGAACTTGTAATAACACAAGTAGAAGAAAATAATCTTCAAGCCATGGAGAGAGGCCTCAGAAGAAACCAATCCTGCTAACACTTTGATCCTGGACTTCCAGCCTCCAGAACTGAGAGAAAATTAACTTCCCCTGTTTAAGATTCCTAGTCTGTGGTATTTTATTATGACAGCCCAAGCAAACTAATATAGGCCCTAAAATGAAAAGATAGAAAATATAGAAACATATGAATAATATTTATTTAATTTTAGGGGACTTCTTAAGCTTAATGACAAAGGCAAAAGCAATAGAAGAAAATCTTGACTAAATTAAACAAATTGGGAAAAAAGTTTTCATCAAAACTACTAGAAACAACATGCAAAGACAATGAAAGTCAAGAAAAACATATTTACATTATATCTTATAAGAAAGGTTAATAGTTAACGAAGACAGACCACTTCTGAATGAATACAAGAAAGCAAGCAGCTCAATAGAAATTCTTGGCAAGAAAATAAATGGGTAATTCTCAAAAGAAGAAAAATAAATGTTTAATAATTCACACATGAATTTTAAAAAAGATTCAACCTCATTATTAATCACAGATGTAAATTAAAACAATCTACAATTTCATCTGCTTGATTAGGAAATTTTCTTTTAAAATTGAAATTTCTTTTTAAACAGTTTGGTGAGAATTTCAAGAAATTGACAAATTATTGCACCTAAATTAAAAAAGGAAAGGAACCTGATGGGAGTGGTGGGATTATAAGAAAGGTTTAAGTTTTTGAATTACAGAGACAGGGAAAGATATCCACAGACTCTGGAGAGGCCAAGCATGGTGGCTCAGGAATCACAGCACTTTGGGAGGCCAAAGCAGGTAGATTGCTTGAGCTCAGGAGTTTGAGACTAGCCCGGGCAAAATGGCAAAATCCTGTCTCTATTAAAAATACAAAAAATTAGCTGGACGTGCTGGCACATGCACCTGTGGTCACGGCTACTTGGGAGGCTGAGGTGGGAGGATTGTTGGAGCCTGTGAAATTTAGGCTGCAGTGAGCTGTGATTGTGCTATTATACTTCAGCCTGGGTGACAGAGTGAGACTACATCTCAAAAAAAATTTTTTTAAAGACTCTAGAGAATCAAACAACAAGCAACCTCAACAGAGAGTATGTGAAGAAACAGCCCTAAGAACACGGGGTTAGGTGAAACTTTACGTTTGATACAAATTCTTAATTGACAATATATATTAAAGTCATAATTTTACATATTTTTAAGCTCAGAAATTACCTTATAAAAAGCTGTTTATGACAAACTCACAGCCAATAGAATACTGAAACGGGAAAAGTTGAAAGCATTCCCTCTGAGAACCGGAACAAGACAAGGATGCCCACTCTCACCACTTCTATTCAACAGAGTACTGGAAGCCCTAGCTAGAGCAATCAGACAAGAGAAAGAAATAAAGGGCTTTAAATCGGTCAGGAGGAAGTCAAACTCTCACTGTTTGTTGATGATATGGTCATATACCTAGAAAACCCTAAAGACTCCTCCAAAAAGCTCCTAAAACTGATAAATGAATTCAGCAAAGTTTTAGGATACAAAATTAATATACACAATTCAGTAGCTCTGCTATATAACAACAGTGACAAAGCTGAGAATCAAATCAAGAACTCAACCACTTTTACAAGAGCTGCAAAAAAACAAAAAATTGGAATTACACCTAACCAAGAAGGTGAAAGACCTCTACAAGGAAAACTATAAAACACTGCTGAAAGAAACTACAGGCAACACAAACAAATGGAAACAGGTCCCATGTTTGGGGATGGGTAGAATCAATATTGTGAAAATGACCATCCTGCCAAAAGCAATCTACAAATTCAATGTAATTCCCATGAAAATACCACCATCATTCTCAGAGAACTAGAAAAAACAATCCTAAAATTCATACGGAACAGAAAAAAGCCCACATAGCCAAAGCAAGACTAACCAAAAAGAACAAATCTGGAGGCATCACATTACTTGACTTCAAACTATGGCCAAACTATAAGGCCATAGTCCCTAAAACAGCATGGTACTGGTATGAAAACAGGAACATAGACCAATAGAGCAGAATAGAGAACCAAGAAATAAACCCCAAATTCTCACAGCCAACTGATCTTTGACAAAGCAAGCAAAAACATAAAGTAGGGAAAGGACACCCTATTCAAAAAATGGTGCTGGGATAATTGGCAAGTCACATGTAGAAGAATGCAACTGGATCTTCATCACTCACCTTATACAAAAATCAACTCAAGATGGATCAAGGACTTAAATCTAAGACCTGAAACTATAAAATTCTAGAAGATAACATCGGAAAACCCTTCTAGGCATTGGCTTAGGCAAAGACTTCATGACAAAGAACCCAAAAGCAAATGCAACAAAAACAAAGATAAACAGTTGGGACTTAATTAAAGAGCTGCTACATAGCAAAAGGAACAGTGAACAGAGTAAAGAGACACTACAGAGTGGGAGAAAACTCTTCACAATGTATGCCTCTGACAAAGGGCTAATATCCAGAGTCTGCAATGAACTCAAACAAATTAGCAAGAAAAAAGCAACCCCACCAAAAAGTAGGCTAAGGACATGAATAGACAATTGTCTAAAGAAGATATACACATGGTCAAGAAACATATGAAAAAATGTTCAGCATCACTAATGATCAGGGAAATGCAAATCAAAACCCCAATGTGATACCACCTTACTACTGCAAGAATGGCCATAATCAAAAAATCAAAAAATAATAGATGTTGGTGTGGATGTGGTGCAAAGAGAACACTTTTACACTGCTGGTGGGAATGTAAACTAGTACAACCACTATGGAAAACAGTGTGAATGGACCTTAAAGAACCAAGAGTAGAAATATCATTTGATCCAGCAATCCCACTACTGGGTATCTACCCAGAGGAAAAGAAGTAATTATACGAAAAAAGATACTTGCACACACGTTTATAGCAGCACAGTTCACAATTTCAAAAATACGTAACCAAATGCCCACCAGTCAATGAGTAAAAAAATAGTGGTATGTCTATACATATATACATACATAAATATATACATATATACACACATATATACACCACAAATAGTGGTGTGTGTGTGTATGTATACACATACCACAAATAGTGGTATGTGTGTGTATATATATATACCACAAATAGTGGTATGTGTATTTATATACACACACACACACACATATACACACACACCACTAATAGTGATATCATGTGGTATCATCATATATATATACACACACACCACAAATACACACACACACACACACATATACATATATATATATATATATATATATATATGATGGAATACTACTCAGCCACAAAAGGGAATGAATTAGTGGCATTTGGCATTTGCAGCAACCTGGATGGAACTAAAGATTGTTATTCTAAGTAAACTAACTTGGGAATGGAAAACCAAACATCCTATGTTCTTACTCGTAAGTGGGAGCTAAGCTATGAGGATGCAAAGGCATAAGAATGATACAATGGACTTTGAGGACTTGGGAAAGGGTGGGAGGTGGAAGAGAGGTAAGGGATTAAAAAAACTACAAATTGGGTTCACTGTGTACTGCTCACGTGATGGGTGCACCAAAATCTCTCAAATCACTACTAAAAAACATACTCATGTAACCAAATATCACCTATTTCCCCAAAACCTATGGAAATAAAAAAAAATATATATATATATAATTAAAATTAAATTTAA